>NW_022145598.1:29575379-29857879 GCF_000002235.5 Strongylocentrotus purpuratus
TTCATGTCCTTTAGAGAAAGAAATATCCATGTCATATGTAGGGTTGGATCCAGAATTCTCACCAACATAAACTAAAGGGGTGGCATAAAATCCTGAAAATAACACTAATTATTTCAAACAAGGCACAATGACATACTAAGAGCGAATCAGGGGAAGTGGAGTGGGGAGGGGGGGGGGGGGGGGATAGACACCTTTTTTGTTTTGTTTTTGTTGTCGTTGGTAGATATCTAGCCTAGATCTACATTCAAACTAAGCTGAATCTGGACCTGGATCACACAATATGACACATGTGCACGACTATCTAGTCTAGTGGATCAAAAACGAGCCTAGACCCATGGCTTTGGAAGTCTTTGCTACAAGCTATAGATCTAGATCTAATTGCCTATTTTTAATATTATTAGTAGGTGGCTCTGGACCTAGATCTAGACCCGTCCCTATGGCTATGCCACATCTTAAAAGGGGGCACAGAATGATTGTGCACCCCCCCCCCCCTCCATATTAAACTTCCACATTGATCCACCTAGATCTAGAGGAAATCTACATCAGGCATTTAGATCCTATTTATTTTTTGTTAGAGTACATTGTCATTAGGCCTAGAATCTAGCCCTAGATCTAGGCCTAATCTATACTAGATTCGGGGTTAAATGCTGTTTAGGTCTAGAACTCTATAGACTTCTAGATCTATCTTACTTAGACCGTGCAACTGCTATATCTAAAGTTAGGCCTGCATAGCCCGAATTTTTCTGTCTCTTTCGTTCGTTAGCCTCCGATTTGGGTAGGGTCGGCTAAAGAGAGGAAGGCCGACCCTACCCCAATCAGAGGCTAACGAACGAAAGAGACAGAAAATTCAGGCTAGAAATATGCTATGAATACTAGTCTAGATCTAGGCTTTACTGTAACACTAACACACACTGTAAAGTCATAGCCGCGCCAGCTTCAGGAAACGCAGTCGCTTCTTGGTGTTTCAGCCGGCTAGCACCGGCGGATTGAAATCACATTCTGCTCGACGAGATCTCATCGGCTTGGACTAGCAATGAGCCATTTGCCGCAGTCTACAAACAGGTCCACATCTACGACCGATTTACTATCGGTAATCAAGCTATGAACTGAACTTAAAATGATGAGATGCGCTCTAATGAAATAACCTACGGTAAATCCTGGATTGTTTCTAAAATATTACGGTCGATGACTTAATTAGAGTTCATTCATCAGTTAATACTCTTTGGTCAGAAGAAAGAAAAGAGGATGGGGTAGGGGGTTACCGGGTATACTTTGTGACAATGCGGGGAGCCGCTCACTGCAATGACGAACACATCACAATTTTCAGAGACCTTCAAACAAATGGATCTTTACTTACTTTTCTTGATATCATAGGTATCACTTCGATGTCAATGTTCGCCTGAAGATTTTCTGCTTCACTAAGATGTACTTGACAAACTTCTATTATAATTAGAAATTCACTTAAAAGAAAAATGTTTCATTGTTCGTAATTGAATAACTTGAAAGTCGCATTCATACAACCGCCATTTTCGTGCTCAAATCGTAGGGAATTCTGGGAATGAAAAATGTTTTATTCATGACCTATACATAAAACCTTTTTGTCGATGGCCAATCAAACGAACAGTAGTTGGCGTATTTTTTACGTCATTGCTCATGAATATTCATTGACCCTCCAAAACCGTCGTTCAAATCGGACAAAACCCAAATAGTTCATCCAATGCAAAACCTATGAAATGTCAAAGGTCACGATTTTAGTTGGCCCTCTAGTCCTCCTACGAAGGACATAACTGTGTATGATCGAATCTCTTTGCTTAGTAGTATGTATCTCTTATGTACGCTACGATAGAAAAGTACAGTTCCTCCTCGAAATGCATGCCGGACAGGCACGTATGAAAGATGACGTAATGCTATCGAAATACTATGAATGAATATTCCAAGCAAATGGCGTACGAACGAAGTCTATTATGTAGAGGCTCTGTTTCCTTGTCTAGGACTGGGACTGGTAGTCTGATTTCAAGAAAGGAAAACAATTTCGGGACAGTTCAAAATAATGCTTGGAAATGGAAATTCAAATGATACCGTTTTAAAAACCAGAAGATATGGTTTGAGGACAAGAAGCAGGATGTAATTCATTGCTCGGCAATCTTGACTGTATTTTAAAACAGAGCATCCAATATACCTGATATTTAATAGTACTGTACAATGTCAATTAAATAAATAACTAAATAAACAAACAAATAATGGACCTCTTTAGCCAAGACTGTGGATTTTTATTGTTGAGCACTAAATGATTCTGCTCGGTCATACAGGCTAGGTGGGGGAATGCTTTCAATAGACTTAAATTTGAAAGGCCCTTTGTATCACTTCGTGCAAAATGACATAGGGCACTTCTAATAAATTTATACGAGAAGTAAAACCCTGTTCATCATTGTTTTCGTGTTGCAAAGTTGTTTACAGACTGAAAAAGGGATAGTACGGGACTGTAGAGAGTGAATAAAACTAGGAAATTATAATTGCAAATGTAAAACAACGTTGTAAACCTAGCAATAAGAGGCTCTTGAATGCAGTTTTTAAATGGACATGGCTTTGGGGCTACCCGCTACCGCCGCCAGGCTACGCTGTCGATTGCCAGCTAGCTGTCGATTGCCAGCTAGCTGTCGATTGCCAGCTAGCTGTCGATTGCCAGCTAGCTGTCGATTGCCAGCTAGCTGTCGAGATGGGACCCCCTGTCGATTAATTTGGGGGGGGGGGGGGTGATTTTTCAAATTTTCCAGGGCCAAACAAAAAAATAGTGCTCTCTACCCCCCCCCCCCCCCTTCCCCCTCTCCCCTCTCTACCACTGAGTGAAATATCGGCCGGCACGATTTTTTTTTATTTCAGCACATTAAATTTCAAATTGATTTCAAGTTTGGGCCCCCCTAAGAAATCCTGAATCCGCGCCGATACCCACCCCCCCCCCCCAAATAAAAATCCCAAGGCTCCCCTGTAGTTTTTTTCTACATTGCTCCCCCCCCCCCCGCAAAAGGTCCCTATTTTCTCATTGTTTTACATCAACAACAACAACAACAATAATATTTATTATAAAACTCCAAAATTGGTTTGTTTTTATAAATAATAATATCTGCCCGGCAAAATATTTGAAGTAAGTATGTAGATTAAGATCATCAGACTTTATTACACTGATGAGGTGTATTGGGTTCTCTTCACTTGTCTCTTTCTGGCTCTCTTTCTCTTTCTCTCTCTCTCTCTCTCTCTCTCATTGGGACTGAAAAAGTATTGAATGTAATAATGTTTGATAAATAGATAAAACAGGATTCCTGTCCTTCTTGTACTTCGTAAATATAATACTTTACCTTGCTTACAAGTTAATTGCAAGCTCATTGTATAGATCAATTAAGAGAATAGCAATAAATATGGACTTTGAGTGAGATCAAAATGGGTTTGACATCAGTTTTTCTTTTTCAAAGATTAAAAAAAAGCAAACAGCTGGGTGTCGAACCCGATACCTTCCAGTTACCAGGCGATTGCCTACCCACTAGACTAAAGTGTCACATTGCTAATCTCCATGTTTTTTTTTTTCATACTTATACTTATTGTTTGTAGATGTAGCAAAAGAAAAAAACGCAACAGCTGGGGGTCGAACCCGATACCTTCCAGTTACCAGGCGATTGCCTACCCACTAGACTAAAGTGTCACATTGCTAATCTCCATGTTTTTTTTTTCATACTTATACTTATTGTTGTAGATGTAGCAAAAGAAAAAAACGCAACAGCTGGGGGTCGAACCCGATACCTTCCAGTTATCAGACGATTGCCTACCCACTAGACTAAAGTGTCACATTGCTAATCTTCATGTATTCTTCATACTTACACTAATTGTTGTAGATGTAGCAAAAGATGTTTTCTGACTAATTCAGAGAGTCGCTTGTTAAAGAAAGAGTATTACATGCTATTTTTTCTTTTGTTGGGGGGGGGGTGTCCCCTTTAAAAAAGAGATGACAAGTCAATATTATGGAGTGAAGAAAAAAAAATAACATGGGTTTATATAGGAGAAACTGAGACTCGAACCGAGTACATTGCATTGTGAAGTGATCACTTTTATCCACAAGACCATTTTGCCTCACCGTGATAACTGGTTCGCTTTTTGTTGTTAACACTTTCTGCTGCATGCTAATGACTTTACAAAATGTGCCGATTTACTGATTTGACGCTTTCGGGATGCATTATTATCATCATTTTTGTAGTCCGATGTTGTCAAGATTGCCCGTATTTTTTTTCTTTCAGTTACTGATATTACTGATATAATAGTGAGGTTTTATGTTTATTTCATTTAATTTGCAAACTGCTGACTTAAACTTAAAGTGATATGACAAGAGGCCACTGCCCTCACATAGTATAATGAATAGAACACGGGTCTATTCAATTCAGTATATGCTACGAATTCTATAACAGGGCACCAATGAATAGGGAAGCTTGGCTATTCGATTCTGTTTTCAATAGCTTGCACCTGCAATTTTTGAATAGTTACGTAACAAACTACTCAGCTCTTTCTGACATGGCATCAATAATATTAGTGAATTGAAAACAAACCTGACCCTCCCTTCATTGAGTGACTTTTGTTTGGTCAAATGCGAGGATTACCAAAGAGGAGGTAATAATAGCATTCCTGACATTGCAACAATGACCGCGTTATTTTGATGCATTGTCCCTAAACCTACCGAAGAGGCTCTTTGTCCTTGTCTGGGAGGACAAGCACTTTAGACTGGGGCTGTAGTCTGATTTCAAGAAAGGAAAACAATTTCGGGACAGTTCAAAATAATGCTTGGAAATGGAAATTCAAATGATACCGTTTTAAAAACCAGAAAGATATGGTTTGAGGACAAGAAGCGGATGTAATTCATTGCTCGGCAATCTTGACTGTATTTAAAACAGAGCATCCAATATACCTGATATTTAATAGTACTGTACAATGTCAATTAAATAAAATAACTAAATAAACAAACAAATAATGGACCCTCTTAGCCAAGACTGTGGATTTTTATTGTTGAGCACTAAATGATTCTGCTCGGTCATACAGGCTAGGTGGGGGAATGCTTTCAATAGACTTAAATTTGAAAGGCCCTTTGTATCACTTCGTGCAAAATGACATAGGGCACTTCTAATAAATTTATACGAGAAGTAAAACCCTGTTCATCATTGTTTTCGTGTTGCAAAGTTGTTTACAGACTGAAAAAGGGATAGTACGGGACTGTAGAGAGTGAATAAAACTAGGAAATTATAATTGCAAATGTAAAACAACGTTGTAAACCTAGCAATAAGAGGCTCTTGAATGCAGTTTTTAAATGGACATGGCTTTGGGGCTACCCGCTACCGCCGCCCAGGCATACGCTGTCGATTGCCAGCTAGCTGTCGATTGCCCGATAGCTGTCGATTGCCAGCTAGCTGTCGATTGCCAGCTAGCTGTCGATTGCCAGCTAGCTGTCGATTGCCAGCTAGCTGTCGATTGCCAGCTAGCTGTCGATTGCCAGCTAGCTGTCGATTGCCAGCTAGCTGTCGATTGCCAGCTAGCTGTCGATTGGGACCCAGAGGAAAGACCCTGGCGATTATGTGGGGGGGGGGGGGGGGGGGGTGATTTTTTCAAATTTTCGAGGGCCAAACAAAAAAATGCTCTCTCTACCCCCCCCCCCCCCCCCTCCTCCCCTTCCCCCTCTACACTGAGTGAAATATCGGCCGGCACGATTCTTTTTTTATTTCAGCACATTAAATTTTCAAATTGATTTCAAGTTTGGGCCCCCCTAAGAAATCCTGAATCCGCGCCGATACCCACCCCCCCCCCCCCAAATAAAAATCCCAAGGCTCCCCTGTAGTTTTTTTCTACATTGCTCCCCCCCCCCGCAAAAAGGTCCCTATTTTCTCATTGTTTTACATCAACAACAACAACAACAATATATTTATTATAAAACTCCAAAATTGGTTTGTTTTTATAAATAATAATATCTGCCCGGCAAAATATTTGAAGTAAGTATGTAGATTAAGATCATCAGACTTTATTACACTGATGAGGTGTATTGGGTTCTCTTCACTTGTCTCTTTCTGGCTCTCTTTCTCTTTCTCTCTCTCTCTCTCTCTCTCTCATTGGGACTGAAAAAGTATTGAATGTAATAATGTTTGATAAATAGATAAAACAGGATTCCTGTCCTTCTTGTACTTCGTAAATATAATACTTTACCTTGCTTACAAGTTAATTGCAAGCTCATTGTATAGATCAATTAAGAGAATAGCAATAAATATGGACTTTGAGTGAGATCAAAATGGGTTTGACATCAGTTTTTCTTTTTCAAAGATTAAAAAAAAAGCAACAGCTGGGTGTCGAACCCGATACCTTCCAGTTACCAGGCGATTGCCTACCCACTAGACTAAAGTGTCACATTGCTAATCTCCATGTTTTTTTTTTCATACTTATACTTATTGTTGTAGATGTAGCAAAAGAAAAAAACGCAACAGCTGGGGGTCGAACCCGATACCTTCCAGTTACCAGGCGATTGCCTACCCACTAGACTAAAGTGTCACATTGCTAATCTCCATGTTTTTTTTTTCATACTTATACTTATTGTTGTAGATGTAGCAAAAGAAAAAAACGCAACAGCTGGGGGTCGAACCCGATACCTTCCAGTTATCAGACGATTGCCTACCCACTAGACTAAAGTGTCACATTGCTAATCTTCATGTATTCTTCATACTTACACTAATTGTTGTAGATGTAGCAAAAGATGTTTTCTGACTAATTCAGAGAGTCGCTTGTTAAAGAAAGAGTATTACATGCTATTTTTTCTTTGTTGAGGGGGGGGGGGGGTGTCCCCTTTAAAAAAGAGATGACAAGTCAATATTATGGAGTGAAGAAAAAAAAATAACATGGGTTTATATAAAGGAGAAACTGAGACTCGAACCGAGTACATTGCATTGTGAAGTGATCACTTTTATCCACAAGACCATTTTGCCTCACCGTGATAACTGGTTCGCTTTTTGTTGTTAACACTTTCTGCATGCTAATGACTTTACAAAATGTGCCGATTTACTGATTTGACGCTTTCGGGATGCATTATTATCATCATTTTTGTAGTCCGATGTTGTCAAGATTGCCCGTATTTTTTTTCTTTCAGTTACTGATATTACTGATATAATAGTGAGGTTTTATGTTTATTTCATTTAATTTGCAAACTGCTGACTTAAACTTAAAGTGATATGACAAGAGGCCACTGCCCTCACATAGTATAATGAATAGAACACGGGTCTATTCAATTCAGTATATGCTACGAATTCTATAACAGGGCACCAATGAATAGGGAAGCTTGGCTATTCGATTCTGTTTTCAATAGCTTGCACCTGCAATTTTTGAATAGTTACGTAACAAACTACTCAGCTCTTTCTGACATGGCATCAATAATATTAGTGAATTGAAAACAAACCTGACCCTCCCTTCATTGAGTGACTTTTGTTTGGTCAAATGCGAGGATTACCAAAGAGGAGGTAATAATAGCATTCCTGACATTGCAACAATGACCGCGTTATTTTGATGCATTGTCCCTAAACCTACCGAAGAGGCTCTTTGTCCTTGTCTGGGAGGACAAGCACTTTAGACTGGGGCTGTAGTCTGATTTCAAGAAAGGAAAACAATTTCGGGACAGTTCAAAATAATGCTTGGAAATGGAAATTCAAATGATACCGTTTTAAAAACCAGAAAGATATGGTTTGAGGACAAGAAGCAGGATGTAATTCATTGCTCGGCAATCTTGACTGTATTTAAAACAGAGCATCCAATATACCTGATATTTAATAGTACTGTACAATGTCAATTAAATAAAATAACTAAATAAACAAACAAATAATGGACCTCTTTAGCCAAGACTGTGGATTTTTATTGTTGAGCACTAAATGATTCTGCTCGGTCATACAGGCTAGGTGGGGGAATGCTTTCAATAGACTTAAATTTGAAAGGCCCTTTGTATCACTTCGTGCAAAATGACATAGGGCACTTCTAATAAATTTATACGAGAAGTAAAACCCTGTTCATCATTGTTTTCGTGTTGCAAAGTTGTTTACAGACTGAAAAAGGATAGTACGGGACTGTAGAGAGTGAATAAAACTAGGAAATTATAATTGCAAATGTAAAACAACGTTGTAAACCTAGCAATAAGAGGCTCTTGAATGCAGTTTTTAATGGACATGGCTTTGGGGCTACCCGCTACCGCCGCCAGGCTACGCTGTCGATTGCCAGCTAGCTGTCGATTGCCAGCTAGCTGTCGATTGCCAGCTAGCTGTCGATTGCCAGCTAGCTGTCGATTGCCAGCTAGCTGTCGATTGCCAGCTAGCTGTCGATTGCCAGCTAGCTGTCGATTGCCAGCTAGCTGTCGATTGCCAGCTAGCTGTCGATTGCCAGCTAGCTGTCGATTGCCAGCTAGCTGTCGATTGCCAGCTAGCTGTCGATTGCCAGCTAGCTGTCGATTGCCAGCTAGCTGTCGATTGCCAGCTAGCTGTCGAGATGGGACCCCCTGGCGATTAATGTGGGGGGGGGGGGTGATTTTTCAAATTTTCGAGGGCCAAACAAAAAAATAGTGCTCTCTACCCCCCCCCCCCCCCCTTCCCCCTTCCCCCTCTACCACTGAGTGAAATATCGGCCGGCACGATTTTTTTTATTTCAGCACATTAAATTTCAAATTGATTTCAAGTTTGGGCCCCCCTAAGAAATCCTGAATCCGCGCCGATACCCACCCCCCCCCCCCCCAATAAAAATCCCAAGGCTCCCCTGTAGTTTTTTTTCTACATTGCTCCCCCCCCCCCCCGCAAAAGGTCCCTATTTTCTCATTGTTTTACATCAACAACAACAACAACAATAATATTTATTATAAAACTCCAAAATTGGTTTGTTTTTATAAATAATAATATCTGCCCGGCAAAATATTTGAAGTAAGTATGTAGATTAAGATCATCAGACTTTATTACACTGATGAGGTGTATTGGGTTCTCTTCACTTGTCTCTTTCTGGCTCTCTTTCTCTTTCTCTCTCTCTCTCTCTCTCTCTCATTGGGACTGAAAAAGTATTGAATGTAATAATGTTTGATAAATAGATAAAACAGGATTCCTGTCCTTCTTGTACTTCGTAAATATAATACTTTACCTTGCTTACAAGTTAATTGCAAGCTCATTGTATAGATCAATTAAGAGAATAGCAATAAATATGGACTTTGAGTGAGATCAAAATGGGTTTGACATCAGTTTTTCTTTTTCAAAGATTAAAAAAAAAGCAACAGCTGGGTGTCGAACCCGATACCTTCCAGTTACCAGGCGATTGCCTACCCACTAGACTAAAGTGTCACATTGCTAATCTCCATGTTTTTTTTTTTCATACTTATACTTATTGTTGTAGATGTAGCAAAAGAAAAAAACGCAACAGCTGGGGGTCGAACCCGATACCTTCCAGTTACCAGGCGATTGCCTACCCACTAGACTAAAGTGTCACATTGCTAATCTCCATGTTTTTTTTTTCATACTTATACTTATTGTTGTAGATGTAGCAAAAGAAAAAAACGCAACAGCTGGGGGTCGAACCCGATACCTTCCAGTTATCAGACGATTGCCTACCCACTAGACTAAAGTGTCACATTGCTAATCTTCATGTATTCTTCATACTTACACTAATTGTTGTAGATGTAGCAAAAGATGTTTTCTGACTAATTCAGAGAGTCGCTTGTTAAAGAAAGAGTATTACATGCTATTTTTTCTTTGTTGAGGGGGGGGGGGTGTCCCCTTTAAAAAAGAGATGACAAGTCAATATTATGGAGTGAAGAAAAAAAAATAACATGGGTTTATATAAAGGAGAAACTGAGACTCGAACCGAGTACATTGCATTGTGAAGTGATCACTTTTATCCACAAGACCATTTTGCCTCACCGTGATAACTGGTTCGCTTTTTGTTGTTAACACTTTCTGCATGCTAATGACTTTACAAAATGTGCCGATTTACTGATTTGACGCTTTCGGGATGCATTATTATCATCATTTTTGTAGTCCGATGTTGTCAAGATTGCCCGTTTTTTTTTCTTTCAGTTACTGATATTACTGATATAATAGTGAGGTTTTATGTTTATTTCATTTAATTTGCAAACTGCTGACTTAAACTTAAAGTGATATGACAAGAGGCCACTGCCCTCACATAGTATAATGAATAGAACACGGGTCTATTCAATTCAGTATATGCTACGAATTCTATAACAGGGCACCAATGAATAGGGAAGCTTGGCTATTCGATTCTGTTTTCAATAGCTTGCACCTGCAATTTTTGAATAGTTACGTAACAAACTACTCAGCTCTTTCTGACATGGCATCAATAATATTAGTGAATTGAAAACAAACCTGACCCTCCCTTCATTGAGTGACTTTTGTTTGGTCAAATGCGAGGATTACCAAAGAGGAGGTAATAATAGCATTCCTGACATTGCAACAATGACCGCGTTATTTTGATGCATTGTCCCTAAACCTACCGAAGAGGCTCTTTGTCCTTGTCTGGGAGGACAAGCACTTTAGACTGGGGCTGTAGTCTGATTTCAAGAAAGGAAAACAATTTCGGGACAGTTCAAAATAATGCTTGGAAATGGAAATTCAAATGATACCGTTTTAAAAACCAGAAAGATATGGTTTGAGGACAAGAAGCAGGATGTAATTCATTGCTCGGCAATCTTGACTGTATTTAAAACAGAGCATCCAATATACCTGATATTTAATAGTACTGTACAATGTCAATTAAATAAAATAACTAAATAAACAAACAAATAATGGACCTCTTTAGCCAAGACTGTGGATTTTTATTGTTGAGCACTAAATGATTCTGCTCGGTCATACAGGCTAGGTGGGGGAATGCTTTCAATAGACTTAAATTTGAAAGGCCCTTTGTATCACTTCGTGCAAAATGACATAGGGCACTTCTAATAAATTTATACGAGAAGTAAAACCCTGTTCATCATTGTTTTCGTGTTGCAAAGTTGTTTACAGACTGAAAAAGGGATAGTACGGGACTGTAGAGAGTGAATAAAACTAGGAAATTATAATTGCAAATGTAAAACAACGTTGTAAACCTAGCAATAAGAGGCTCTTGAATGCAGTTTTTAAATGGACATGGCTTTGGGGCTACCCGCTACCGCCGCCAGGCTACGCTGTCGATTGCCAGCTAGCTGTCGATTGCCAGCTAGCTGTCGATTGCCAGCTAGCTGTCGATTGCCAGCTAGCTGTCGATTGCCAGCTAGCTGTCGATTGCCAGCTAGCTGTCGATTGCCAGCTAGCTGTCGATTGCCAGCTAGCTGTCGATTGCCAGCTAGCTGTCGATTGCCAGCTAGCTGTCGATTGCCAGCTAGCTGTCGATTGCCAGCTAGCTGTCGATTGCCAGCTAGCTGTCGATTGCCAGCTAGCTGTCGAGATGGGACCCCCCTGGCGATTAATGTGGGGGGGGGGGGGGGTGATTTTTCAAATTTTCGAGGGCCAAACAAAAAATAGTGCTCTCTACCCCCCCCCCCCCCCCTCCCCCTTCCCCCTCTACCACTGAGTGAAATATCGGCCGGCACGATTTTTTTTTATTTCAGCACATTAAATTTCAAATTGATTTCAAGTTTGGGCCCCCCTAAGAAATCCTGAATCCGCGCCGATACCCACCCCCCCCCCAAATAAAAATCCCAAGGCTCCCCTGTAGTTTTTTTCTACATTGCTCCCCCCCCCCCCCCCGCAAAAGGTCCCTATTTTCTCATTGTTTTACATCAACAACAACAACAACAATAATATTTATTATAAAACTCCAAAATTGGTTTGTTTTTATAAATAATAATATCTGCCCGGCAAAATATTTGAAGTAAGTATGTAGATTAAGATCATCAGACTTTATTACACTGATGAGGTGTATTGGGTTCTCTTCACTTGTCTCTTTCTGGCTCTCTTTCTCTTTCTCTCTCTCTCTCTCTCTCTCTCTCATTGGGACTGAAAAAGTATTGAATGTAATAATGTTTGATAAATAGATAAAACAGGATTCCTGTCCTTCTTGTACTTCGTAAATATAATACTTTACCTTGCTTACAAGTTAATTGCAAGCTCATTGTATAGATCAATTAAGAGAATAGCAATAAATATGGACTTTGAGTGAGATCAAAATGGGTTTGACATCAGTTTTTCTTTTTCAAA
The DNA here is from genome assembly GCF_000002235.5 of Strongylocentrotus purpuratus. Lineage (NCBI taxonomy): Eukaryota > Metazoa > Echinodermata > Echinoidea > Camarodonta > Strongylocentrotidae > Strongylocentrotus > Strongylocentrotus purpuratus. The sequence continues at coordinate 29,587,598 of NW_022145598.1, forward strand.
GATTAAAAAAAAAGCAACAGCTGGGTGTCGAACCCGATACCTTCCAGTTACCAGGCGATTGCCTACCCACTAGACTAAAGTGTCACATTGCTAATCTCCATGTTTTTTTTTTCATACTTATACTTATTGTTGTAGATGTAGCAAAAGAAAAAAACGCAACAGCTGGGGGTCGAACCCGATACCTTCCAGTTACCAGGCGATTGCCTACCCACTAGACTAAAGTGTCACATTGCTAATCTCCATGTTTTTTTTTTCATACTTATACTTATTGTTGTAGATGTAGCAAAAGAAAAAAACGCAACAGCTGGGGGTCGAACCCGATACCTTCCAGTTATCAGACGATTGCCTACCCACTAGACTAAAGTGTCACATTGCTAATCTTCATGTATTCTTCATACTTACACTAATTGTTGTAGATGTAGCAAAAGATGTTTTCTGACTAATTCAGAGAGTCGCTTGTTAAAGAAAGAGTATTACATGCTATTTTTTCTTTGTTGAGGGGGGGGGGGTGTCCCCTTTAAAAAAGAGATGACAAGTCAATATTATGGAGTGAAGAAAAAAAAATAACATGGGTTTATATAAAGGAGAAACTGAGACTCGAACCGAGTACATTGCATTGTGAAGTGATCACTTTTATCCACAAGACCATTTTGCCTCACCGTGATAACTGGTTCGCTTTTTGTTGTTAACACTTTCTGCATGCTAATGACTTTACAAAATGTGCCGATTTACTGATTTGACGCTTTCGGGATGCATTATTATCATCATTTTTGTAGTCCGATGTTGTCAAGATTGCCCGTATTTTTTTTTCTTTCAGTTACTGATATTACTGATATAATAGTGAGGTTTTATGTTTATTTCATTTAATTTGCAAACTGCTGACTTAAACTTAAAGTGATATGACAAGAGGCCACTGCCCTCACATAGTATAATGAATAGAACACGGGTCTATTCAATTCAGTATATGCTACGAATTCTATAACAGGGCACCAATGAATAGGGAAGCTTGGCTATTCGATTCTGTTTTCAATAGCTTGCACCTGCAATTTTTGAATAGTTACGTAACAAACTACTCAGCTCTTTCTGACATGGCATCAATAATATTAGTGAATTGAAAACAAACCTGACCCTCCCTTCATTGAGTGACTTTTGTTTGGTCAAATGCGAGGATTACCAAAGAGGAGGTAATAATAGCATTCCTGACATTGCAACAATGACCGCGTTATTTTGATGCATTGTCCCTAAACCTACCGAAGAGGCTCTTTGTCCTTGTCTGGGAGGACAAGCACTTTAGACTGGGGCTGTAGTCTGATTTCAAGAAAGGAAAACAATTTCGGGACAGTTCAAAATAATGCTTGGAAATGGAAATTCAAATGATACCGTTTTAAAAACCAGAAAGATATGGTTTGAGGACAAGAAGCAGGATGTAATTCATTGCTCGGCAATCTTGACTGTATTTAAAACAGAGCATCCAATATACCTGATATTTAATAGTACTGTACAATGTCAATTAAATAAAATAACTAAATAAACAAACAAATAATGGACCTCTTTAGCCAAGACTGTGGATTTTTATTGTTGAGCACTAAATGATTCTGCTCGGTCATACAGGCTAGGTGGGGGAATGCTTTCAATAGACTTAAATTTGAAAGGCCCTTTGTATCACTTCGTGCAAAATGACATAGGGCACTTCTAATAAATTTATACGAGAAGTAAAACCCTGTTCATCATTGTTTTCGTGTTGCAAAGTTGTTTACAGACTGAAAAAGGGATAGTACGGGACTGTAGAGAGTGAATAAAACTAGGAAATTATAATTGCAAATGTAAAACAACGTTGTAAACCTAGCAATAAGAGGCTCTTGAATGCAGTTTTTAAATGGACATGGCTTTGGGGCTACCCGCTACCGCCGCCAGGCTACGCTGTCGATTGCCAGCTAGCTGTCGATTGCCAGCTAGCTGTCGATTGCCAGCTAGCTGTCGATTGCCAGCTAGCTGTCGATTGCCAGCTAGCTGTCGATTGCCAGCTAGCTGTCGATTGCCAGCTAGCTGTCGATTGCCAGCTAGCTGTCGATTGCCAGCTAGCTGTCGATTGCCAGCTAGCTGTCGATTGCCAGCTAGCTGTCGATTGCCAGCTAGCTGTCGATTGCCAGCTAGCTGTCGATTGCCAGCTAGCTGTCGATTGCTAGCTGTCGATTGCCAGCTAGCTGTCGATTGCCAGCTAGCTGTCGATTGCCAGCTAGCTGTCGATTGCCAGCTAGCTGTCGAGATGGGACCCCCCTGGCGATTAATGTGGGGGGGGGGGGGGGTGATTTTTCAAATTTTCGAGGGCCAAACAAAAAAATAGTGCTCTCTACCCCCCCCCCCCCCTTCCCCCCCTTCCCCCTCTACCACTGAGTGAAATATCGGCCGGCACGATTTTTTTTTATTTCAGCACATTAAATTTCAAATTGATTTCAAGTTTGGGCCCCCCTAAGAAATCCTGAATCCGCGCCGATACCCACCCCCCCCCCAAATAAAAAAAATCCCAAGGCTCCCCTGTAGTTTTTTTTCTACATTGCTCCCCCCCCCCCCCGCAAAAGGTCCCTATTTTCTCATTGTTTTACATCAACAACAACAACAACAATAATATTTATTATAAAACTCCAAAATTGGTTTGTTTTTATAAATAATAATATCTGCCCGGCAAAATATTTGAAGTAAGTATGTAGATTAAGATCATCAGACTTTATTACACTGATGAGGTGTATTGGGTTCTCTTCACTTGTCTCTTTCTGGCTCTCTTTCTCTTTCTCTCTCTCTCTCTCTCTCTCTCATTGGGACTGAAAAAGTATTGAATGTAATAATGTTTGATAAATAGATAAAACAGGATTCCTGTCCTTCTTGTACTTCGTAAATATAATACTTTACCTTGCTTACAAGTTAATTGCAAGCTCATTGTATAGATCAATTAAGAGAATAGCAATAAATATGGACTTTGAGTGAGATCAAAATGGGTTTGACATCAGTTTTTCTTTTTCAAAGATTAAAAAAAAAGCAACAGCTGGGTGTCGAACCCGATACCTTCCAGTTACCAGGCGATTGCCTACCCACTAGACTAAAGTGTCACATTGCTAATCTCCATGTTTTTTTTTTCATACTTATACTTATTGTTGTAGATGTAGCAAAAGAAAAAAACGCAACAGCTGGGGGTCGAACCCGATACCTTCCAGTTACCAGGCGATTGCCTACCCACTAGACTAAAGTGTCACATTGCTAATCTCCATGTTTTTTTTTTCATACTTATACTTATTGTTGTAGATGTAGCAAAAGAAAAAAACGCAACAGCTGGGGGTCGAACCCGATACCTTCCAGTTATCAGACGATTGCCTACCCACTAGACTAAAGTGTCACATTGCTAATCTTCATGTATTCTTCATACTTACACTAATTGTTGTAGATGTAGCAAAAGATGTTTTCTGACTAATTCAGAGAGTCGCTTGTTAAAGAAAGAGTATTACATGCTATTTTTTCTTTGTTGAGGGGGGGGGTGTCCCCTTTAAAAAAGAGATGACAAGTCAATATTATGGAGTGAAGAAAAAAAAATAACATGGGTTTATATAAAGGAGAAACTGAGACTCGAACCGAGTACATTGCATTGTGAAGTGATCACTTTTATCCACAAGACCATTTTGCCTCACCGTGATAACTGGTTCGCTTTTTGTTGTTAACACTTTCTGCATGCTAATGACTTTACAAAATGTGCCGATTTACTGATTTGACGCTTTCGGGATGCATTATTATCATCATTTTTGTAGTCCGATGTTGTCAAGATTGCCCGTATTTTTTTTCTTTCAGTTACTGATATTACTGATATAATAGTGAGGTTTTATGTTTATTTCATTTAATTTGCAAACTGCTGACTTAAACTTAAAGTGATATGACAAGAGGCCACTGCCCTCACATAGTATAATGAATAGAACACGGGTCTATTCAATTCAGTATATGCTACGAATTCTATAACAGGGCACCAATGAATAGGGAAGCTTGGCTATTCGATTCTGTTTTCAATAGCTTGCACCTGCAATTTTTGAATAGTTACGTAACAAACTACTCAGCTCTTTCTGACATGGCATCAATAATATTAGTGAATTGAAAACAAACCTGACCCTCCCTTCATTGAGTGACTTTTGTTTGGTCAAATGCGAGGATTACCAAAGAGGAGGTAATAATAGCATTCCTGACATTGCAACAATGACCGCGTTATTTTGATGCATTGTCCCTAAACCTACCGAAGAGGCTCTTTGTCCTTGTCTGGGAGGACAAGCACTTTAGACTGGGGCTGTAGTCTGATTTCAAGAAAGGAAAACCAATTTCGGGACAGTTCAAAATAATGCTTGGAAATGGAAATTCAAATGATACCGTTTTAAAAACCAGAAAGATATGGTTTGAGGACAAGAAGCAGGATGTAATTCATTGCTCGGCAATCTTGACTGTATTTAAAACAGAGCATCCAATATACCTGATATTTAATAGTACTGTACAATGTCAATTAAATAAAATAACTAAATAAACAAACAAATAATGGACCTCTTTAGCCAAGACTGTGGATTTTTATTGTTGAGCACTAAATGATTCTGCTCGGTCATACAGGCTAGGTGGGGGAATGCTTTCAATAGACTTAAATTTGAAAGGCCCTTTGTATCACTTCGTGCAAAATGACATAGGGCACTTCTAATAAATTTATACGAGAAGTAAAACCCTGTTCATCATTGTTTTCGTGTTGCAAAGTTGTTTACAGACTGAAAAAGGGATAGTACGGGACTGTAGAGAGTGAATAAAACTAGGAAATTATAATTGCAAATGTAAAACAACGTTGTAAACCTAGCAATAAGAGGCTCTTGAATGCAGTTTTTAAATGGACATGGCTTTGGGGCTACCCGCTACCGCCGCCAGGCTACGCTGTCGATTGCCAGCTAGCTGTCGATTGCCAGCTAGCTGTCGATTGCCAGCTAGCTGTCGATTGCCAGCTAGCTGTCGATTGCCAGCTAGCTGTCGATTGCCAGCTAGCTGTCGATTGCCAGCTAGCTGTCGATTGCCAGCTAGCTGTCGATTGCCAGCTAGCTGTCGATTGCCAGCTAGCTGTCGATTGCCAGCTAGCTGTCGATTGCCAGCTAGCTGTCGATTGCCAGCTAGCTGTCGAATGGGACCCCCTGGCGATTAATGTGGGGGGGGGGGGTGATTTTTCAAATTTTCGAGGGCCAAACAAAAAATAGTGCTCTCTACCCCCCCCCCCCCCCCCCCTCCCCCTTCCCCCTCTACCACTGAGTGAAATATCGGCCGGCACGATTTTTTTTTATTTCAGCACATTAAATTTCAAATTGATTTCAAGTTTGGGCCCCCCTAAGAAATCCTGAATCCGCGCCGATACCCACCCCCCCCCCCAAATAAAAATCCCAAGGCTCCCCTGTAGTTTTTTTCTACATTGCTCCCCCCCCCCCCCCGCAAAAGGTCCCTATTTTCTCATTGTTTTACATCAACAACAACAACAACAATAATATTTATTATAAAACTCCAAAATTGGTTTGTTTTTATAAATAATAATATCTGCCCGGCAAAATATTTGAAGTAAGTATGTAGATTAAGATCATCAGACTTTATTACACTGATGAGGTGTATTGGGTTCTCTTCACTTGTCTCTTTCTGGCTCTCTTTCTCTTTCTCTCTCTCTCTCTCTCTCTCATTGGGACTGAAAAAGTATTGAATGTAATAATGTTTGATAAATAGATAAAACAGGATTCCTGTCCTTCTTGTACTTCGTAAATATAATACTTTACCTTGCTTACAAGTTAATTGCAAGCTCATTGTATAGATCAATTAAGAGAATAGCAATAAATATGGACTTTGAGTGAGATCAAAATGGGTTTGACATCAGTTTTTCTTTTTCAAAGATTAAAAAAAAAGCAACAGCTGGGTGTCGAACCCGATACCTTCCAGTTACCAGGCGATTGCCTACCCACTAGACTAAAGTGTCACATTGCTAATCTCCATGTTTTTTTTTTCATACTTATACTTATTGTTGTAGATGTAGCAAAAGAAAAAAACGCAACAGCTGGGGGTCGAACCCGATACCTTCCAGTTACCAGGCGATTGCCTACCCACTAGACTAAAGTGTCACATTGCTAATCTCCATGTTTTTTTTTTCATACTTATACTTATTGTTGTAGATGTAGCAAAAGAAAAAAACGCAACAGCTGGGGGTCGAACCCGATACCTTCCAGTTATCAGACGATTGCCTACCCACTAGACTAAAGTGTCACATTGCTAATCTTCATGTATTCTTCATACTTACACTAATTGTTGTAGATGTAGCAAAAGATGTTTTCTGACTAATTCAGAGAGTCGCTTGTTAAAGAAAGAGTATTACATGCTATTTTTTCTTTGTTGAGGGGGGGGGTGTCCCCTTTAAAAAGAGATGACAAGTCAATATTATGGAGTGAAGAAAAAAAAATAACATGGGTTTATATAAAGGAGAAACTGAGACTCGAACCGAGTACATTGCATTGTGAAGTGATCACTTTTATCCACAAGACCATTTTGCCTCACCGTGATAACTGGTTCGCTTTTTGTTGTTAACACTTTCTGCATGCTAATGACTTTACAAAATGTGCCGATTTACTGATTTGACGCTTTCGGGATGCATTATTATCATCATTTTTGTAGTCCGATGTTGTCAAGATTGCCCGTATTTTTTTTTCTTTCAGTTACTGATATTACTGATATAATAGTGAGGTTTTATGTTTATTTCATTTAATTTGCAAACTGCTGACTTAAACTTAAAGTGATATGACAAGAGGCCACTGCCCTCACATAGTATAATGAATAGAACACGGGTCTATTCAATTCAGTATATGCTACGAATTCTATAACAGGGCACCAATGAATAGGGAAGCTTGGCTATTCGATTCTGTTTTCAATAGCTTGCACCTGCAATTTTTGAATAGTTACGTAACAAACTACTCAGCTCTTTCTGACATGGCATCAATAATATTAGTGAATTGAAAACAAACCTGACCCTCCCTTCATTGAGTGACTTTTGTTTGGTCAAATGCGAGGATTACCAAAGAGGAGGTAATAATAGCATTCCTGACATTGCAACAATGACCGCGTTATTTTGATGCATTGTCCCTAAACCTACCGAAGAGGCTCTTTGTCCTTGTCTGGGAGGACAAGCACTTTAGACTGGGGCTGTAGTCTGATTTCAAGAAAGGAAAACAATTTCGGGACAGTTCAAAATAATGCTTGGAAATGGAAATTCAAATGATACCGTTTTAAAAACCAGAAAGATATGGTTTGAGGACAAGAAGCAGGATGTAATTCATTGCTCGGCAATCTTGACTGTATTTAAAACAGAGCATCCAATATACCTGATATTTAATAGTACTGTACAATGTCAATTAAATAAAATAACTAAATAAACAAACAAATAATGGACCTCTTTAGCCAAGACTGTGGATTTTTATTGTTGAGCACTAAATGATTCTGCTCGGTCATACAGGCTAGGTGGGGAATGCTTTCAATAGACTTAAATTTGAAAGGCCCTTTGTATCACTTCGTGCAAAATGACATAGGGCACTTCTAATAAATTTATACGAGAAGTAAAACCCTGTTCATCATTGTTTTCGTGTTGCAAAGTTGTTTACAGACTGAAAAAGGGATAGTACGGGACTGTAGAGAGTGAATAAAACTAGGAAATTATAATTGCAAATGTAAAACAACGTTGTAAACCTAGCAATAAGAGGCTCTTGAATGCAGTTTTTAAATGGACATGGCTTTGGGGCTACCCGCTACCGCCGCCAGGCTACGCTGTCGATTGCCAGCTAGCTGTCGATTGCCAGCTAGCTGTCGATTGCCAGCTAGCTGTCGATTGCCAGCTAGCTGTCGATTGCCAGCTAGCTGTCGATTGCCAGCTAGCTGTCGATTGCCAGCTAGCTGTCGATTGCCAGCTAGCTGTCGATTGCCAGCTAGCTGTCGATTGCCAGCTAGCTGTCGATTGCCAGCTAGCTGTCGATTGCCAGCTAGCTGTCGATTGCCAGCTAGATGGGACCCCCCCTGGCGATTAATGTGGGGGGGGGGGTGATTTTTCAAATTTTCGAGGGCCAAACAAAAAAATAGTGCTCTCTACCCCCCCCCCCCCCCCTTCCCCCTTCCCCCTCTACCACTGAGTGAAATATCGGCCGGCACGATTTTTTTTTATTTCAGCACATTAAATTTCAAATTGATTTCAAGTTTGGGCCCCCCTAAGAAATCCTGAATCCGCGCCGATACCCACCCCCCCCCCAAATAAAAATCCCAAGGCTCCCCTGTAGTTTTTTTCTACATTGCTCCCCCCCCCCCGCAAAAGGTCCCTATTTTCTCATTGTTTTACATCACAACAACAACAACAATAATATTTTATTATAAAACTCCAAAATTGGTTTGTTTTTATAAATAATAATATCTGCCCGGCAAAATATTTGAAGTAAGTATGTAGATTAAGATCATCAGACTTTATTACACTGATGAGGTGTATTGGGTTCTCTTCACTTGTCTCTTTCTGGCTCTCTTTCTCTTTCTCTCTCTCTCTCTCTCTCTCTCTCATTGGGACTGAAAAAGTATTGAATGTAATAATGTTTGATAAATAGATAAAACAGGATTCCTGTCCTTCTTGTACTTCGTAAATATAATACTTTACCTTGCTTACAAGTTAATTGCAAGCTCATTGTATAGATCAATTAAGAGAATAGCAATAAATATGGACTTTGAGTGAGATCAAAATGGGTTTGACATCAGTTTTTCTTTTTCAAAGATTAAAAAAAAAGCAACAGCTGGGTGTCGAACCCGATACCTTCCAGTTACCAGGCGATTGCCTACCCACTAGACTAAAGTGTCACATTGCTAATCTCCATGTTTTTTTTTTCATACTTATACTTATTGTTGTAGATGTAGCAAAAGAAAAAAACGCAACAGCTGGGGGTCGAACCCGATACCTTCCAGTTACCAGGCGATTGCCTACCCACTAGACTAAAGTGTCACATTGCTAATCTCCATGTTTTTTTTTCATACTTATACTTATTGTTGTAGATGTAGCAAAAGAAAAAAACGCAACAGCTGGGGGTCGAACCCGATACCTTCCAGTTATCAGACGATTGCCTACCCACTAGACTAAAGTGTCACATTGCTAATCTTCATGTATTCTTCATACTTACACTAATTGTTGTAGATGTAGCAAAAGATGTTTTCTGACTAATTCAGAGAGTCGCTTGTTAAAGAAAGAGTATTACATGCTATTTTTTCTTTGTTGAGGGGGGGGGTGTCCCCTTTAAAAAAGAGATGACAAGTCAATATTATGGAGTGAAGAAAAAAAAATAACATGGGTTTATATAAAGGAGAAACTGAGACTCGAACCGAGTACATTGCATTGTGAAGTGATCACTTTTATCCACAAGACCATTTTGCCTCACCGTGATAACTGGTTCGCTTTTTGTTGTTAACACTTTCTGCATGCTAATGACTTTACAAAATGTGCCGATTTACTGATTTGACGCTTTCGGGATGCATTATTATCATCATTTTTGTAGTCCGATGTTGTCAAGATTGCCCTTTTTTTTTTCTTTCAGTTACTGATATTACTGATATAATAGTGAGGTTTTATGTTTATTTCATTTAATTTGCAAACTGCTGACTTAAACTTAAAGTGATATGACAAGAGGCCACTGCCCTCACATAGTATAATGAATAGAACACGGGTCTATTCAATTCAGTATATGCTACGAATTCTATAACAGGGCACCAATGAATAGGGAAGCTTGGCTATTCGATTCTGTTTTCAATAGCTTGCACCTGCAATTTTTGAATAGTTACGTAACAAACTACTCAGCTCTTTCTGACATGGCATCAATAATATTAGTGAATTGAAAACAAACCTGACCCTCCCTTCATTGAGTGACTTTTGTTTGGTCAAATGCGAGGATTACCAAAGAGGAGGTAATAATAGCATTCCTGACATTGCAACAATGACCGCGTTATTTTGATGCATTGTCCCTAAACCTACCGAAGAGGCTCTTTGTCCTTGTCTGGGAGGACAAGCACTTTAGACTGGGGCTGTAGTCTGATTTCAAGAAAGGAAACAATTTCGGGACAGTTCAAAATAATGCTTGGAAATGGAAATTCAAATGATACCGTTTTAAAAACCAGAAAGATATGGTTTGAGGACAAGAAGCAGGATGTAATTCATTGCTCGGCAATCTTGACTGTATTTAAAACAGAGCATCCAATATACCTGATATTTAATAGTACTGTACAATGTCAATTAAATAAAATAACTAAATAAACAAACAAATAATGGACCTCTTTAGCCAAGACTGTGGATTTTTATTGTTGAGCACTAAATGATTCTGCTCGGTCATACAGGCTAGGTGGGGGAATGCTTTCAATAGACTTAAATTTGAAAGGCCCTTTGTATCACTTCGTGCAAAATGACATAGGGCACTTCTAATAAATTTATACGAGAAGTAAAACCCTGTTCATCATTGTTTTCGTGTTGCAAAGTTGTTTACAGACTGAAAAGGGATAGTACGGGACTGTAGAGAGTGAATAAAACTAGGAAATTATAATTGCAAATGTAAAACAACGTTGTAAACCTAGCAATAAGAGGCTCTTGAATGCAGTTTTTAAATGGACATGGCTTTGGGGCTACCCGCTACCGCCGCCAGGCTACGCTGTCGATTGCCAGCTAGCTGTCGATTGCCAGCTAGCTGTCGATTGCCAGCTAGCTGTCGATTGCCAGCTAGCTGTCGATTGCCAGCTAGCTGTCGATTGCCAGCTAGCTGTCGATTGCCAGCTAGCTGTCGATTGCCAGCTAGCTGTCGATTGCCAGCTAGCTGTCGATTGCCAGCTAGCTGTCGATTGCCAGCTAGCTGTCGATTGCCAGCTAGCTGTCGATTGCCAGCTAGCTGTCGATTGCCAGCTAGCTGTCGATTGCCAGCTAGCTGTCGAGATGGGACCCCCCTGGCGATTAATGTGGGGGGGGGGGGGTGATTTTTCAAATTTTCAACGGCCAAACAAAAAAATAGTGCTCTCTAACCCCCCCCCCCCCCCCCTTCCCCCTTCCCCCTCTACCACTGAGTGAAATATCGGCCGGCACGATTCTTTTTTATTTCAGCACATTAAATTTCAAATTGTTTTCAAGTTTGTGCCCCCCTAAGAAATCCTGAATCCGCGCCGATACCCACCCCCCCCCCCAAATAAAAATCCCAAGGCTCCCCTGTAGTTTTTTTCTACATTGCTCCCCCCCCCCCCGCAAAAGGTCCCTATTTTCTCATTGTTTTACATCAACAACAACAACAACAATAATATTTATTATAAAACTCCAAAATTGGTTTGTTTTTATAAATAATAATATCTGCCCGGCAAAATATTTGAAGTAAGTATGTAGATTAAGATCATCAGACTTTATTACACTGATGAGGTGTATTGGGTTCTCTTCACTTGTCTCTTTCTGGCTCTCTTTCTCTTTCTCTCTCTCTCTCTCTCTCTCTCATTGGGACTGAAAAAGTATTGAATGTAATAATGTTTGATAAATAGATAAAACAGGATTCCTGTCCTTCTTGTACTTCGTAAATATAATACTTTACCTTGCTTACAAGTTAATTGCAAGCTCATTGTATAGATCAATTAAGAGAATAGCAATAAATATGGACTTTGAGTGAGATCAAAATGGGTTTGACATCAGTTTTTCTTTTTCAAAGATTAAAAAAAAAGCAACAGCTGGGTGTCGAACCCGATACCTTCCAGTTACCAGGCGATTGCCTACCCACTAGACTAAAGTGTCACATTGCTAATCTCCATGTTTTTTTTTTTCATACTTATACTTATTGTTGTAGATGTAGCAAAAGAAAAAAACGCAACAGCTGGGGGTCGAACCCGATACCTTCCAGTTACCAGGCGATTGCCTACCCACTAGACTAAAGTGTCACATTGCTAATCTCCATGTTTTTTTTTTCATACTTATACTTATTGTTGTAGATGTAGCAAAAGAAAAAAACGCAACAGCTGGGGGTCGAACCCGATACCTTCCAGTTATCAGACGATTGCCTACCCACTAGACTAAAGTGTCACATTGCTAATCTTCATGTATTCTTCATACTTACACTAATTGTTGTAGATGTAGCAAAAGATGTTTTCTGACTAATTCAGAGAGTCGCTTGTTAAAGAAAGAGTATTACATGCTATTTTTTCTTTGTTGAGGGGGGGGGGTGTCCCCTTTAAAAAAGAGATGACAAGTCAATATTATGGAGTGAAGAAAAAAAAATAACATGGGTTTATATAAAGGAGAAACTGAGACTCGAACCGAGTACATTGCATTGTGAAGTGATCACTTTTATCCACAAGACCATTTTGCCTCACCGTGATAACTGGTTCGCTTTTTGTTGTTAACACTTTCTGCATGCTAATGACTTTACAAAATGTGCCGATTTACTGATTTGACGCTTTCGGGATGCATTATTATCATCATTTTTGTAGTCCGATGTTGTCAAGATTGCCCGTATTTTTTTTCTTTCAGTTACTGATATTACTGATATAATAGTGAGGTTTTATGTTTATTTCATTTAATTTGCAAACTGCTGACTTAAACTTAAAGTGATATGACAAGAGGCCACTGCCCTCACATAGTATAATGAATAGAACACAGGTCTATTCAATTCAGTATATGCTACGAATTCTATAACAGGGCACCAATGAATAGGGAAGCTTGGCTATTCGATTCTGTTTTCAATAGCTTGCACCTGCAATTTTTGAATAGTTACGTAACAAACTACTCAGCTCTTTCTGACATGGCATCAATAATATTAGTGAATTGAAAACAAACCTGACCCTCCAGGCGATATGATCCGCGTTCTCAATGACCAGGCGATATGATCCGCGTTCTCAATGACATATTGAGCTATTGTGGAATAATTGCACAATGCATATCGTACTGCTTTTACAAAATATCCAGCTTGTGATAGGTATTGTATCAATAGCATTGAGTCGTAATTATATGTGTACAGAAGGGTGTTAAATGTGGCCAATTTGATGTAAATCTTATATTTTTGTTTAGATATTGGTACACGTTTTAAATGTCGTACCCTTCAAAATACTGACATAAATACTGTTTGATAATATACATATCAATAAAATCTTTTGTTATTTATTGTTATTGATTCTTTGCTTAATCACAATCATCAAAGTACAATTATAAGTATGTTTTTAGAAAAGGCCAAGCTTTATGATGACGTTTAGCCACATACGTATCTATTCTTTCTGCAGCAACCAGGCAAGTAGCCAATTTGAAGTTCATGTACAGGAATAAGGATATTTTTATTGGAAAAAACAATTCCTTGGTTTGCTAATGTAATAATATATATTTTGTTAGTCTTAAATTATGATAATGCTTATTGTTGCTATTCAAGTGGAAAGTATATAATTGTGAAATGGCCTACACATGTATTGATAAATGGTACTAGTCTTGAAAACAGAAATAATTAAATATTATATTAAGTCTCAATAATCTCTGATTGACTTAGCCCTCGGCAGGGCCTAGGGAGCATGAGGAATATTTGCGTGTGTCTAAAGATGTGGCAGTATATTTTGTCAGAGAGAGAAATTGACCATATACAACATCTCGTTTCAACATTCAACCATGTAACGTCGTAACCTGATGATTATTAAAGACTACCTACTATAGTATACGCAGTAATGATTTTTTTTTTCCATGTTGCCGGAAGTTAGTCTAATTTTCTCAGACATCAAATTGGATCGTGGGGTGAACAGAATAATAATGTGAAATTGTAGGCGCATCTCACTATTATCACCCGTTTTATTTCGTATATTTTTTATTTGATTTTATTTCTGCATATTTTCCAAATAAAATATAACTGAATAACAAAGAACATAAAATACATGTAAGGTATAATAAAACATAGACAAACAATAATTTCTTAATGTCAAAATGTTTTTGTACATAATATATGTACATATAATAACGAAACTTATTACTTCCATAACATATTATCATAAATTTAAAGTATTATCTGAACTATTCTGTTGGAAAAGTGCAGGAGACCGCAATCATAAGCAAAGCTTAACATTTCATTTATTTGGTCGCTTTATTTGTTCAGCATAAATTTTAGTTTCGACCATTCATCTAAAACACAGCCACATGTACATGGGTATCGACGGTTTCAACACTGCTAAAATAGACTAAGGAACAGTTCCAAAGTCTTAACATTACCATAAACTTTTTTTTTTTAATAGGATATTTGGGCCTATTATTATACCGGTCATTTGTATGTTTTTCTAAGACTGTTGTTCTAAATTGCTATACTCTTAATCAGAATAGACGTTGGATTGGAATATAACATTATTAAAGTTTATGATGGAGAGAAATGACGATGAAATATTATAGGAAATAATGTTTGCGTCAAGCTTGTGAAAAGACTATTGCAGTCTAAATATACACGCCAATAAAAACTATAAAACAACAACATTATGTGATCTTTCTGATGGACACCACGGAAGTTCCGTGATTGACACACGAGCAACGAGGGGGGGGCGGGGGTATTGAGCACACTTGCTTTTTTTTTTAAATCACACCCCCCCCCCCTTTTTTTTGTGCCCACCCCAGGGGAGGACGCCCGTCTTCATTTTGATTTGAAAACAGTTTTTTGGCCAGGGGGGAGGGACCCCCTCTCCCCCCCCCCCCCACCCTTAGATATGCCACTGGGGATAGCCGTAGGGTCGACGGTCAGTTGGAGTCGAGATGAGAGTCATGAGACACACTTGATCAGCTTAATTTCACAAATAGCGGTCTGCGTGTGCTTAGAACTAGACTAGTCTATTACTATTAGTTCATCGTCGATCCGTCGTCCCATGCCCTCCTCAGAGACAGACCACGCCACAGAAGCCGCTAAAATGGTGTTTTCGAGATGTTTTAAGGTAAGGTTTGTTTTGGTTTTTCCTTAATTGTCAATAAGAGTAGTAGATTAAATATATATATATCTTATCATAGCTTCATTAGTTGAAACTGTGTGCTTCTAACGCAGTATCCAGACTAGAGCTAGGGAAAGCCCCAAATCACCACCATTGGTTGAATGAATTGAGCCCGGCTGCGCCCGCCAGGCCGCCTGCCAGGCCGCCTGCCGGCGGTGGCCTAAGAAGATGAGACTATAACTTCGTTAGTCAGTTAATTAATGCATTTTAGTACAAGTACTCGTCAATCGATGAGCGCGAACCTAGCCTGCATGTTCCTGATGTTGGACCGATGAAAGCCTTGCCTTTGCTTTGCCTTTGGTCTCTGAAAAGTCTGATATCAATGGTTATGGTTGTTCTGCTATAGTATAGGACCTAGACCTACTAATTACTACAGTGTAGGCCTAGGCCTAGACTCGGCTTAGCTACATGTAGCCTATACTATAGATCTAGATCTAAACATGATAAATAACTACGTCAGGCTCCTCCATATTCACTGACTGCCTCTATACAGAGCTGACTGAGTGTGGCTGTGGGAGCTCAACAGGGAAGGGTAAGAAGTGCCCACTACCCCCCCCCCCCCCCCCCCCCCCCCATGAGCAAACAAAATCCATATGATACAAGTACGCTGGTTTATTTTACACGTCTGGCGTGAGGTTTTTTCATAAACCAGGAGCTTGCGGGAGAGCAGGAGGAAGGGCATGTTGGCGAGAGTCTCCTGCTACGAGCTGGTGGGACGGCGGGAAAAGGAGTGTGGTGGCATATGACTCCCTCCAAATGCGGGAGGGTTGGCGGCCCTGGGTTATGCAATGCAGTTTGTGTGTGCATGAGCGCCGTACCCATCCTGCACAGTTCAGTAGCTTCACAAACTGGAGCTGGACAGATACAGTAAGCTGAAAATAAGTCCATAGATCTACACCTCTACAAATGAAAAAAATACAAATGGAAAGAATGCAAACTGCCATTGAAGAACGTGATACTACAAATACACGCAAAATCTTGTCACTCCAAGCAAACGAGCAGGAGAATTACTCACGACGGAACTGAATTCAGTGTACATGTAATTGTAAGTGCTAACAATATGGCACAGATGCAATCATCCTCAAAGCAGTCATTGAGACCTTTGGCCTTGGCATCTCTCTCGCCAATAGACAGAAATAACTGTCTGGTATGGGGAATTTTGAAATAAAACTGACATTTGTCAAACTTCCCCATACACCGACACATTTACGGTTATCCTTGGCATATGCACAATGGAGGGGGTTGGGGGGGGGGGGGTCAATTAGAGATTTACTCCAGAATCTAGACAAAATGATATAGAAAAAAAATGATTGAAAACAAAATGAATCTAATTTTCTTATACCGGTACTATGAAAATAACATTAATTGTAGAACATCGAAATAGAAGGACTTACATGTACTTTCAGCTTATCTGATGCTTTTCTTGAAGCTTCTGTGCGAGTTAAGATGGGTGATCACACACAAACTGCATTGCATAGCCTCCCCTCACTAACCCGTACGTATAGAGACAAAATCTTGCCCAATTACAGCTAAATTCAACTTGTATACAAAGTGCATTGGTCTTTGAGTGGAAGAAAACTTACTGGAAAAAATCAATCCAAGAAGACCCTATCAAAGGAAAAGTGCTGGTCTGCTATCCGCAACAAGATCCCATCCTAAACCACTGGGAGGACAAGTCAGGATGAGTTATTGAACTCATCCCCTTAATAAATTATAACAAAAATGTAAAAAAGCTAATCTCATGCAAAGAAGATCTTGATCATTTGCCTGCAATGGATAATTTAGATACATACCCCCAACTACATATTTGGCTGGTACATATCTTGTACAATGAACCATAGTGAACATTTCCCTTGCAGTTTAAAGCCCCTCTAAAGTGTTGGGAGCCCCAAATTTGCCAAAAATTTGATGACAAAATTTCACTTAAATTGTATCATAATGTGAAAGACAAGGATGTCATTTAAAACACATTTCTGCAAGGATTTTCAAAAAAGTTGTGTTTGAGGATAAATATTGATAAAAAAAAGAATACTTAATTTTGTTTTTCTGTTGCATGCAGAAAACGTACATTTTGTATTACTAATTTAGATGTTTTTAATTCCTAATTAGGACAAATTAACATACATGTATAACCTTATTTCACTCAAGGAACCTCCATAGAAATTAATGAGATTGGTGAATATATTGGTAGTATTTGAGGTTTCATTCTCTAGCTTTCTCTGAAACATGGATTCATGAAAGTACTTCATTATTGTTCAATAAACAAGGTTACACTATGCCATGTTTACGGTATTTCAGATTCTCTTGACATTACTGTTAGAGATGACATCATGACTCGGTCAATGTGATGGTTATTTTATCTGACTGCTAAGAATGCATAAATGTTTGTAAGTAAGCAACCAGACGGCCGACGGATTTAGGTCCTCTCCGAGGAACCTGGTAGTGAGGATTAATGCCTTACCAAACTAGCACATCGCCTTGGTTTAAAACCCGGGTCACCGGATTACGAGACCACTGCTCTACCGACTGAGCTATTGCGCCTCCTCAAGTCAGATGATATTGAATCTCTTTTTACTGAAATAATCAAATTGGCAAGCTGATAGTAGTTAAATATTCAGAAACCCAAATCAAACATGCAAACATTTACTTATACACTAGATGATTACCGGTATATAAGGATTAATGTTAACATTGACCATATTTATATTTGTACATGTACATGTACATGTATGCCAAATAGTGGTAATGATTTTGTTGGTATGAGTTACTCACATTTTCTATACCAGGGTAACTATTAAACAAGACTGCATCTCTGATTGAACAAATCTTTACTAATATGTAATGATGTACATGTACATGTATGTGCCAGTATAACTCCTGGTATTCTTTATTGTGATGCAACTGATCACTTCCAATTTTCCAATTAAGTAACCACATAATAACTCCTCCATCTGAGTCCTTCAATACCGTCAAATCAATGATGACACTTAATTGGCCCTAAAGGTTGATGTACTGTACAATGTACAAAAATCTCCTGAAAAGAAAAAGGAATGAACTGAAAATAGCTGTAAAATACAACAACACCACCATTCTTGGATGACATTTGAGTTACTGTACATGTAGTTTGGTTGATAGTTGATACGCAATGAATTCTATGAATGCTTCTGAAGATAATTTTAAAAAAGTAAGAATGTGTAGAAGATATTTGATAAATTATTATGCAGAACCAGACTAAATTATTATCCAGAATAGTGCTGCGACTGTGTATAGGCACGAACCACCACTACACAACAGATAAACGAAGAACAAATAATCACCTGTTTTTCAGCATTATAAGAGTCTGAAGTCAATATTTCACAAAAATGTCATCAGTCTAAAAATAAAGTTTAAGTTCCACTGCTACTTCCTTGAATAATCATTTCCATACACTGTACGATTTTGATTCAATGCCGTTGAGTCTCTTCTCTTGTCATCATGCAAACAATGCCAATCATTGTGATCTAACTTTCCAGCGAGCGCAATGGTTTTGTGTGCAGTATGGTTACTACACCTGTACAGTTACAACTTTTCCAATGCCATTGAGTCTTTTCTCTTGCCGTCATGGTAATAATAATAGGCAATTTTTTTCAAACTCATTGCGGAATTAGAATCTGCGGTTCGTGTGCAAAATCGAGAAGATACTATAGTAACAGTTGGATGACCACTGAGGCCCTGAAATCTAGAACGGGTTTTGGCCAAATCTACGGGCGTTCTCAATGACGCCCCAAGTGAATCAAGTGCCTCGATACAAACCATTTCATTCACCTGATAATAATAGTATTTAAATAGACAGAATCCAATCTGCATACATTAGTTGTTGCCACACTTAATACATGCAGTTTGCATTCTGACTATTGCGAATCCTAGACAGGTGAATGAAATAATTTGTATTGAGGAACTTCACAAAGACGTACAGTATGTATTAAATTTGATTACATTACGAAAATGGCCTGTTCCCTTCAACGCAATACAGTACAGACGGGACTACACGACTAGCACAACTTGTCTCAACCAAGCCACAAAACGGCTTTTTATCAAATTTCAACAATAATTTATCATCAAGTTTTAAAACAATTCATATCCATATTCATGTTGTTACTGTTCAGAAACAATAATCGGAAGAAACAAAATTCACCGAAGAGTCCTTTGTGCCAGGGGCGGATCTAGGGGGGTTAGGAGGTTTAAATCCCCCCTTTGGCTGGCCAAGGTGCTTTCTACCTCCCCCCCCCCCCCCCCGAAATATTGGTTGGCACTTTTTTCAAATTGAAAACAAATTTTAGTGCTCCCTCCTTCTACCCCCCACTAAGCAAAATATTGGTTGGTGCGATTTTTCAAATGTCAACCCCGCCCGCCCACGCCATAGAAAAGAAGCTAGATCCGCTCGTTAAAATTCGTCATCCTTCGTTATTAGACGACAAAATTCTCATAACCATCTTTGGTACAAGCTCGCTGATTGGCTGTTTATTCACTTGGGGCGTCATTGAGAACGCCCATAGATTTGGCCAAAACCCGTTCTTGATTTCAGTACCTCAGCGATCACCCTGCTGTTACTATAGTAGCTTCTTGATTTTGCACACGAACCGCAGATTCTCTGTCCGCAATTAGCTTGCGAAATACCCCTAATGTTTGTCGAACTGGCAACAACTAATGTATGCAGTTTGTATTCTGTCTATTGAAATACTATTATCCTTATCAGGTGAAAGAAATATTTTGTATCGAGGCACTTCACAAAGACGTTTGCATTAAATTTGGTTACATTACAAAAATTGCCTAATGGCATTGCAAATGCAATACCTCCGTAGAAATACGTACGCATTCACCGAAAAGCAAAACCACATATTGTATTGAGGGCAGTCTGTATGCGACGGCCGTAAACCTGAGTGCTCTGCGTCCGCGAAGGTCTGTATGTTGCTGAGCGAAAACTCGCTAATATGTCAATCATTGCGGTCTGACTATTCCATGAGCATGATGATTTTGTGTGCAGTACTGTTACTACTGTAAGAACTTTACAGAGAAAATGGTTGTTGTGAATGCGCGCTGGATTGCTGGTCTTAAATGTACTGTACAACATACTATACATGTACAAATGTACCTAGCTGAAATACTGCTTTTGTTTTTGGTAAATGTCATAACTGCGTACACGCAAAGATAAACTGGCTGTGTGCACTGAATGGAAATTACACACTAAACTCACAGCACTAATTCCAGAAACAATTTAATGACAATAAAAGATATTGTATAAATACCGGTAATTGGAATATTATTGAAGACTTGCCTGGTAAAAAGGTTAAAGCCTTTAAACCATCACATGACACTTGGTGTTCAAGTTATTCAACACCAAAAGAGTACCGTATTTGAAGTTACAATTTTAATGCTTATTTTGTGACCCTTTTTTTATCTAATTAGTAAAGATATTAAAGGTAATGAGAGCCATTAGCAAGTATTGATAGTAATAGTTTTTTTTATGGGAAATGTAACCCTAAAAGTAAGATGCTCTGAAGGAAACAGAAAAAATTTAGAAGCAGGCTGGTGAAAGTTTGAACAAACTCAGACAAGTAATAAGTAAGGTTTTAATGTTTGAAATTTGTAGTCTGTATATGAATTTCAAATTTTTGAATTGATGATTGGGCATGTATAGTGATGTAATGTTGGACCAATATCATTCAACACTTGCACATGTAATATGACTATGATAGAACCTCTTCATTTTTGGAGGACCTATTGAGCTCTCTGACTATATTTTTAGTACAGCTCTGAGAGAAAAGGGACTGGTATACTGTAAACTTTGTTTAAAAGTGTGAAACGAATGGAGATTTACAATTATGTTCCAGTAGAATGACTTACAGGGTATTGTACATTGCTGGTTGTGAATGTTAAGTGATTACAACTTTCTAAAAATTTTGTTCTTCTTGTTTTAAATCAATTTCTTTGAACTTTCCTTCTTTTTTTTTTCTTTTAAACTCTCACCAATTTTTTCTCTGATCTTTCTTTATTTACGGATTCAACTTGTTATAAAGGTTGGTATATTATATGATCCAACAACATTATTGATACTTTGCAGCAGAAGCATGCAGCTGTACACTGAATATAACAACTCTATATTTTGATGTTGTTGCTGATGTGTTGTTCATCAAACAGCCATGAAATTCATCATTATAAACTTCATTCATCATCCAAAAGTCAATATTTAAAAATTGTAATGATGTTCTTAAATATGGAGTGAGTCAAAGTCATTGGCTAGGTCAATTGGTTAACAACAATATGGAATGAATAGTGATTACCTGTATTATTTTCATAACTTCAATTACTGAACAACTCTTAGTAGAAATTTTTTTAACACAGTGAGCAAATATTTCACCCAACAGCTAAAAATGTTTTTGTGGTTAATGTTGAATAGAAGTGTAACGTTTTATCAACCCTAGAGATATTATTGTATTAAAGAACTTTTCAAATGTTGAATAATGAATATCCATTTTACATGTAGAGTGTATAAAAATACCAATATTTAGCAATCATACAACAAACATTCTGTGATATGAGTTCAGGCTCAAAACATAACACAATTTGTTAATGCATGGCAACAAAAATGAAGACACCTTATTGTTTATGTCTTGCAGTGTAGGAAATGATGTTATCTCTTATTGTGAAAGCTTTGTCAAAAAGCTGTATTACAGAATTTAAATACCTGTAGCTTTATTTTCAGTAGACAAGAATATCAAAAGACATCCAACTTCAGGACCTTGCCTATTCTGCAATTTTAATTTTAATTTTCTGTCAACATGATTGTATGAGTACTTTTAAAAGTTTGTTGTTTGTTAATTCATCATTTGCATAGCATTGCATAACATTCTTTAACCAATGAATTTCTGTTTACATTGGTGCCTAAATAATATGGATTTTGTAACTTTGATATGTGCAGTATACTGCTGAATGGGAAACATGATACATGTAAGTGACAATGTTGCAAAACAAATAGTGACTCTTAATATTAATGTTGATTCTAAAATACATACATGTACATTAATGAAATTCACAATGAACATGACGGACAAAGAAAGCGGACAAAATATACATTTCCTCATTCTACCCTTAACAATTGCTATGGTAGACAAAGGAACATCCTTTCACTGCTATTATGTAAAAATCTGTAGAACGGGTGTCACATGCATTTTGTTCTACACATTTTTACATAATAGCAGTGAAGGGATGTTCCTTTGTCTACCATATATAGCAATTGTTGAGGGTAGAATGAGGAACTGTATATTTTGTCCGCTTTCTTTGTCCTTAATTTCCATAGTGATTGTAGATTTCTGCACCTAAACAGATGTCTTGTTATCCAAAAGAACTGGTGAAACTCTCAAAATGATAACTCTCAATAATAGCACCACAATCAATTGGGTATCATTGCATAGAGAAATAGGTCTACACGTATTACAGAATAAAAAAGGATAGTATTATATTCTCATAAGTGATATTAACAAAAACCAACTTTCTAAACAGGGTGGATTGTTTCAGAAATGCATATTTCCTTCAAATATTTAATATCTGTGACATTTACATGCAATCTAAATTTGAAGCTCCATTTACTACCGGGTAGTTTGGTTGAAATTGGTTGCGAGTGTCTTTCTTCAAATCACTTTTTAAAGCAAAACAGGTTTTGATCTGAGGTATAATTAGAAAATTAAAACATTTGTATACTAATAAAAAGAAATAGATTAAATTCCTCTCCTGGCAGCTTCAACTCTGAAGTATGGATGAACTATGGCCTGTACCTGCAATAGAAGTGGTCAAAAGCCTACTATTTTAAGTATAAAATTCTAATCTTTGGAAAATCCTGTTTCAATTTATTATACAATGTTCAGTGAGCTGTGAGGCTGCATTATAGATTTAAGTGGTATCAGTTACGATTGATGGGCCATTCCCTTTCTCCATCTCACTGAACATGTAAATAGTACCAGTATTCTTTTGGGCTATATTTAAAGAAATGTAAATCAAATCAGACTACCGGTAGTCATTCTCTTTCCATACAGTGATGAAGTGAGCAATGTGGTTCAAAATTCTGAATACTTTGTTTTGGTAATGTGATCTTCCAATGTCTTCCAATAATGGTTGTCTTGCTGACCCTGACTTCTAAGCAAATAGCCTACCTTTTTTTTAAATGGTACATTGTAGCTGCAATAGTTTTGAGAAAAAAATCTTGATATACACCCTGTACATGTAGGTGTCACATTAATTCATTTTCTATTTATGTAAATAATAGTAAGCATATCAACACCACCCTTATGTAAATAAAAATGTTAACAAAAATTCAGGGCAAAAACTTTTCCTCACAACAACACAGCCTCTCTAAATCAAATATGTTGGTATGTATTACATTTGATGTGATACATGTAGTTTGAATATCATGATGATACTGTACATGGTTATGAATAGCTACATGTATTATGGATCACATTCTTTGCCCCCAAGATATGTGAAATT
The DNA here is from genome assembly GCF_000002235.5 of Strongylocentrotus purpuratus. Taxonomy (NCBI): domain Eukaryota; kingdom Metazoa; phylum Echinodermata; class Echinoidea; order Camarodonta; family Strongylocentrotidae; genus Strongylocentrotus; species Strongylocentrotus purpuratus. Next base: position 29,611,166 of record NW_022145598.1, read on the forward strand.
CACCTATGTAGAAGATTGGGATGAAGGGTTCTCAAATGGTATAGTTTGGCATAACCTGTCATTAATTGGAGCTTAACATGATTGTCATTTACATAATATTACTGGCCTTGAGGGAGAAACAAGGTAATACACCCTGTATTGCCTTCACTGATTCAGTAAGGGCAATACATGTACATATAAATGCATATCACTGTATCTCCCAAAAGATTATAATTATTACCTATTCATTTGTGAATCACGTACGGTCACTATACCCTACTACAGCGCCGCATGGTAGTCTGCTCAAACTTTGCGGCGATTTTAGCTGTTTGAAAGGTCCAATATGGAACACAATCTTTGTACTCAAAGTGAATGGTGAAACCCGAAAGAGAGAAACTATCAGGAAATATTGCCCGCTCAAAACTGTTAGTTTGCGGACCGGGCAAATATGCATTTTAATGCATGGTACATGTACATGTAAAATTACCTGCTACTGTATACATGAAGGTAATAAAGCAAACAAAGATCAAATTCACTACTGGTTCCTGTAAAATTTCACCTAGAGAGTACATGTTGTGGATAGACAAACTACCAGCCATACAAGAATGTAGGAAAACCAAATCGAGTAGGAAATTGTTAGTTAAAAATTCAAAAATATTGCTTTGTATAATGTCTTATAATGTGACACTGAGAAAATCCTTTAGAATAGTGCTAGTACTCCAGTACACTGCTGAATCATTTTACATAGCAGCTCATGAAACTTAAATCACATTTTAGTCTTTTCAAATCCTCTGTGAAGTCCTTTTGACATTAGCTTTAATGTGGCAATTTTTTGTAGTACTCTGTACATGTACATGTACATTCAATCCTATGGTCATACAGAGATTGAATCACATTCTTATGAAATTTGAATTGCCTCCTATACAGGGTGTACATGTACATGTACTGTACATCTTCAACAATATTCACATACACAAGATTTGTGTAATTATCACTGTTTTGTATACTTGAGATGCTTTTCGCAAATATTTATTGGAAGATTTGTATATCCTTTGCTTACATAACATGGATTTCTTTGGCTTTGTCAAATAAATTTCTAATTGGTTTAGCATGTACACATGTAGACATATTGATCTATCACCTACACATACAGTACTGTACATGTATGTAGTGTACTGAAATATTATAAGAATACTTTCTTTTGATCCTGTAATGTAATCTGTATGATATGTTAGATATTTGATATAATTTTATAATTCTTAAAATGCTTATTCATTTTTCAGAGGGGCAGGTAGACACTTGATGACAATCAACGCAAAGGCACAAGGTCACTGTCAAGATAAAGGAGAAATGGCATGTGTACTCCACCGATTGTGAGAAGGGGCTCTTGATTATCCTTTGAAAAAAAGTGGTAGATCAAGTTGATCCAGTGTAACAGTAGCAGCAAATCTATGAGGTATGTACAATGTAGATGGATTGTAACAAAAACTTAGGGGTGTTCAATGATCAAGGTACATGTATTTAAGACTCCTACCCCATTTTTTCACAATTTTTTTTATTGATGGCTATTAAGTGCTGCATGCATGTACAATGTAGTTTTTCAATGAATGGATGTAAAAATTGATGCTTTTGGATCATAATTGACTAATATGCCCATGTAGTAGACAATTTTCAAAATGTATTCAAATGTAAACATACATGTACGTGTACCTTGCGATGAGCTATTACATGTACATGTACATTCACCTGTTTTCTATTATTGTACCTCAATACCGGTAGTCAGAATGCAAATTGTGAGGATTAGTTGTTGCTACATGTAGGTTGGGTAAACATTATGGCCTGCCTGACCTAACAACACGTAATGTGTGGTATTGGTATTCTGAAAGTGTTTATTATTGAAATACAATTTTTCAAAGCAGGAGAATGAAATGATTTATTAAGAGGCAGGTAAAGAAGATGTTTTTGCATGAAATGTATTTACGGTATGAAAATGACCGATCAAACCAAACTCTTGAGTATATTTGTCTTTACTTAGAATATATACTAGTATATGATAATAACTCAACTTTGTTATTGTTTTGTTCCTGAAAGTCATTTCATTTGATATATGCTGTACTGTGACTTATCCACATAGAAATTGTAGAGCATTGCATATAATACAATTTATAGATTGTTATGTTATAGATAATTATTGGGGAAAAACAATGTGAACCTTTCCATTTGTTAGTATTGGCAATACAGTGTACAGGTACAAGATTACAACAATTGTAGAATACTTAATACTAGACAATATTTGTATATTATATTATATGATATGATAGTATGGTATGGTATGATAGGGAAAAAATTCATCTCGGAAGAAATTGTAGACATTTGAATGAATTGTACTCCAAGATATATTATTGTTAGCACTGTTCACACTGTTCTTGAGACCAAAAAATAAATGGAAGCTATGTTCTTTATTTTTCAAACCAACAGATTTCATATGGGATCCCTTTAAGTACAAGGTCTACGCAGCTTCACACACGCACTGAGAGGGACCTGGCAGAGGCTAATAGCATGGCCCTTGGTATGATCAGCCTAAGGTTAAGGTTGATTCAACGAGACATTAAATGGAGATTTTTCAGTGAATATTTTTTTAATGTTTAATTCCAGATATTTAATTGTCTCAAGTAAAAAAATATGTGTTCACTAGTGTTGATTTGAATAAAAAGCTCCTGCTGTGGCAATCGAAAAGAGCGCTATATTTTGATTTCTTACAAAGAAGTTTCAGAACCTATGACTATAAAGTTTCACACTTTATATCTAAAGGGTTTAATTATTTAAAATAATTTGCAAGTTTCTTGGAGGTTACACAAATTTGAAAAAGTGTAATTTGTAAGAGTTTACAGAACTCAATATCACTGTATTTTGATGATATTTAATTTGGGTTTGAATTAGAGCAAACAATTTAAGATTATACAAGTTAAACAAATAGGGTGTGTAGTTTGATAAATGTGGGATATCCATTTGTTTCATTATACTACAAATTTTTGTGAAAGGTCGATCATCCACTATTGTTAGAGGAAACCTCACAAAACCTCACCCTAAAGAATAAGCGTAGGTATTCTGAAAAGTGAGATGTATTTCTGCCGGCCCTATGATGTACAAAATTCCTTACGAAAATGGAAAAGAGCTACCGGTATGTAGGATGCGAAAGTTAATGTGGTTAGATGAGCAAGTGTGCACTTGTAAAAATGACACCTGGCTGGAATGATCCCCAGGAAGTAGAGAATGTGCATACATAGTGTGCGGGTAAGCCTGAATCTGATGACTGGGGTAATAATATATCTGTAAAGCACTTAGAGACATCATACACTATATAAAAGCGGAATCATTATTATTATTTTATTTTAGGCATCAGATGAAGGAAATGGGTGCCGAAAGATATCCTTTGAGCACCTTATTTCTGCCAAAACTGCATTAATAATTTAGCACTTTATGTAAAGTCCATTAGATAATATTTATTTGATGGTATTATCGTAATGGCATTCAGGAAAAGTCAACTTCAGGTGTACAATCATCTTGCAACTAATAAACCTTATATGTGATTTAAATAGTTTGTAAAATGATTAGAATAATGATAAAAGGATATGAGAATGGTTATGGTATACCACTTATAAGCTTGTATTACAAGATGATTTCAACATAAAAAATAAACCCAAACAAGCAAAAATATTGAGCATTCAACCATACTATTTTTTAAAGATGTGTATGTACACAAGAACCAAATGAGATCACTTTAAGGCGCAACGGAGGCATATATTACATGTAGTGTCTTATAGCTCATGCAAAAGTTGGTAACCCCCTGCCTAACTATTTGTTCAGGTTTTTCTGATATGTGTTGCTAGATAGCAAGATGATTACCATTCTACAAGCTCCTTGAAATTATTTCTTGCAAAAGTTGAATACTGTACTAAAACATAAGAGGTGACAATTATTAGTCCCCTGTCATCATCTAAATTCCTATATGGCTTCTTTTCTTTTCTGTAACCATGTTAAATATCACAAACTAGTTATTAAAAGCTCCATAAGTTTTCTGAATTCAAAGGTGACCAAGTGCCTACCGGTACTTCATTCTTATTATTTACTTTGACTGGCCTTATTATCTCTTGTGCTATGTTTCAGGTGTGGGCAACACATCCATATTTGTGTGGGCGTATTAAACCTGACTGCAGCTATTGCTCTTTGTACATTAAATATGTAACAAATCGTCACTGATTTCACGAACCGGCACGCGAAGCCTCACAGCGCGAAAACAAGTTTCCGGGATAATCGTGTTTAAAGACAGCGGCCAGTTTAAAATGCTCATTTGAATACCGTACTTTCATTTAATCAACATGGAATTACATGTGTGATAAGAGTTGAATTTTTCTTTCATATGCACTCAATATTACAGCAAGAAACGAAATACTTTTGGTATCATTGGGTATCATTCATGGTCAAATACGTATGCCGGTTCGTAAAATTACTCGTATGCGCATTTTGCATAGAGCGCGTAGTTAAGAAAAATTTTACGAACCGGCACGCGTTGATCCTGTGCCGGTTCGTAAAACTTGCGCCTTGTGTAGCTGCGCGCACTGATGAGTTTTACGAACCGGCATATGAGTTTGATGGTGCATTAAAATGACATTCTCAATACGAATTGTCACGAGGACAATTCAATTTTTTCCCTATACCGCATCACACGTTTAGCATATCTTTGATATCTCACTTGAACCTGTATTTATATTTTGTATACTTTTTTTTCCTCTTGATTTTTTCATTTGTTTCCAATATTCTACCCCTTCTCTCTCTCTCTATTTCGCATTAAGTATCCCGTATTTTCCTCTTTAAAAAAAATTATATCTGAGTGGTTCTCTTGTGAATTCTATCATGTTGGCCTACTAGTCATATAAACGATTAACGTTTGTAACATATACTATATGATTCGTAGATGATTTACATTACCATAGTATCAGGACAATTTCTCCCTGGACAATCACCCCCTGAAAATTACCTCTCCGGGAAACTACCCTCCCCCCCCCCCCCCCCACATACATGGACAATAACCCCCATCCCCTGAAAATCACTCCCTATTATTAGGACAATTACCCCAGTTCATTAAAGGGGAAGTCGACCCTGATAATAAGTTTTTTTTTATAAATAAAACCAGATTTATTTTCTCTCGGGGGTTAATCGTCATGTGTGTGTGTGTGTGTGGGGGGGGGGGGGTTATTGTCCAAGAGGAGTAATTTTCAGGGAGGGGTGTTGTTTGATGTTATACCTTCATGGTTTATCAAGTAATTTCCCCAAATCTTATCACAAAATGTCCACATCTTGGGCAGATACTCAATACTGCAATCCCTCTCTCTTCACACATCCTCTCTCTTCATTCCAATCTCTCTCTATCTCATATAACCTTTTACATATTCCAATCTCAGTCATATCCCTCTTTACCTCAAGGAAAGTAGAATTTAAATTCAGAGAGGTACCTAATGTATCTAATTTACATATTATCATATTATTTTCAAGGTACCATAATGTGGGGCACGGTGTAGTTATATAGTTTACTGTTACAGTAAAGAGAAAATTCGCTCTTTGAAATTCATGGTTTAAATTGATAATATACATATTTAATCCTCATTTTGAGCAAAGAAATGATTAATTGTTTGTACAACAATTAAATGTAACCATTATAAAATGCTGCATAGTTGTTACAAAACACGATTGTAGCAAAACTACAAGAGGCATGCTAACAATCTACAAATCGGCGTAAAATTAAGCTCAATATATTTGCACAATACAATAATATGTTCATCCTATAATACATGTATTTCAATTTTTATTACAATTTATACTAAATGCATACGTGTGCACATCTGGGGGTGTCAAAAATGTCCATGGATTTGCATTAATATAAAGACATTGTATTTACTCAATTATAACATTTGATGGAATTATGAAGCCAAAATGAGGTTCATGGACAAGTTGAAAACATTGGCAAATTTCAACAAGTTTCTGAATTAGTACAAATACGCCACAGAAAAGATGATTCTTGAAGACTTAGAAATGATGCATACAAATAGTACACATTACCCATATTCTTTAAATGTTGCAATGAATATGAATATTGAAATTTTGAGATGCAGCTAACATCTACTTACTCCATATGACAGCTCATATATTTTTCATGCATAATTTCTTGCAGTATATGCACAAGGAATCTGCAGCATAATACTATTTTTAGAACAGGAAATACCTTTTTCAGATAACACAAGCAAAGCGTACTTTCACATGAAATCTACTCTCAATTTAATTTATCTATAACTAAGCTAGCTTACTCATTACTAAAGAAACAGCATCAACAATGAACTGGATCAGAGAAGATGATTATCCAGTGCCCTTCCTGATCAGTTTAGAAAGACATATCAGATATATTTTAGAAATCCTTCAGATGATATGCCAAACACTGAAAGCTCAAATGGGAATAGAATATACAGAGTATTTCAGATATAATTAAACCAACTTGTTAATATTAATTACATGAGTTTATTGCTCCCCAATGAAATATTGGTGTAGATCAGTCACTTGAAAGAAAATTGATGATTAGAAGTTTGCAAGGCCACTATATACATATTATGTCAACAACGCATTCTTCAACAATACATTTAAATCCCTTTAAAATTTGTCAATGAAAGCCATTTCACAAATGAACACTTCAGCCCCCATCAGAAAAGATCCACCAACATGAGAAGAGTTACTGTATGAAACTGAAAGCATTAAACAATGTAAATCTAACAAAATGTATGTCCAACTAATAAAGATAGTGGCCCTCATTCTAAAGCCTTCCAACTTCTATGTAATTTCCTCAGTAGATGATAAGTCAAATCTTAGAATACACAATCTTCCTTCCTATGATCTTTTCCTTTAGCTCTTCAATTGGCCCCCACCCAGGAAACCTCTTTAAAGTATCATGTACTTGTTATTTTATTAAGTTGTTGAATTTAAATGACAATAAACCTATTACAGTTCAAGATCCTGGTGGAGGCTTGCAAATGAAGACTACAAAATAAACATGAAGAAGGTAATGTCATTTTCTGATAAAGTCATACTATATGTTAGGATGTTGTAGCATGAGTAATAGTTAAGTTGTTTTGGAATAACCAAGTGTAAATAACAATGTTATTTTGAACATATCTTTTACTTGTAAACCTTGGACAAATTAAAAGAATTATGTAATATATATATAGATGTATATAATTTGAATGATTATGATTCAAATTACATGAATACAAATTCCAATATAACAGGTGAAACATCTGCTGTGCTATTACTGACCAACAGCAGCTAACAGGAAGTTTTCTGTGTCAGATTCCACTTTGTGTACTTCATCCTCAAAGTCTGTATCCAACTCCATGGGTTTTGTTTCATTCTGCCTTTGGGATGTCCTCACCAGGTCCGAGAACTTTAACACAGAGAGCAAAAAAGTTTGGGAGCAGTTTAGAAAAGAATATCACATATGCAATATTCCTCATCAGTCTTGGTTTATTTATTTGGATGGTTCATTGAATTTAATAAATCTTGCTTTGGTCTGAGTTACTGAATATGAGGTTGTAGCAGCCACAAACGGATATTTTTTACAAAAATATATTCTAATGAAATCAACAAAATGTGTTGAAGTTGTTCTAACACATACATCATGATTCAACAAACTTAGAAAGTGCAGTCAAAGTTAATGCATAAATTGCAAATCCTAAGCTAATTTCTCTATGCTTCACTGTACTCTAACCACAGGTAATAAAAATAGACATCCCCTGCAAAAAAAAAACTTAATAGAAGGACAATTTTTAAATATCACTCAATAATTGCATTCAGGAGGTGTAAACATGTAACTTACCTAAAAACCAGTGACCTGTTGTCCATGGGTTTGGGATCCCTTGGCTCTCAATTTGTTGAGCAATTATTTGTGGACCATTGTTCTAATAGCAGTCAGTGTGTGGGCTGTCAGCAAACTGTGGGCTATCCTTTTGTAGAACTGGGGCCAAATGAATCACTGGAAATAAAACAAAATAATATCATTCATTTATTTCATTTCATTGGGAGCATAAAAATACAACAGAGGAATTTTGAAATGAGACAAGAAAATATCATGGAATACTATGTACAGATAAATGCATGTATGCTGGAGTAGGTACATGTGTACAGCAGCCAAAAACAAAACAAAACAACAACTTCATAATTATCAGGCTTACCCAGAATCTAAATACATGTATAATAAATTGTGAATACACTCTGAAAGGTTAATATACAACAATTAATAATTTGATAATCCATATTCACTTTGCAAGCAGATTCAACGTGAATGTCAAGTATTGTCAATAGAGAATTTAAAGAAAGATACATCTGGTAATTCTTTAAACTTATTTTTATTCAACTACTTGCTAAGTTCTTATTACAATATTCTAATCACTTGTGAATGTTGTTTGATCACAATTCATAGTTTCAGAATAAAATCCAGACACAGTCAAACCTGCTTTAGTGACCACCTGTCTACAAAGACCACCTGTCTACAAGGACCACATTTTTTGTTTCCTTTGAAAATGGTTTCTCATTGAAACATGTACTAAAGGAACCTGTCTACGAAGATCACTTTTTGTGTTTCCCTTGGGCGGTCGCTGTAGACAGGTTTGACTGTATTCACAAACATGTACATATAAATATATGCTTAAAATATACTAGTTGGTGTATTGAATATTACCCAAAACTATAACTTTTCTTTAACAGGAATGAAAATTGCATGATTCATATTTCAAAAACTTACCATTCTTTAGGACAATGATATCTGTCATAAAATTATACTGGAAGGTGGTAATTTCATTTATTTTCAGGTATGTATGTCAAACTTCAAAACCAATTAAAATACTCAGTATTATACACGTATCTAGTTACATTAACGTAGGCTAAATGTATATCTTTGTTAGCTACAAAAAAAAATAGAATGAGGAATAACTAACCACCAATCTGTGAGCTTTAAGTTGGCTGGTCTTCAATCAAAAGGGGTCAATGTATGGGACATTACATCCTTGCTGGACCTCTGATGGGCATTTCAACTCTGTCAGGAGCATTTTTAGGCTGTCAGTCTGTGGGCAGTCAAACTTAGTATCATCGGTCATTGGGCGTGAACGTATCTGAATCACTGCAAAGCAATACATATAATATTTGCATTGATTATTCAGAATGAAACAGAAATAATGATAAATTAATGGACTGCATTGGAAGCATTCTACACCATAAGCATATTCTAATGTTTGCTTAAATATCACTATACCCAGAAACAAATAATTTAACTAAAGTTACTATGGAGATAAACACACCTAATAATTATTTTTTATCTGGCTGGTACTGCCCCCCCCCCCCCCCCTCCTCACTTCGGGGTCAAAGGGACCGCAATTGTGTTCCCAAAATCTCTGGTAAAGAACAATAGTGAATTGCATTAATTCAACCCAGTGTAATGATTGTAGCCTCTCAACATAATCCCAATTTTTAAAAAGCATATCAACTAATCTATTTTACACACTACCAGTACCCAACTGCAAACTACGAGATGTACTCAGTTTTGATAACAGCCTTTATAGAAAGTAATTTGGATGATGTGCATTAACGAGAAAAAAGTATCTGAATAGAAAAATGTATTATAATTACTAACCAAGCTCAGCTAATGGGATGTCTCCCATATCCATGGTGTGTACAAGTCCAGGTTCCGACACTGCCAACATTTTCCCCGCCACCACCTGCTGCCCTATTTCATTTTCACCTAAGTGCCTCTCCTTGGTACCGAATTCCTTCTCCTTTTGATATCAGTCAAGTTAGTAGCTTTGTCCCTGTTCTACGGGACAAGGCTATCCTGGATAAACTCCATCTAATGTTTGAATAAAGGTAGTTATAATAGCAATAGTTTATAAAGAAAATAAAACCTGATATTTGATAATCGTATCTCTAACACTGGCAAACCTACCAAGTGCTAGACCGGACCTGGTGAAGGCATGTGGTTCTACATGTACAATAATTTTAGTGCACTAAAGTTTAGACCCAGTCAGACTGTTGAATTATATTATTTCAAGTCATTTCTTTCACTCTGCTCTAATTAATCGTGACCACTATGAGAGACAACACACCACAATATCCTTGTTTAGTTGCTGAAAGTGAAACAGCTTTCGATGAGTACGAATATAGATGTACGGTAGACTTTATTACCGAAGATCTGCACTTTGACAAAATATGGTCATACCTAAAACCACTTATACTTATAATAAGGATGCAAAGAAAAGACTTACATATTTGACCAAATTATGCAGGTCTAAAGTGAATTTGAAACTAAAGTAAAGGTAAATGTGATGGTGATCTTTGGTCAGGCGCGTACGCAGGATTTTTTCAAGGGGGGGGTTTTAACATTTATAAATCGGTCCGAAAATTTCGCAACGACTCAGCCAGCCGCTGAATAAGCGGGGGGGGGGGGGGGGTAAGAGGACACATTTTTTTTTTTTTTGGGTCCCAAAAAAATCGCAACGACTCAGCCGACCGCTGAATAAGCGGGGGGGGGGGGGGGGGGGGGGGGGGGGTAAGAGGACACTTTTTTTTTTTTTTTTGGTCTCGAAATTTGGAAATTTGACATTTTGCTCCGTTGGGGGGGGGGGGGTAAGGTCACCTTTTTTAGGTCGGCCATGGGAATAATTTTTTTTTTTTTTTTTTTTTAATAATTAAAAAAAAAAAAAAAAAAAAAAAAAAAAAAAATCCAAAAGGGGGGGGTTTGAGGTTTTTTTTAGGGGGGTTTACACACACAAAATTTCCAAAGGGGGGGGTTTAACCCCCAAACCCCCCCCCCCCCCCCCCCCCCCCCCCCCCCCCCCCCCCCCCTGCGTACGCGCCTGTCTTTGGTAGATGTTGATGCAGTGTACTCACTACTCACTAGACTAGTCACTAGTGGCAGTGGTATATTTCTACAGCAACAGATACAGAACCCATCTCTGAAATCATGCCAGGTTTGCCACATCACATTAATTTAAGTTCTAAACATATACTGTAGCCCAAAGATTAGTAGCAAACAAATTGGGTCTGTTGTTACTACGATAACCCCAGAATCTAATTTAATGGGTCCCGTTCATTGAGCGAAACATTTTTAAATTGTTTGCATGCACGTGCTTTGTACACTAACATAACCCGCTACATGTGGGACTGGGTTTACGAAAGAGGAAATAATCATAGGGTAATCACCAATTTAGGAGAGGTTTATTTACAATTTTATAGATAACTCAATCACGACGTGCATACATTTTCATTGAATCGAGAACAAAATAAACCTCAACTCACCAGTTCCAAGCAGACTCGAAGTTTAAGCATCAGATTTCGGTGAATCCTATTCTGCTAGCAGACTAGTTATAGCTCGGCGTGCCGGTTCGTAAAATCAACAAATTCCTTTTCGCGCGTTAACTCGAGCTTTACGAACTGGCATACAAAGCGCACACATTTTATAAAATCGAATAACTTTTTAATTAAAGCGTTTTATGACCTAAAATTTTGCAGAAAGGTTGATCATGGTAATATCATTCAGAATATGTAAAAATATTAAAATCGAAAATTGACACGAAAAACGCTTCGTATGCCGGTTCGTAAAATCAGCGACGAAATGAAAGCATTGTAAAGTTGTAAACATGTTTACGGCATAGCTTCTGTATGAGGCTATTGATATATCACCTGTGTAAATATATACATTATTTCAATAACATTTGCTATTTTTTGTGGGGATAATAGTGCTATACATTCCATTCAAAATATACAAACAGACCGGTTTTATTGTACATAGGTCATGCTGAAATATAATAGTGTAAATGAAGAAAAATTACCATGTAGTAAATATGATTTCAGGAACACGATGTTGGTTTGCTGCAATTCGAGAATTGCTGTGTTGACAATTGTTCCGGGCTTTAGTTTAACAAAATTGTAGGGTTAGGGTTAAGGTTAGATTAATATTTAAGCAAGATTTAGGGTTAGGTATAGTATTGGTCCAGGATTAAAGTTAGTAATTCATTTAATGTTGGGAACTATTGTGAAGCAATTTTAGTAGGAGCATGTGTCACAAAACTCAATTTTCCTCACATTTTGTAGGAGGTATTATACTTAAGTATTCATCATGGAATACCCAAACAAAGTCTGTTTTGTATGTGCTTTATTTTTTGTTTGGTGTGCATGTTGATATTTCTGACTGTAGTAGTAGTAGTAGTAATAGTAGTAGTAGTAGAAGTAGTAGTAGTAGTAGTAGTAGTAGTGGTAGTAGTAGAATTAGTTTTACAAGCTCAGTTTTAAAAAGCCTCTCAACAAAACTTAATATAGACAAGTACAAATAATACACAGTACAATAGGTGACAACTTATTACTTATTCCATACTTGCAAACAAATTGATGATAAAAATAGAATAGATTCGTCATTAGTATTATTTTTTATAATTATTGTTAAGTGAGGAATATTCATATTTTAAATAGAAATCGAGACTGATTAATTGAGTGTGTGACAAGTAAATACTGAAGATTTGTTTGATTTTGAACCATATTAAAATGCAAATTTATTGCCTATTCATATTCTATAATGTAATTCATGACAGTCACACACAATATATGAGGATCTATCATAGAAACATAATTGAACAATACTGAAAGAGAGAGAAAGTGTCAGGGAGAGAACAATTTAAAGAGAGAGGGTTAAGTTAGAAAAAAAAGAAGAAGGAAGAAATGCATGAGAGAGAGAGAGAGAGAGAGAGAGAGGGAGGGGTGGAGAAGAATGGAACAGATGAACTGTGAAGACATGGAGAAGAAGAATAATGATGGAAGTAAGACGACAGAGGGAAAGCGATTGTGTGTATAAGTCAGTTTGTGGCTCTGTATGTTGTAATGAGGGCATGCGATGATGTAGCATAGCAAAAGTGAGAGTTTGGGGTGTAGGAGTGAGTTGCAGGGCGTCGGACGGGGACCGTAGGGTGTCGTATCATCTCCTTTTTACTTTCTCTTCCACTTCTTATCTTCCTTGATTTTCTGATTTTTCCCTTTCCCCCGTCTTTTCCCCTTTCAATATTTGGTTAGGCCTCCAATCTTCAACACCAGAGGGTGTGGGGGTAATCTCGCTATTCATAACGTCGAACTGCATATATAAAACACGAAGGCGGTAACTATTGATAAAAGCATGAGGACCGTTATTCATAATGTGAGATGAGGGTCGCTTTTCATAATTTATATTGGGGGTCACTAGGACCGCTATTCATAAGATAAATTTAGGGGCACTATTTATAATTAATGCAGAATGAGGGTCGCTATTCATAATATGAGAAGAGGGTCGATATTCATAATCCGAAAAAAGCGTTGCTTTCCATAATAAATACGCCACAGCCATAGGGGTGCTCCTAGCCAACAATTAACTCTCTTGTCATTTTGTTGCTTATTCATTTTTTTTATGAATAGCGACCCCCATTCCGCATTATAAAGAGCGACCTTCATTCTGTTTTATGAATAGCTACTCTCTTCTCAAATGATAAATATCGACACTCTTCGATTAAGATTAGCTATCCTTATGAATAATTACCCTTTTCTCAAATTATAAATAGCGGTTCTTATAATAATGGTCCTAATAAATAGCAGTCTTTATGAATAATGGTCATTATAGCTAGTTGGCCTCGGGGGGGGGGGGGGATTGGTGTCCGTTTATGTGTCTTGGATGAGCTTGGATGGGCTTGGATGTGTATTAACGGGGGGCACGGTGGGTATGCTTTTTTTTATTAAAAGTTGCAATTAGATTTAAGTAAAGATGATAGATTTAATTAAAGATGGTTAATTTTGATAATCGGGGAAACAAGATCGGTCAATCTTCATTGATTACTATTTGCAAATTAATTCATCCTTGCTGAACCTATTTAAAAACTGAATTTATAAATCATCCGAAACGAGCTGAACGGGTTGAACGTAAACCAATTTGTAACACTAATTGTAACATTAACCCTAGTCCTAAACCTAGATATAATCCTTAACCCTAGATCTAACCCGTAACCTTACCCTAGTCCTAACCCTTGTCCTAACCCTAACTCTAAACCCTGAACCTCACCCCAGTAACAACCCTCTCCCTGACCATAACCTCAACCCTAAAATCATTATTATTGATGGTGGATTATTCTGCAGTTTGCCTGATGTTTTAAATAAAATGCTACCCGCCACTTCCTTATTTGTGTCGATCGATCGACTTTACGGCGATCAAATTCAGAAGGGGGGATAATTTGTGTTGGATGCGTGATACGGGGGGGGGGGGGGGGGCAGTATGGATATTTTTTTGAATTTTTCATCAACAATTGCATTTTGATTGAAAAATAGTTAATTTTGATAATCAGGGAAACAAAATTGGATAAAGACGGCAATCCTCAATGTATTCATATTTTCAAATTATTTAATCTTAAATTTAACCTGCTTAAAAAAAGGATTTCTAGGTAATCCAAAATGAGCTGCATGGGTTGAACAGAGCAACACTAATTGTAACCTCAACCGTAGTCCTAAAATTGCCCTAACCCTAGTCATACCCCTAACCCTTGTCATAACACTTAACCTTACCCCAATCCTAGCTTAACCCTACTTCTAACCCAGCCCCTGTCACTGACCCTAATCCTAACCCTAATTCATTATCATGGATGGTGGATAATTCTGCAGTTAAGCCCTATAGGCCGTTTTAGCTGATGTTATTAATAAAAATTAATGAACCCCCGCTCCTTTTGTATATGTCCGATTAGACGACCATCGATCAAATGTCAAAACAAGAAGAACAAATATTTTCTTTAAATGGAAGATTATCCTGATGAATAATTTGCAGATTAGGCATCATGCAACAAACAAAACTGTTAAAAAATTCTTTTAAATGAAGCCAATTGATAAGTTTATGACACTAACAAGAAAAAGCGGAAAAGTACCCTTTTTTTAAACCATTGGTATTAAAAACGTAAATACACATGCACTTTGAAATACCATGATAGAGAGTGTTGTTATTATTCAACAATCATGATATGCGACCCATCCCGAAATTTTTCATCTGCAAAACAAAATTAAAGATAAATTTGAAGAAAAAAAAATAGGGGTTTGTCTCAGTTACTTCGGATATTTTACTTCCAATTTTACAGCGACAGAATTATGAGACTACGTACCGTTGTTTAAAGTGGAAAAAGCCCTCTATTGACTCTTTTGCAATCGACGCAAATAAAGAAATTGAACTACGCAAGTGGCTCATAGTCTCTTTCTTCAAGCTCATTTACTATATGAAGCGTTATTTGACATATTCATTGTAAAGTGTAGAAAAGAAAGAACAAGAAAAGACAACAACAAAATGAAAGGAAGAAGTTTTTACAAAGCTGTTTAGTCGCCGCTATACCCGAATATAGTCAAATTTATCGATTATCGTTATTTGCTGGATAAAAGCACAATTTTTGGTACAGGGCTTCGTTAGGACTTACTAAACGATATTAGGCTAAGAGCCCCCGGCAACAAAATCGATTAAAGGGTTTGGGGGCGGGAGCGTCTTTTTGGAGCCCCCAAATAATTTTACAACATTGATTTGTTGCTGTACAAATGCCGTTTTTGGTACAGGGCTCCCTTAGGACCTTCTGAACTATATTAGGGAAGGAGCCCCGGCAAAAATATCATATAAGGGTGTGGGTGGGGGCGTCGCCTCGTAGCCCCCAAATATTTTATAAGATAATATAACATTGGGTTTTTGTGAAACCCATGGGGCCCCCAATCGCACATATATGAATAATTATGCCGGGGGCTTCTACCCTACCATCATTCAGCACAGGCGCGGATCCGGGGGGGGGGGGGGGTAGTGAGCACTATTTTTTAAATTTGTTTTGCTCCCCAAAATTAGAAAATCGCGCCGGCCGAAAATTCGCTCAGTGGCTCAGTGGGGGGGGGGGGGGTGGAGTGTCGAAAATTTAAAAATTTTCACCTCAAGGGGGAGGGGGGGGGGTTCGGGCTCCCCGGGCCCCACTCCCTGGATCCACCACTGATTCAGCAGGTCCTAATGAAGCCCTGTACCAAAAAGGATGACTGTACTACAAATCTCAATGTTATAATACCTTATGAATTTTATGTGGTCTACGAGGCGACGCCCCCGCCCACACCCTTAAATGATATTTTTGCCGAGGCTCCTACCCTACTATCGTTCAGTAAGTCCTAAGGAAGCACTATACCAAAAATGGTGCTTTTGATCTGGCAAGTAACGGTAATTTCACTAAGCCACCTGAATATTAACCTATTTTTCACAAAATTTCTCGTACATTGATTGCTTGAACAACTATGGTGATTATTATTTGGTCATCAATGCCGATCAACTTATTGTTAAAATGTGACAAACATTTATCTTCATGTGATTTATACCGCCTTGGGAGAGAGAGAGAGAGAGAGGGGGGGGAGGGAGAGAGAGAGAGAGAGAGAAGAGGGGGAGGGGTGATGATGACATTGGTGATGACAATGATGACTCTCCCTGTTGAATTGCACGACAAGGTTTATTTTTTTCTGTAGTTACATGTACTTATTTCGATTTAGTCATACAAAACATTTGAATTTAAAATGCACATTAAAAGGTATAAGTTTACTTGTTTTTGATAAAGGAAATTGCTTTAAGGAGTGGGATATTATTAGTACACGCTTTAATATTATTGTATAAATATCATTATTATACATGTATCATCACCATCACCCTTGGTGCCATCATCATCACTACTACCATCATTTTCACCACCACCATCATCACTACTACCATCATCATCACCACTACTACGATCACTATCATCATTATCACCACCATCATTACTACCATCATTATCATCACTACTACCACCATCATCACTACTATACTATCATCACTACCATCATCATCGTCGTCACTACTACCATCATCATCACCACTACTACCATCATCATCACCATCATCATCACTACTACAATCATCACCACCAGCATTACAACTTTCATTATCACCATCATCACCACCATCATTACTACCATCATTATCATCATCATCACTACTACCACCATTACCACCACCATCATCATTACTATACCATCATCACCACCATCATCATCGTCGTCGTCACTACTACCATCATTATCCCCACTACTACCATCATTATCCCCATCATCATCATCACCACCAACATCGTCACTATTATCATCATCATCTTCATCTATTCACAGTAAAGTTTTCAATGAATTCGGTGTTGTCTGCCAAAGTTAGCTTACAGTTTAAATTTTGATATTAAATATGCAAATCATGTAAGTTCCACTGCAAACCACCCTTAATGCTGTGGTTCATAATTTGAAGCAGTTGATAATTGTCATAGATATTACAAATTCAAAATTATTCAGTCTAGTCCATTTTCAAGGTGGCATATTTTTACAAGTTTTAACTTTCTTATTGTAATTTTAACACAACTATTGTGAGAACATGAAAACAGAATTTAAAATTCTTGATTTCAACAATTACACCATAAAACTTTCATCCATTTGAAAACGTTACAACTACATGTACATTTATTTCTAAAAGGGCCCTAATTCACCCAGTCAACCTTTCATTCTTAAGTTACAAAAAAATGCATCCCCAAAATCACATTTACAAGGAGTATGAATAATTCACTTGTTAACTCTATATTTTATATCTCAAACAATATTGTTGACATTTTCGTAGCACATGTACATTGCAAAAAGGACATGTACACGCATACAGTGTAAGCCCATTGACATAACATGATGGAACTGACAAGGAATATCCATTAGTTCACAGCATATGCTCTGAGGAAAAGTAGAAATATTGAAGAAATACATTGGTAAAAATGTAATGAACTGGATAATAATAACAAATTATGAAATATTTTAAGTTATTCCATAATACACATATATACATGTAATATGTATGTTAATTTCAATTAAACCGTTCTGTAGTTGTGATGTTATGTGGACAACCCTCACATTTGCTTTTATTGACGCAAAAAATACATTACAGGATAAGAGAAATGTAATTGCTTTGGAAATACTTTCTTGGCATCTACTAAATGTCCCTTTACTTGCTGGTTATAGTGAACAATACAAACAATGGTAATTAATCAATCAGCAGTTTTTCTATCTTTAAGTCCTCCAAACTATATTAGCTATAGAAACTACATGTACAAGATTTGATATACCCGAACACATGTTCATTTAGATCATTTGCTGACATTTAACAAAAAAGATCCAATACTTATTTCATCTGGGGACAAAATAGTATCTCATTTGAAAACTTACATTTTAGTTGATACGTATAGAGAATATATGTAACAATCTTACCTCAATCTTACATTATTCTTTACACTACCGTTTTGGAAAATTATGACATATTTTTTTTTGTAATGAACAAAGTATTATGCTGAATCATAAATATGCAATTATTACAGCTTTGATACCAAGGAAGAATCATATGCAACAAACAAACATGTACATATTCACATCATTATGGATACTCATGATTTTTTTTTTTAAAGCTATCCTCACACTTTTTCCTTCTGAATATACAATGAGGTATAACATACCTTTTAGATTCAATGGCGATTTAATCAATTCATAGTGAGCATGCTGTAAATATATTCTTACTTGACCAACTATACCTGCATGTATCATAATGCAAATGCATTTTTCTGAAATATTGAAAATAAAAGAGCACTGTTTATGTACTGTTAAGCCAGGATGTGAAAATAATTGCACAGGAAATGACAAGAATGGTTGATGATACTTTTTTTTGTTTGGTAACATGCATTACAAAGACATTAATGTATGGAAATTCATAAGTATAACATCCGTGCATGTCAGTTGAAGGAGTGTTCTAAAATTCCCTTTTTAGGAAACTTCCAACTTTAATTTTAAGACTACAACAAATTTAAAGCGTTTTGCTGCTTTTTCTCATCAATTGATGTACCTAGTAACATGCTATTAAAGTAAATCAATGCGGTTGTAGTGAAGAGAAAAGAATTGCACTAACTCGTACATGGATCCTGACAAGATTCAGATAGTTAGACAGTGAAATCTTTATGACTTACATTTTGATTTTCAAATGACAGTGTTTCTCCCTTTTACATTTTAATGTTTGATGAAATTAATAACAAGCGTACTGAACTGAAATATTGCCAATAAAAAAGCATTGTTTATGTGCTACAGTATAAAGCAACATTCCTTTTGAAGGAAAGGATAAATGATCCAATATAATGTCTAACTATCTGATTCTTAGCTTCCTTCACCTTCACCTTCACCTATCCCACAGTCTGGCTGACCCTTGGGGCACCACTGAAGATTTATACTACCAGCTTCCTCCACTCCTCGTGGTTCTTGGCTTTACGAAGTATGATGTTTCAGTCAAGGTCACTCGTTAATGTTGTCTTCCCATCGTTTCCTCTGTCTGCCTTTTCGTCTCCCTCCTTGTACTGTTCCATGTAGAATAGTCTTGGCCAGTCCAAATGATCATGTGACATACCCATACCACTTTACTTTGCATCTTTTCACTGAAGTCAGGAGGTCTTCATACGGCCCTATGGTGTTTCCAATTCTGATTTTCACTACCTCGTTGGTTATGTGATCTCTATACCAGATACTGAGGAGTTTGCGGAAACATTTCATCTCCAGTGCCTGTATCCTTCTTTTAATGTCTGCTGTCATGGTCCATGTTTCACATGCATACAAAAATATGGACATATGGACAAGATCCTATAACCGATTTTGAATGGGTGGTATTCGTTTTCGACTGAAACACTGCACATGTGTGTTACTTCCAGCCTGCATAGAAAAAGAAGAAAATGATAGCGTGAATGGTAAAAATACAACAATCGCGTAAACAAATCAAAATTGATTCTATCAGGGTTTTACAAAAGGTCTCTAATAAAAAATTTAAAATCATATCAATTCTTTAACCTCCATGTAACAAATAAAGTGGGATAGACTTCTTTTTTAAATTCATGTATGCTCCAAAGCCTTTCTTTTAGGAATGAATGAATGCATCTAATTAAGAACACAAACTGATTATTATCGAACATGTCATTATCAAGTCCCTAGATATCATTCTTTTATACTGTACATTTATCTATAGAGAGAATGATTGGAAATTCAATTTTAAATATATATCTAAAGGCTATCCTCCTACATACGTGGAAAAGGTTCTCTCATACTGTAACCACTTTGACATATAATCTATTAAGAGGTAATGACCACATCATCTTGAAAAGCCTTGTGAGGCATTTTTTCTATCTACACATATAAGTTATAAAAAAAAACATGAATGGTGCCACTTGTTGATTTCCCCTTTCTGTAAAGGAGGTTTAATTGAAAATTGTATAGTTTAATAGAACCATGATCATAGATTTGCAGGATATCCTCCTGAATATGATAAAGTTTATGGGTGAGTGTATATTACATGTAGGTACATAATAATTACAGTACTGTTTCATCAGGGTTAGCATTAAAACAGTTATAAATCAAATCATGAAAACATGAAAATATGAACTTGCAAAGATGCATTACAATTAATCTATAACTATTTAATTATATTGCGAAAGTGTATTGGAAAAAGAGGGAATGTTCACTACACACACTGATGAAACTTGGTTATCAAAGGGGAAGTCTACCTTGATATAATGATGGTTTTGAGAAAAGCAGAAAAACTACAGACAAAAAACTCAATGACCAAAACAACACGTCTGCAACTACCTAAAGAGAAAGGAAAAAAAATCAACTACAGGCAATTTCGGAAAGAGTTCCATATATATAACCCCACTAAAATCGATGCACAGCTGTATAGCCTACCCTCACTCTCATCCTAATCCTAACCCAGCATACCCATATTTTTTCCTTCAATTTTAGTGGTGGTTACGTGTACATATGGAACTCTTGTCGTAATTTTGATGGCCTTGCAGGGTTCATCTTCTGAAACTTGCAAACATTACAAAGATGTATTTACAAAGATGTATTATAGAATCAGAACATAATTGCCGGAGTTGATTTGAAAGTTGTTGGAATGGTGTTAAATGCAAATTAGCATCTTGTGAATGGTGTAGACTTTATTTATTGACATTCCTCTTGCAATTTCTTTTTAAGGCTACAAACATTACTGTTATGATAATTGTAGATCTATCACATAAAAGATGACAAGTGACGTTTGAAATTAGATTTGGCTTCCTACATAATTAATCATAAAATGTCTCAAATTTATTTGCTTTGTGTTTCTGCTACGTGTATACATGGTGATGGTCTTTCTCTTGCTCCCTTATTACTCTGCAAGGAAAGACCCAGTATTTAACAGCTCATTGCAAAAACTATATTGTGTCTTGAGTGAAGCCCAAACTGGTTCCTGCTGCTTAGCCTTGGCTGCATTCTCCTTATAGTCTTCTAGCTCAGATCCTCTCTTCCACACTTCATTTCATTATCGCAATTTGTTCTTATATCTTATGGGTTACCGGTACATATCCCTAATCTATGTGAATCATGCATTATGTTGCTGACTGAAGAAAGCAATTTCTAAATTTGCAACTTAAAAGATCTAAGCATACGTCAAAGGGCTGGCTCAAAGAATACATAGAAGCCAGAAAAACAGGAAGGGGGTGGGGGGGGGGGGATTGGACTCAAATTCATAAGATTTCACAAGAGGACTTTATGAAAGCAGGTCATTTTATACAATAAATAAATATAGTTGTACTTTGAATCATCTTCACATGAAAAGGACTTACAGGTAAGTAAATGTTTTTAAGATATTGTTACATGTACCTGCTACTGCTACCTGGAGCTAACCCTCGTCGCTGA
Organism: Strongylocentrotus purpuratus; assembly: GCF_000002235.5. Lineage (NCBI taxonomy): Eukaryota > Metazoa > Echinodermata > Echinoidea > Camarodonta > Strongylocentrotidae > Strongylocentrotus > Strongylocentrotus purpuratus. Next base: position 29,633,054 of record NW_022145598.1, read on the forward strand.
GAAATAGCCTTGAAGTATACTGTTTGGTTGAACGGAAATTCCATTTCAGCTGTATACTACCGCAAATGTCTGACAGTTTGCTCCAAAGAAGACTGTAGTTTGGGTAAGAGCAATAGTTACAATTAAGTATAAGTATACACATGTAAAGTTGCATTTATACAGAACTATTACAGTGACATAATAACAATATTGCAACTTCCTGCGATCAAAAAGGGGAAGAGAGAGGTAGCTAGAGTGATTGAAAGTTAAAAAAAAAGGGGAAAAAAGAGGGGAAAAGAGGGATAAAAAGGTAGAAAGAGAGAGAGAGAGAGAGAGGATATAATTGAATCAGGAGCTGCCAAGACATATACATTTCTACTCATATGAATCTGCATAATAATATACAATACAAAAACTACATGTAGGTATTGTTAATACATGTTCATGCAGATCTGCTGAAATGGATGATATAAAATCAATGTTTGGTAGTTGTTGCTTAACTTGAAATAAATATTTGAAGAGCTGCATGAATAAGTATATTATTTTCTTTCAAATCAATGATGGTATTGTTTCCAAGAAATAAGAGTGACTTAAATTGAAAGTTTGTTTTAAAATGTAGAAGCCACAGTATTCTTGTGCACTGATGCATGCAACATGCTATCTTTAACATTTGAAATGTGATACGTCTAGCAAAAACAATCCTAACTTAAGTTTGTGGGGTAGTATTGTTCCTTGTACACAAATGGTATTTAGATAATACTAACACAGCACTGCCAACAAAATGAATGGATGAGTACCGTTTAAAACTTTAAAATGTATCCAATAAAAATATTGTTGCATATTCTTTTTAGACAGTAGACACCCTGTAGAAAAACAAAAATCCTAAGATTTTACTGCAAGCTATAATTATTATTTCATTTGGCATTGCAACAATGGAAACAATAAATTACTGCTAAAATGTATGGACAGTCAGATTTTATGCAAATTTAGTCTCAAAGTTACTATTCAGTGCGTATAATAAAAAAAAATGTACCAGTTCCAACTTTGGTAACTTAATTATAAAGTTGATGTGCACTGTAAAACTTACAGGTTGCAATCCACAGCAGTCATTAATTTTGCACAGGGGGGGGGGGGAACAAATTTCCACACCCAACCCTCTTTTAAAGACTAAAACCATAGACCGCTAAAACCAAGGAACGGCTCTACGTAATATGTACACTGTATACAATATATACCAAACTGAATGGAAATCATACCAGAGTTGAAGAATAAATGAAAAATAGATGTGCATAAGAATAACTTTGACATAGACACACACAAACAAAAATCCAATAAATTTTAAAAGGAAGACTGGCCAACTTTTAATGCTACATGTAGTATATACATGTAGGAGATTGCATATACTGTAGGGATAAGGGGTAATCTTTTGGAAATTGGATCAAAATAGAAAAAAAAAATCATTTAAAGGAGAAAACATTATGCAATTAATATCTTTGTACAGGAAATAAATAAAATATATCAATAAAAAACTACAAACAAACAAAAATAAAGGATAATCAGCTGATTATTGTTGGAGAAAAACATTATCTTTTTAATATGCAAATTATACTTTAGTTTCATTTATTTCTATACAAATTCAGACAAATTGCAAAATATTATGGTAATGAAAGATAACTGACCATGGTTAGTTAAATCTTAGGTAATCAATAGTATTCAATGGTTTTGGATCCTCAGAGAAACATGTATTTTAACTCAAATTATATTAATTAATTTAGCTTTACCTAATCTATAGAACATAATGGAAATTGAATAGAAAAGCTGTATTTTCCACTCAATAATATGACTCTTCTGAAAATATGTGCACATGTACATGTAATGTACATGTAGGGTCTTACTATATTAAAGATTTGTAATAAATAGTTTTTAAAATGGCATAAGAATACGAAGAGGGAGAAAGTGCAACATGGATGCTTCACATTATACACTGTCGCTCATATAGTTGGAATATTTTTGTTTTACCCCACTTTATGGAATTATTTTTAAAATAATTTAAAAATAATAGATCTAGATAATAGTATCCATTCTCCGATTTTATTGAATAATAATTTGACAATGTGTGTTTTGCGTGACTGCTAAAGCATGTGTATGCTACTATGCTTATCAAATAGGGGACCTACGCCCTTAAGTCATAAATGACAGTAACGAGGATTAATGCCCCACAAAAGGGCACTAATATAGCACATCGACACGGTTTTGATCCTGGGGCCTCACAGTTACGAGGCCATTGCTTTGTCACTGAACCATGACTGTACGAAGCGGGGGCTAGGATAGGGGGCAGTTTCCATAAACAAAATAAAAAACAGAAAATGAAATTTATTGCATTTTACCCCGGTCCCCAACATAAACAAATCCTCTGAATGGCCATGCATTATGGCTCAAAAGCTGTTCAGTTTTCTATTAGAGGGATATCAGATGGATATTTAAAAAGGGGTGATGATGTTAATGCAGAGGTGATAGAGAAGGGCAGATTAGAAAATAATTCTGAATTCTGAACCTTACAATTTTCCTTCTACATACCAAAGTAATTTACATTTCATTTATTTACTGACAAATAATTGCAGTCACTTTTGCAATCAATAATAGTCACTCTTTCCAGTTTATTATTCTCATACATGTATGATCTCCTTTTCTCTCTCTTAAAATATCTCTCTCTCTCTCTTTCTCTTTCTCTCTTTGCAGCTGCAAGTTCCAGGTACTGTTTTGTTTTAAGTTTGTGCAATGTTAAGCACCTAACAGGAATAAAGGTACATGGGTGTCATTGGAAATAGGGTATTAAGGAGGGTACTTTTGACAGACTTTGTTTCAAATTGGCATCCCAAATATCTAGCTACAGATACGGGGTAATAAAGTGGACATGTACATGTATGTAAAAGTAGCTGCAAAATCTAGAGTCTGCTTATCGTGCATTTTATAGAATGAAACGGGATAGTAACTTTGGAGCAAAATACTATAGAACATAAATCGGTTATACAAATATTAACACTTGGGATGAAGAACAGGAAATCTGAAAATTAATGAATCGTCATTGATGAGAAAAATAAAAAATCACATCATTTTATTCATTAGGTCATTTCATTGTGATGACGAGTAGGTGATTAGAATTTCAAAATGTACCCAGGAGAAATCTGCCCAGATAGAAAGCTTGTGACATATATTTACATTCAATATCATGCAGCACTTTACAGTTTTCTATTCTTCTGTTTTATTATTTGTTTAAATTTCTCCTTTTATTGAGATAACCCTATGTTAGTCTTTTTTTCCTTCTGTTTTCCTCTTTCTCTCATTTTCTATGTTATTCCTTTTTTATTGTCTACATCTTTTTTCTTCTTTTTTTCTGTCCTCGCTTCATGTTCTCTTATTTTATCCTTCTTTTATCTTTACTTTAATATCTTCTATTCATATACTGTTTTTTATATTCTTCTTTCACTTTCCCCTATTTCTGTCTACATAGGATATGACTTTTCACTCAGTTTTTGTCTTCTTTCATTGGTTCTTCTCTCTTTCCCTGTGTGTGCCTTTATTTTTCTCATTTGTATCTAAACAGTTATCTTTTTTCTTCTTCCTTCACTCATTTTCTCTTTCACACCTTTTTCGCATGTATTCTTTATCTTAAATGTTATCATCCTCCATGTTTACAATCAACTATGTTTATCTTTATTTTCTCATTCATATCACCTCATGACTGCGAATGGTGGTCATGTTTTACATAAAAATGTAAGAAAACAAAAATGACATAAACTCACTAATGCACAGAGAAGTTGCCCACTAATACCTTCCATTTTTTTTTTATAAAGAAGAAGCATCCAAAGAACAGGAAATCATTAATAATTGGGGATGTGTCAATTTTGGTGGTGGCCTACCTCTTTGTTGAAGCGTACTTAAAAACACCAGAAAAATCTCACAAATTAAAAAACATAAATCCTTTTCACGATTTAGAATCTTATTTCCATACAATTCCATAACTTGGATCTCTGTCACCTTGATCAAGTGAAATTTTGAGGCTTTTTTTTTTGGGGGGGGGGGGGCTGGTGATTTATTTCCCTTGTCAAAACTCACACACAAGTTTGAGAATACTCACAGCAGTTGTACTCCACCATAGCTTTACAAAATGTACCTGTTGAAGAGGCTTCAATATGTCTTGTGTTCTAGTATTAATAGCAGGGATTGACCATTCATAGATATATAAATGTACATGAGGAAAAAATTATTCAAAATTTCCCTTCAACTCTGAAACACAAAATATGTACGTGTAGCATAAATTACAATACATGTATGGGTTGAAGAGTCCCTGAATTGAGTTTTTTTTTAAATACAATGTAAGAGAAACAGAATGGCAAAAGTTTGAAATAAATCAGACCAATACTAAGAGTTATGAATGTTTGAAGTATGAGATCACTAAATAAATGTGAATCTCAAATTGGCAATTTGGTACATTCATGTAGACATTGATAACTCTTCTGTTTGTTGTCTACTTCACCTCTGAAACATACATGTAGCATAAATTACATTACATGTGTGAGTTGAAGAGTCCCTGAATTGGGTTTAAAAAAAATACACTGTAAGAAAAAGAGAATGGCAAAAGTTTGAAATACATGATGTAGACATGTATGGATAACTCTCCTGTTTGTTGTATACAAAACATAATCTTAAGTGCCTTCTTCCTTGTGGAAATTATCAGTTTATTTACAGGTCCTCTTAAGATATAAAGAACCTTCTGAGTCATACATGTACATGTTTTTTTTCTTTTTCATTTACATTTTAGTCATTCTGTGTGTTGGAACAAATGGAAAAGTTGTCCGCCACTACATCCTATAGACGTTACTGATTCAGCCAATTTGAAGAGCCCATACCTACATGTTTTAATGATTACAAATTTACAACTTCAAAAATGTGTACATGTAACTTTGTCACTTTTAGTCTGATTTAAATTTAAATCAAATTGTCCCCATTGTGCTTCTTATATTTGTTCAGCCTTCCACTGGTAGTTTGCTAATACTAGAGAATAAGGTGGATTTCCCTTTAACATATATATTAGGTATATTAAATCTTCTGTGAGAAGAGAGATTATGGTGTCTGTTTTTCACTATTGCAGCAGTGCAGTGGCAGATCCAGATTGGGGGGGGGGGGGGGGGCGCGGGACCCCCTCACTTGGCCCCATAAACAGGTAAATTTAACCTTTTTTTAGATTTAAAAAAGACGCCCCCCTGGAGAAAGGGGGGAGCAAAGGGGGGCCGGGGGTGGTGGGTGTTAACTCGGTGCTCAACATTTTTTCACGAATTGGGCCCCCTTTCAGCCGGCCCCCTCCCTTTCTGCAGACTGGATCCGTCCCTGCAGCAGTGAATTCCACTACAGTCACATAAAGGTCCCAATAGTGTCAACAATTAATTTGGATAAACTTGCATAAATTTGCATAAACTTCCATAAATGTGAGTGCAACCAAGATGATCAATTACAGAACAGGGACAACCAACAGCTTGTTCGCTAGACTGGTTAGAATAGCCTTAGGGCTAGGTGATAACATGAAATATGATATGGATGTCACTAAGCCTTAATTAGCACCCATATCGAGAGTGACACACCAAATTGCTATCCCTCCAGTATCAAATATTTACATTTTTTGTTAAATGTTTGTATTATTTTAAAGTGATTTGTATGAGAAGAAAGAAGAGTTTATATTACTAGTCCTACAGTATAGTAATACTAATCATACTAGTATTAACAGCTACCACCAGTAGGTAAGGTTATTTTAGTGTGGGTACTTCTAGTGGTTATTATGAACAAATTTGAATTTTTGTTTTATATCAATTATCAGTCTTGATAGGGGTACGGGTATCAATTAAGTGGCTCGGTAACATTGCCTCAGATTCTGAAGAAAAAAACTCCTGGATTTAGCTCATGCTGCAATCATGATTACAAACATTTAGGTCAGTCAGGAATCCCATGACTTTACAAGCCGATTGCCTAGCTGTCTGATTATCAAGATATTTATGATTGGAAATCAAAATTTTATTTTTTGTTTACCTAACAGTTTTTTATTACATTCATGTACACTACAGTCTTTGGGAAAATGAGTATGGTAAAAATGGTAACTCAAACTAACAGATTTTTACTTCTTTGAGGCATTTCTATCATGATCATTTTGAAGCGCAATTTTGTTTAGGGCTTCAATATTACACCATATCACAGGCACTGATAACACGTAGGGCCATACAGCTCAGACTGAATATTATTAAATGATGGGTATAGGCCAAGTGATATCAATGTTATTAGATCTACAACCTGCGTCTAGCAGCTACCATGAGCTGAGGATGCATGATGACACCGACAGTAGCCTATACGTGTGAAAAGTTGATGCACATGGGTCATATGGCAAGATTATTAAGAAATCTGATTTGAACGTCATATGCTACCTTACGTAAAGTCCACGCCTAAAATGCAATCATTAGAGTCACAGTTTTTGATATTTTATATCGTATTCCACCCAGGCCTGCAGGGCAAAACCACTCCAGCAAGGCTAGAGTCAATTAATGCTTAGGCGTATTGTCCTCTAGCGCTGTTACATGTACGTGCTGAGAGGCAGCAATAGCACACGATGAACACATTGCACACAATTGCACACTAATGCACACAATGCATACAAAGTGGTTGATTAGCAAGTTTGACAATAGACTCACGATTTGAATTTTTGAATTTCTCTTTCTAGTCTAGATCTATATGACTATAGACTAGATTCTAGATCTCTAAGTATAACTATAACATAGACCTAAGTTGAAAAAATTGTATGCTATTTAGGTGTCATCAACTCCCGGCCCCCCCCCCCCCCCCCCCCCCCCCACTCCGAGAACGGATGGACCCCATGCGTGTTACCAAAATGTACTTTTCGTAACAAAAGAAAAAGGTCGACCCGTATTGACTTTACACACCGGACTTTTGCTGAAAAAGGCTTGTATAACAAAAGAAAAAGGTCGACCCGTATTGACTTTACCCCGGCCCCCCCACGCAGGGGTCGGAATGACCGCATGCGTGTTACCAAAATGTCCGGTAAAGGGGTACTTTTCGTGCGACAAAGTCCGGCCCGAGAATTGTAAAAAAAGGGGTGTATTTGACTTTTCACCCTGAGATTTCTTTAAAAAGGGGTGTTTTTTTTTCTTTTTTTCTCTCATCTCTTTTGACTCCTGAGAAATTATTCTGAATTTAGGGGGGTGCATTGAGCATTTTTCCTGATTTAGGGGGGTCTCCATAGCAGGAAAAGCCTGTGAAAAGCCCGCGAAAGGGGGGTTCGAAAATGTTGGCAGTCCTCAGATAGGGGGTGCTTTCAAAAAGAGGGAACGAGCATATGCGTACCCTAAATAACACTGAGTGGGGGGGGGGGGGCAGGGACTTTACACACCGGACTTTTGCTGCAAAGGGGGGGGGAACACGCATATGCATACCCTAAATAACACTGAGTGGGGGGGGGGGCGGGCATCAACTATCACTAAAGTACCGATTTTTAGTGAAATCAGTTGAGTTTTGTACAGTGTAGTTTAAAATGCTGAAAATCAATATGAACATTTTTGAATACACAGCTGCACAGCCAGGATAGTAATGCAGCTATGTGTGGGCAAAACCAGGGACATGGCTCGTGATGTCCACCAGTCTAGGTATCCTGCCGGGCGGGAGCGGCGGGCCCGGCGCACCTGGTAGGGCTATTATTTCCATTTGAATGTGCAAGTTAGATTTATTTAAAAAAAAGAATAAAATACGGTGTTACTGTAGAACCTACCTTAATCAGACGGATGGGCACATAATAGAGACCTATCTTGATGTCAGGATACTAATGTGGTCTAGTTGTTTCAGTCGGGCAACCGTGTTCGTGAAAGAGAAGAAAGACAGCTGCACGATGCGATGGAGAGTTAGCTCGAGAGCGGGCTGCCGTCGCGTCCGGGGCATGCATCGCAGGCGGTCAGATCCGAGCTTCCAGCGTGGCCGTGGATGCGCCAGATTCAGAGCGAGTGCTAGTTTCTCGAAACTGCCATAAGTCTAAGCTCGTGGAGATTTGGTAGAAACACGTGTTAGATCTCTATCACACGTTTCAATACGATGTCTAAAAAGTTAGACTTAATGACGGTTTCGTGAAACCTCCCCAGGTGTTCGGTGTCGGGGATCTGGGCAGCGTTTCATGAAACCGTCATAAGTACAAGTCCAACGACATCCCATTGAAATGTGTGTATTAAGTTTAACACACGTTTCAATGGGATGTCGGTGAACTTGTAGTTATGACGGTCTCATGAAACGCTGCCCAGATCCAGTGGATGCCTGGTACTGGGAGGCGCACGCCCCCCCCCCTTTTTTTTTCTCCCGAAAAAAATGTGTTCGCATACATATTCTGTTTAAGCATTTGGATAGGCCTCAGAATCTGCCAAAAGGCTAAGATTATCCGGGGACCGCATCCAGTTGAAGGCTTCATTCTCGCAATTTCGTTTATTTCAAGCTTCCTCCCCCCCCCCCTCCCCTGTAAAGTCTTTGATCTGCCCCTGGATGTATGGCCGGGTAACCTGGCGCTACAGTCGTTTGTAGAAAAAAATGTTGCTGGGCGCTGTCGCCTGGTTAATGACTCTAACCACAAAAAGTAGGTCTTAAAATAGCGTTAATGACTACTGGACGCAAATCAAACACATGTTGGATGTGATACAAAAACGGGTCAATACATATTGCATCATTTTTCCAAAACTGGTCAATGACTTTAATGTCGCAGCTCGTATCGGGTGGACCCTCCCTTCATTGAGTGACTTTTGTTTGGTCAAATGCGAGGATTACCAAAGAGGAGGTAATAATAGCATTCCTGACATTGCAACAATGACCGCGTTATTTTGATGCATTGTCCCTAAACCTACCGAAGAGGCTCTTTGTCCTTGTCTGGGAGGACAAGCACTTTAGACTGGGGCTGTAGTCTGATTTCAAGAAAGGAAACCAATTTCGGGACAGTTCAAAATAATGCTTGGAAATGGAAATTCAAATGATACCGTTTTAAAAACCAGAAAGATATGGTTTGAGGACAAGAAGCAGGATGTAATTCATTGCTCGGCAATCTTGACTGTATTTAAAACAGAGCATCCAATATACCTGATATTTAATAGTACTGTACAATGTCAATTAAATAAAATAACTAAATAAACAAACAAATAATGGACCTCTTTAGCCAAGACTGTGGATTTTTATTGTTGAGCACTAAATGATTCTGCTCGGTCATACAGGCTAGGTGGGGGAATGCTTTCAATAGACTTAAATTTGAAAGGCCCTTTGTATCACTTCGTGCAAAATGACATAGGGCACTTCTAATAAATTTATACGAGAAGTAAAACCCTGTTCATCATTGTTTTCGTGTTGCAAAGTTGTTTACAGACTGAAAAAGGGATAGTACGGGACTGTAGAGAGTGAATAAAACTAGGAAATTATAATTGCAAATGTAAAACAACGTTGTAAACCTAGCAATAAGAGGCTCTTGAATGCAGTTTTTAAATGGACATGGCTTTGGGGCTACCCGCTACCGCCGCCAGGCTACGCTGTCGATTGCCAGCTAGCTGTCGATTGCCAGCTAGCTGTCGATTGCCAGCTAGCTGTCGATTGCCAGCTAGCTGTCGATTGCCAGCTAGCTGTCGATTGCCAGCTAGCTGTCGATTGCCAGCTAGCTGTCGATTGCCAGCTAGCTGTCGATTGCCAGCTAGCTGTCGATTGCCAGCTAGCTGTCGATTGCCAGCTAGCTGTCGATTGCCAGCTAGCTGTCGAGATGGGACCCCCCTGGCGATTAATGTGGGGGGGGGGGGTGATTTTTCAAATTTTCAACGGCCAAACAAAAAAATAGTGCTCTCTACCCCCCCCCCCCCCCTTCCCCCTTCCCCCTCTACCACTGAGTGAAATATCGGCCGGCACGATTCTTTTTTATTTCAGCACATTAAATTTCAAATTGATTTCAAGTTTGGGCCCCCCTAAGAAATCCTGAATCCGCGCCGATACCCACCCCCCCCCCCAAATAAAAATCCCAAGGCTCCCCTGTAGTTTTTTTCTACATTGCTCCCCCCCCCCCCCCCCGCAAAAGGTCCCTATTTTCTCATTGTTTTACATCAACAACAACAACAACAATAATATTTATTATAAAACTCCAAAATTGGTTTGTTTTTATAAATAATAATATCTGCCCGGCAAAATATTTGAAGTAAGTATGTAGATTAAGATCATCAGACTTTATTACACTGATGAGGTGTATTGGGTTCTCTTCACTTGTCTCTTTCTGGCTCTCTTTCTCTTTCTCTCTCTCTCTCTCTCTCTCTCATTGGGACTGAAAAAGTATTGAATGTAATAATGTTTGATAAATAGATAAAACAGGATTCCTGTCCTTCTTGTACTTCGTAAATATAATACTTTACCTTGCTTACAAGTTAATTGCAAGCTCATTGTATAGATCAATTAAGAGAATAGCAATAAATATGGACTTTGAGTGAGATCAAAATGGGTTTGACATCAGTTTTTCTTTTTCAAAGATTAAAAAAAAAAGCAACAGCTGGGTGTCGAACCCGATACCTTCCAGTTACCAGGCGATTGCCTACCCACTAGACTAAAGTGTCACATTGCTAATCTCCATGTTTTTTTTTTCATACTTATACTTATTGTTGTAGATGTAGCAAAAGAAAAAAACGCAACAGCTGGGGGTCGAACCCGATACCTTCCAGTTACCAGGCGATTGCCTACCCACTAGACTAAAGTGTCACATTGCTAATCTCCATGTTTTTTTTTCATACTTATACTTATTGTTGTAGATGTAGCAAAAGAAAAAAAACGCAACAGCTGGGGGTCGAACCCGATACCTTCCAGTTATCAGACGATTGCCTACCCACTAGACTAAAGTGTCACATTGCTAATCTTCATGTATTCTTCATACTTACACTAATTGTTGTAGATGTAGCAAAAGATGTTTTCTGACTAATTCAGAGAGTCGCTTGTTAAAGAAAGAGTATTACATGCTATTTTTTCTTTGTTGAGGGGGGGGGGTGTCCCCTTTAAAAAAGAGATGACAAGTCAATATTATGGAGTGAAGAAAAAAAAATAACATGGGTTTATATAAAGGAGAAACTGAGACTCGAACCGAGTACATTGCATTGTGAAGTGATCACTTTTATCCACAAGACCATTTTGCCTCACCGTGATAACTGGTTCGCTTTTTGTTGTTAACACTTTCTGCATGCTAATGACTTTACAAAATGTGCCGATTTACTGATTTGACGCTTTCGGGATGCATTATTATCATCATTTTTGTAGTCCGATGTTGTCAAGATTGCCCGTATTTTTTTTCTTTCAGTTACTGATATTACTGATATAATAGTGAGGTTTTATGTTTATTTCATTTAATTTGCAAACTGCTGACTTAAACTTAAAGTGATATGACAAGAGGCCACTGCCCTCACATAGTATAATGAATAGAACACGGGTCTATTCAATTCAGTATATGCTACGAATTCTATAACAGGGCACCAATGAATAGGGAAGCTTGGCTATTCGATTCTGTTTTCAATAGCTTGCACCTGCAATTTTTGAATAGTTACGTAACAAACTACTCAGCTCTTTCTGACATGGCATCAATAATATTAGTGAATTGAAAACAAACCTGACCCTCCCTTCATTGAGTGACTTTTGTTTGGTCAAATGCGAGGATTACCAAAGAGGAGGTAATAATAGCATTCCTGACATTGCAACAATGACCGCGTTATTTTGATGCATTGTCCCTAAACCTACCGAAGAGGCTCTTTGTCCTTGTCTGGGAGGACAAGCACTTTAGACTGGGGCTGTAGTCTGATTTCAAGAAAGGAAACCAATTTCGGGACAGTTCAAAATAATGCTTGGAAATGGAAATTCAAATGATACCGTTTTAAAAACCAGAAAGATATGGTTTGAGGACAAGAAGCAGGATGTAATTCATTGCTCGGCAATCTTGACTGTATTTAAAACAGAGCATCCAATATACCTGATATTTAATAGTACTGTACAATGTCAATTAAATAAAATAACTAAATAAACAAACAAATAATGGACCTCTTTAGCCAAGACTGTGGATTTTTATTGTTGAGCACTAAATGATTCTGCTCGGTCATACAGGCTAGGTGGGGGAATGCTTTCAATAGACTTAAATTTGAAAGGCCCTTTGTATCACTTCGTGCAAAATGACATAGGGCACTTCTAATAAATTTATACGAGAAGTAAAACCCTGTTCATCATTGTTTTCGTGTTGCAAAGTTGTTTACAGACTGAAAAAGGGATAGTACGGGACTGTAGAGAGTGAATAAAACTAGGAAATTATAATTGCAAATGTAAAACAACGTTGTAAACCTAGCAATAAGAGGCTCTTGAATGCAGTTTTTAAATGGACATGGCTTTGGGGCTACCCGCTACCGCCGCCAGGCTACGCTGTCGATTGCCAGCTAGCTGTCGATTGCCAGCTAGCTGTCGATTGCCAGCTAGCTGTCGATTGCCAGCTAGCTGTCGATTGCCAGCTAGCTGTCGATTGCCAGCTAGCTGTCGATTGCCAGCTAGCTGTCGATTGCCAGCTAGCTGTCGATTGCCAGCTAGCTGTCGATTGCCAGCTAGCTGTCGATTGCCAGCTAGCTGTCGATTGCCAGCTAGCTGTCGATTGCCAGCTAGCTGTCGATTGCCAGCTAGCTGTCGATTGCCAGCTAGCTGTCGATTGCCAGCTAGCTGTCGAGATGGGACCCCCCTGGCGATTAATGTGGGGGGGGGGGTGATTTTTCAAATTTTCAACGGCCAAACAAAAAAATAGTGCTCTCTACCCCCCCCCCCCCCCCCCCCCCCCCTCCCCTTCCCCCTCTACCACTGAGTGAAATATCGGCCGGCACGATTTTTTTTATTTCAGCACATTAAATTTCAAATTGATTTCAAGTTTGGGCCCCCCTAAGAAATCCTGAATCCGCGCCGATACCCACCCCCCCCCCCCAAATAAAAATCCCAAGGCTCCCCTGTAGTTTTTTTCTACATTGCTCCCCCCCCCCCGCAAAAGGTCCCTATTTTCTCATTGTTTTACATCAACAACAACAACAACAATAATATTTATTATAAAACTCCAAAATTGGTTTGTTTTTATAAATAATAATATCTGCCCGGCAAAATATTTGAAGTAAGTATGTAGATTAAGATCATCAGACTTTATTACACTGATGAGGTGTATTGGGTTCTCTTCACTTGTCTCTTTCTGGCTCTCTTTCTCTTCTCTCTCTCTCTCTCTCTCTCTCATTGGGACTGAAAAAGTATTGAATGTAATAATGTTTGATAAATAGATAAAACAGGATTCCTGTCCTTCTTGTACTTCGTAAATATAATACTTTACCTTGCTTACAAGTTAATTGCAAGCTCATTGTATAGATCAATTAAGAGAATAGCAATAAATATGGACTTTGAGTGAGATCAAAATGGGTTTGACATCAGTTTTTCTTTTTCAAAGATTAAAAAAAAAGCAACAGCTGGGTGTCGAACCCGATACCTTCCAGTTACCAGGCGATTGCCTACCCACTAGACTAAAGTGTCACATTGCTAATCTCCATGTTTTTTTTTTCATACTTATACTTATTGTTGTAGATGTAGCAAAAGAAAAAAACGCAACAGCTGGGGGTCGAACCCGATACCTTCCAGTTACCAGGCGATTGCCTACCCACTAGACTAAAGTGTCACATTGCTAATCTCCATGTTTTTTTTTCATACTTATACTTATTGTTGTAGATGTAGCAAAAGAAAAAAAACGCAACAGCTGGGGGTCGAACCCGATACCTTCCAGTTATCAGACGATTGCCTACCCACTAGACTAAAGTGTCACATTGCTAATCTTCATGTATTCTTCATACTTACACTAATTGTTGTAGATGTAGCAAAAGATGTTTTCTGACTAATTCAGAGAGTCGCTTGTTAAAGAAAGAGTATTACATGCTATTTTTTCTTTGTTGAGGGGGGGGGGTGTCCCCTTTAAAAAAGAGATGACAAGTCAATATTATGGAGTGAAGAAAAAAAAATAACATGGGTTTATATAAAGGAGAAACTGAGACTCGAACCGAGTACATTGCATTGTGAAGTGATCACTTTTATCCACAAGACCATTTTGCCTCACCGTGATAACTGGTTCGCTTTTTGTTGTTAACACTTTCTGCATGCTAATGACTTTACAAAATGTGCCGATTTACTGATTTGACGCTTTCGGGATGCATTATTATCATCATTTTTGTAGTCCGATGTTGTCAAGATTGCCCGTATTTTTTTTCTTTCAGTTACTGATATTACTGATATAATAGTGAGGTTTTATGTTTATTTCATTTAATTTGCAAACTGCTGACTTAAACTTAAAGTGATATGACAAGAGGCCACTGCCCTCACATAGTATAATGAATAGAACACGGGTCTATTCAATTCAGTATATGCTACGAATTCTATAACAGGGCACCAATGAATAGGGAAGCTTGGCTATTCGATTCTGTTTTCAATAGCTTGCACCTGCAATTTTTGAATAGTTACGTAACAAACTACTCAGCTCTTTCTGACATGGCATCAATAATATTAGTGAATTGAAAACAAACCTGACCCTCCCTTCATTGAGTGACTTTTGTTTGGTCAAATGCGAGGATTACCAAAGAGGAGGTAATAATAGCATTCCTGACATTGCAACAATGACCGCGTTATTTTGATGCATTGTCCCTAAACCTACCGAAGAGGCTCTTTGTCCTTGTCTGGGAGGACAAGCACTTTAGACTGGGGCTGTAGTCTGATTTCAAGAAAGGAAACCAATTTCGGGACAGTTCAAAATAATGCTTGGAAATGGAAATTCAAATGATACCGTTTTAAAAACCAGAAAGATATGGTTTGAGGACAAGAAGCAGGATGTAATTCATTGCTCGGCAATCTTGACTGTATTTAAAACAGAGCATCCAATATACCTGATATTTAATAGTACTGTACAATGTCAATTAAATAAAATAACTAAATAAACAAACAAATAATGGACCTCTTTAGCCAAGACTGTGGATTTTTATTGTTGAGCACTAAATGATTCTGCTCGGTCATACAGGCTAGGTGGGGGAATGCTTTCAATAGACTTAAATTTGAAAGGCCCTTTGTATCACTTCGTGCAAAATGACATAGGGCACTTCTAATAAATTTATACGAGAAGTAAAACCCTGTTCATCATTGTTTTCGTGTTGCAAAGTTGTTTACAGACTGAAAAAGGGATAGTACGGGACTGTAGAGAGTGAATAAAACTAGGAAATTATAATTGCAAATGTAAAACAACGTTGTAAACCTAGCAATAAGAGGCTCTTGAATGCAGTTTTTAAATGGACATGGCTTTGGGGCTACCCGCTACCGCCGCCAGGCTACGCTGTCGATTGCCAGCTAGCTGTCGATTGCTAGCTGTCGATTGCTAGCTGTCGATTGCCAGCTAGCTGTCGATTGCCAGCTAGCTGTTAATGACTTTACAAAATATGCCGATTTACTGATTTCACGCTTTCGGGAGGCATATTTATTATTTTTTTTGTAGTCCGATGTTGTCAAGATTGCCCCTAATTTTTTTCTTTCAGTTACTGATATATTAGGGAGGTTTTATGTTATTTTCATTTATTCTGCAAACTACTGACTTTAACTTAAAGTGATATGACAATAGGTTACTGCCCTGACATTGCATAATGAATAGAACACGGGTCTATTCAATTTAGTATACGCTACGAATTCTATAAAAGGGCACCAATGAATAAAAGAAGCTTGGCTTTTCAATAGCTTGCACCTGCAATTTTTGAATAGTTACGTAACAAACTACTCAGCTC
The DNA here is from genome assembly GCF_000002235.5 of Strongylocentrotus purpuratus. Taxonomy (NCBI): domain Eukaryota; kingdom Metazoa; phylum Echinodermata; class Echinoidea; order Camarodonta; family Strongylocentrotidae; genus Strongylocentrotus; species Strongylocentrotus purpuratus. The sequence continues at coordinate 29,648,938 of NW_022145598.1, forward strand.
TTTCAGACATGGCATCAATTAATGAATTGAAGAAAAAAAATCCGACCCTCCCTTCATTGAGCGAATACTTTTGGCAAATACGTGGATTACCAAAGAGGTAATAATAGCATTCCTGACATTGCAACAATGACAGCATTATTTTAAAGTATTGTCCCTAAAGGTAGCCTGCTGAATAAGCTATTTATCCTTGTCTGAGAGGACAAGGCCTTTCAATATCCCCATGCATAAGAAAAGAATAGGCTGGGGCTGTAAAAAATAAATGCTGGGAAATGGAAATTCAAATGATACCGTTTTAAAAACCAGTAATTAGATATGATTTTAGGACAAGAATCAGAAGATAATTCATTGCTCGACAGTCTAATTGATTGTATTTAAAACAGAGTATCTAATATACCTGATATGTAATAGTACACTGTCAATTAAAACAAATAACTAAATAAACAAACAAATATAGACCTCTTGACCCAAGACTGGGGTTTTTATTGTTGAGCACTATTTAATTTTGCTCGGGTATACAGGCGAGGTGGGGTGAATGCTTTCAAATGTAAAAGGCCCTTTGTCTCACCTCGTGCAAGATTAGGGCGCTTTTATTAAATTTATAGGAGGAGTAAAACACCGTTCATTGCATGCATGCTACAAATAAGTTGTATACAGACTGGAAAAGGATAGTACGGGACAGTAGAGAGTGATTTAAACGAGGAAATTAGGATTGAAAATGTAAAAAAACGTTGTTGACCTGGCAATAAGAGGCTCTTGAATCTTGTTTTAAAAATGAACATGGCTCTGTGGCTACCGCTACCGACCGCCAGCTACCCCCCCCCCCCCCCCCCCCCCCCCCAAAAAAAAAAAAAAAAAATTGTATCAATCAATTAAAAGAATAGCAATAAGTATGGACTTTGAGTGAGATTAAAAAAAAAAGGGGTTTAACATAAGTTTTTCTATTACAAAGATTTTTTTTTTAAAGCACTTGCTGTGTGTCGAACCCGATACCTTCCAGTTACCAGGCAATTGCCTATCCACTAGACTAAATTAAATGTGTCACACTGCCAATCTCTATGTATTTTTTCATATTGATACTTATTGTTGTAGATGTAGCAAAAGATGTATTCTAACGACTAAGTAATTCAAAAAGTCGCCCTTAAAAAAAAAGAAAAGAGTATCACATGTTATTTACTCCTTTGTTTAGAAGGTGGGGGGTGACCCCTTTAAAAAAGAGATGGAAAGTCAGTATCATGGGGTGAAGAAAAATAATAATAAAAAAAATAAAGGAGAAGCTGGGAGTCGAACCGGATACATTACATTGTGATGCGATCAGTCTTATCCACAAGACCACTTTGCCCCAGTGCCATTCTCTGGTTCGTTTGTTGTTAACACTTTCTGCATGTTAATGACTTTACAAAATATGCCGATTTACTGATTTCACGCTTTCGGGAGGCATATTTATTATTATTTTTGTAGTCCGATGTTGTCAAGATTGCCCCTAATTTTTTTCTTTCAGTTACTGATATATTAGGGATGTTTTATGTTATTTTCATTTATTCTGCAAACTACTGACTTTAACTTAAAGTGATATGACAATAGGTTACTGCCCTGACATAGCATGATGAATAGAACACGGGTCTATTAATTTAGTATACGCTACGAATTCTATAAAAGGGCACCAATGAATAAAGGAAGCTTGGCTTTTCAATAGCTTGCACCTGCAATTTTTGAATAGTTACGTAACAAACTACTCAGCTCTTTCAGATATGGCATCAATTAATGAATTGAAGAAAACAAATCCGACCCTCCCTTCATTGAGCGAATACTTTTGGCAAATACGTGGATTACCAAAGAGGTAATAATAGCATTCCTGACATTGCAACAATGACAGCATTATTTTAAAGTATTGTCTCTAAAGGTAGCATACTGAATAAGCTATTTATCCTTGTCTGAGAGGACAAGGCCTTTCAATATCCCCATGCATAAGAAAAGAATAGGCTGGGGCTGTAGTCTGATTTCAAGAAAGGAAAACAATTTCGGGACAGTTCAAAATAATGCTTGGAAATGGAAATTCAAATGATACCGTTTTAAAAACCATCAATTATATATGATTTTAGGACAAGAATCAGAAGATTCGTAAATATTCATAATTGAATGACACACGCCCTTAAAACTAAAACAACAACAACAACAACATGATTTTTCCGTAGAGATCAGTGGGTTGTATTTAATACTATAGGAGCAGCAGCAGCTACAGTACCGTACCCTGCCCGGTATCCGCCCGATAGGCAGTTTTTCTTAGATAACTTTTCTGAAAATGAATTATACAGGCGCTAATGTATATCAATTTGTAGCCGAAATTCTAGCGAATCCAACCATGCCATTCTTATGCCTGAAATCGTAAGCAATTGTCCGTAGTGCGCCGTCTGCGTGAGGCATTTTCCTTGCCTATTTCCGCCTAGACCTGCCCTAATTCGTCCCGATGGTGGACGCGCATCAAAAGTATAGAAAAGGGAGACATCTCGGGTAAACGTTAGGCCAAATAAAATTGCTTCCCAGTAGAATTTGATCTACATGATATTTTGATAATTGATATTTCTTTCTTTATTTCTTCTTTTGCCTCTGTAGGCCTACTAATAATGTCTGTTCACTGTTATTCACCACTTTCTGATCTGGGAAAATTCTGTAACTGCCTTTCCGGGAAAATCCTGTGACTTGTCTTTAATGTTTTAATAATGGTAATCAGACAAATCTGACTAAAGTCACTTAACATATCGCTAATCATTTTTAAATTAACCACTAGGGTGAAAGAATTTAATTTAAAAAAAAACTATAACCACTATCAAAGTGAACATATTGTAAAAGAAAGTAATGGTGCTTCATTTTTATTTATTTTTAAATGCAAACTATTCTCGACATCTCTCAAATCTTGATTCAAAAATAAATTAGCGTATATTTTTAGGCATAATAATTGGTTGGAAAAAGCATCTAGCAATATTGTCATTAGAATTATCATCATCGCCGACATCGTCTAAATCATCATCATTACAATTTTAGGGTATATAGGTCTATAACGCAAATGTGGTTTCCTTTTTGATTATTTGTTTAAGACTTCAAGTTGTTGTGTTTTTTGTTTTCCACTTGTTCTAAATTATGCAGTATTATATTTTGATAATGCATTCAATAATAATTATAGCCAACTTGAAAGACAAAACTTTCCGAAATGATCTTAAAAACGAAGTTGTCGATTCACTTCCATAGAAAGTCAGTGTTTTTTTTTGTGCAAAATAATGTAGTATAATAATTAATGCAAAAGGAGTGGTGGTAGGGGGGGGGGGTCACCAGTCACGTTTTTGCCACTTCAACATCCAAAGAGGGTTGAAAGCTATTGTATAAGTATTTTGTTGACATTACCGAGAACAACTCAAATCATGTCCTGCAATGTATTGCCCTTCTCTAAATTTGGCACTATACCCCCTCCCCCACATCTTCTACATAATTCATCTATTTATTTATTCATTCAATATTCATTCATTTTATTGCCGAGAGATATTAATGTGATGGATAGAGATAAAAAAATGTTCACCTTTTATTCGCCATAAAACTTTAGCAAACTAACAACGTATATAAGAATTACCCTAGCCATTTGAAAGGCTGACAGGCGTATAGGCCCTTGTGAAATGTATCATTTATAGTTTTATACTACTCTTTCGATAGCCATTCATATAGGTTTATTTCACATAAAACAACATTTATTTTATTCACAGTCAGCTGACGGAAATTTGATAGCAGCGAAAATGTCATGGTCCGTGTTGGCAAAAATATATAACACACAAACATTTGAAAAAAGATATTATAGCCTAATGTATAGAAGCACTAAGAAAAAGGATGTAAAAGTGAAGAGGGAGACTAAAAGAAAAATCGGGGAAAGGAGGGGTGTAATCGAAGAAAATTGAGGGAATAAATTAAACTAAATTAATTAAAACAAAAACTAATACATCAATCCTCTGCCTGCATCCTGTATCGTATCAGAAACAAGCACTCTTTTCGCTACAAAGCCACGACGCTGGATTGAAAGGCGACACAAGCTTCAGCGACATAGAACATAAATACAAACTTTTTGCAAATCTACCAAACCTGGCAACTTTTTTAAAAGCCGGACTTAGTTGTCATCGGGATCACTTTTGGAGAACCGAACTTCAAGCATTTTTTGCAACATTAATCAATCATATATAATTTTGTCACAAAATTTAACTGCATGATTATCACATTACCACATCGTTACCAGAAATTGTCGGTTGCTCGATCGAACGAACGGCCAAACATCATTGCAACATTCTTCGGGGGGGGGGGGGGTTCAATCTCAGCCTCCCACCTTATTCGCCTACCATTACCCCCCGGAAAACTACCCCCAAAGATAATTACCCCTAAGGACAATTACCGTGCCTCGACGAGCTACCCCCGGAAAAGAGTCCCCCCCCCCCCCCCCACCCCCTGAAACTTAACCCCTATATAGGACAATGCCCCCCTGGGACAACCAAGGACAACCGCCCCGAGGACTACCCCCTGTTCATACTGAACAGGGGGAAGTCAACCTCGATAATTAGTTGGGTAATTTTTAGGGGGAGATCATTAATTTCAGGGGGTGGTAATTGTCCTCTGGGGGTTTAATTGTCCACGGGGGGGGGGGTAATAATTGTCCTAGAGGGTAATTTTTCGGGGGGGAGTAACTTCCTCGGGGTGGTTGTCCTCGGGGGGGGGGGGGGTAATCGTCCTTGGGGTAATTATTGTACCGCTAATTGGCCGGGGGTGACATGCCCAAGGGGTAATTGACCTAGAACCTTCAAAGGGCAATAAATAAACAGCTACTCAATTTACACTGAATTTTATTTTCTGGTTGTAAACTCAACAAAAAATGAATGGCCACCTCTAAATGATTATTTTGTAGACCATGCAAGTGAGCCTGCAAAATGTTAAGTTTAGTAGCACGGTTATGATTGCTCATCAAAAAGTGAAACAACATTCCGTCTGGCAGATTTTGACAACTGCATGGCTGTAATCCCAGTAAAGAGTTTTATGCCTGGTGACCATGTTATCTCATTTATGATCTTTCTTTTATTTGCAAAATGTAGGTCAACATATACGGGGGGGGGGGTGAATTCCCAATTTACAAACTGTTTATAGGTCGAATGTAGTTTTATAGTATTTGTGTATTCTTCACCTTCTTCATACTCTCGAGTTGCGATTTTATGGAGTAAACCGAGTGTTTTATCATGGAAAAAAGACAATGAAGTGTGCACTTTCAAAAAACCAACCGCAGACCTAAAAACACACAAATAGACTAAAAAACCACGGGCAGATAACCTTTTCTCTGTTAGAGCATAAACAACGCACGGTACATACACTGAACTAGCGCGTGTGTTTGAGTGGGCGGAAATAGGGCAGGGGCATCACAGGGCGACATGGCCGAGTTCAAGCCTCGATAACTTTTTTATAAATAATAATTTTCGCAAGAAATTTGCTCAGGTAAAACATCAGGAATTTAAACTTCCATATCTCTTTAAACAAAAGTAAAATTTCCACCATATTTTTTTTCTGATCGTTTTGAATAGGAACTTGATGTTTTTTAAAAAGGTTGATTCACACCTAAATAAGCGCATAGCTGACTGCTGCACAGTGACGTCATTCGCGTATCTCCGTTAAATGGGCGATCGACAGTGTACCATATTTCGTGCACATGTTCCTTACAACGTGTATGCTGCTATAGGCAAGTTAGTCGCACGCCTTCATTGCGCACCGTAGAAACTCGGGCGATGGAAGACGGCCGTTGTGTCTAATAAGCCACTGGTAACAGGGGGGCGGTAACTGGGCAGGGTACGGTACCGTGAATCCTTTCTGCTTTTTATCGATTGAAGTTTGAGAAGTTTTGAGAAGTCTTTCTAAAGAGAATGGCTACCCCAGTCGTCAGGGCAGATGCACAAGATGATTTAGTTATGGAATTTGAGTGTGAGGAGGATGGCAGTTGCGGGGAAAGCGGTGAAAATGACAGTGTCAGTGGTAGTAGTGACAGTCCGGACAGTGGCAGCAGCAGTGATACCGACAGCGATGCAAGTGATGCAGACGCCGGAGAACACGGGCGTATCGTCGAGTGAACCTGGGCAAAATGTTGGCGATGCTGGAAGGGCCAACAACGCAAATCGGCTTCATGAAAATGTCGAGGATTGGTAATTAAGACTTATAAGCTTATTGAATTTGTTGTGCATTCTAAATATTTATTCCCCCCAAAAATTGAAATCAAATACCGTAGATCTCTAGACTCGGTCATAAATGGCATGTCTAATTCTAAAGTTAACTTGTTAGAATGATTCTCTAGATCTATGTCTGCGCACCTAAAATTCGACCTCGATTTCATTACACAGTAAGATATTATTTTTAGAATCATCATTGTTATTCCGTTCTTCATATTCTAATGATTACTGAAACAAAAAAACTCGACAAATTATTCACAAGAACAATTTTTTTTAACGAATTTCAGACGGGCTCGTCATTTTGTGTAGCAAAACTGAAAAGTGCCCATGTCTGCGCACTCACTATTTTGCACGCAATTCAATCAAGCACAGTGAAGTTTCATACCAGGGACAACCCCCTGTTCAGACTTTTCTTTTTTGACAATGATTGAAATTTTCAGGGTGGCAAATGAAACTTGCTAAAACTCATTTTTAATCTTCCCAATTATTTTCACAAATTTTGGTATCTAAATGAATTGTTGAGGTTAAGATTGAAAATTGGTGTCAGTTTGATGTTTTGTTCTATAAATATCGCGCATTTACGTGGGTGCGCAGACATAGGCACTGCCTTGGGCACTCTTACCATACTACGACTACGAGAACGATGTCATTTTTATATTTATCAGGAAGCTGTAATAAAATATTTATAAAATTATAGTAGGTGTATTGATTTTTGTTTGAATCTTTCTGTATTTCAAGGTGTACATGTGGAAGATGTCGTGTGCCTCCATCTTTCAATGAAGGTGATTGTGTCTGTTGTCAGGAAATTGCAGAGGTCAAGGCAGAGGCTGATCGACAGGGTTCAAGTTGTCTGGTGGATTCTGAGGAGTTTGAGCCGGCCATCCTAAATGCGACAACATTATACATCGGATGGATGGAGTACACAGATAGGTGGCGCCGAGCAGCCAAAGCATTTGGGGACAGGAACAATGAGTAAGTTATGTTTCTCCTTTTCATCATTTTGGCAAGGGCAAAAAAATAAATGGATTGATTTTGAAAGTTTGTTGGGTGAAACTTTTCAAAACGAATTGAGTCACCGCCAGATGAATTACTAGTTTTGACCAAAATTCTTGCCTGGTGACCACTGGTGTACTAGCTGCCTTATCTGCAGGTGCTTCGGGGCACTTTTTCAGGAAATGTATACAAATAGGCAAGAATGACCACCGATTTGTGAGTTTTAGCATGTTACCCCCCCCCCCCCCAATAATCTGTAGTTATGAAACACAAACTTTATATGCGATTTTGAATGTTGCCCCCCACCGCCCGACAAACAATGACTAACCCTTGGTCATTTTAGTTTTTTTTAATCATTTTTATTTTCCTGAATTAATTAATAAAGAATTAATATTTTGACATCAAATCATCTATCCTAAGAAAAATAATGAAATTTTTTTATTGCTTTTTATTTTACAGAAAATACAGGTATGTGGCCTACAGGAAAGTCGTGAGATGGTGTTGGGGCTGGCTCGGGAAGGACATCAGGGTGCAACTGCCAGCATGTGTCCATGCCTCAATAATGGAAGCGTATCCTGATGGACGTGGTCAGTACAAAGGGACCATCCTGCGTCGGTTGAGATGAGGATGTAAAATCAACTATTGTCTTGCGAACTTTGAATGACTGTCATCTTCTATGTGATTGTCAGCCATCTTCTGTACGTTATTTGTGATCATCGGCTTTCATCTTCATATTCATCACAAATACTATTGTTTGAACTTCTCATGATGGTATGGTTGCTATGAACTTTGATCTCGACATTTGATTCTAATTTCCAAGAGCTGATATTCGAACTTTTGCAAAACTGTGATCAAGCAACGATTTCTTATGAGGAAGAATGTTGAAATCTATATAAACAAGCAACAACAAAAAAAAACAAAAAAAACACAACATGCCTTGTTCCTTCTTTTTTGTTATACACCCTGCAATGTAATTTGTTTTAATAATTTGAGCATTTCATATACAGTCAACCTGCCGAGTCAGAAAAGGGGAGAGAAAGAGAAAATGAAATTGAAAGAGAAAACGAAATTGAGAGAAAGAGAAATAACAGCATGGACACAACAAAGATAGACAGAGAAATAATGAGAGTAAGAGAAGGGAATTGCGGTTGACGAAATTTCAAATGTGTGATAAATGGTAAGCATCGTAATAAATCCAGGAAATCCTTTATTTTGCATCAAATCTATCCTCCCAAAAAGGATAAACCTTAACCCTATCTCCCACTCTGTCCCTCTTCCTCTCTCTTTCTCCTCTTCCACCCTCCACATTCCCATCTCTCTATCCCACTTCCTCTCTCTGTTTCCTCTTCCATATTTCCATCTCTCACTCTGTCCCTCCTCTCTTTCTCCTCCTCCACATTCCTATCTCTCACTCTGTCCCTCCTTCTCCTCTTCCACCCTCCACATTCCCATCTCTCACTCTGTCCCTCCTTCTCCTCTTCCTCCACATTCCCATCTCTCACTCTCTCCCTCTGCCTCTCTTTTCCTCCTCCACCCTCCACATTCCCATCTCTCACAATCTCTCTTTCTCCTCTTCCATCCATCACATTCCCATCTCTCACTCTTTCACAATCTCTCTTTCTCCTCTTCCATCCATCACATTCACATCTCTCACTCTATCCCTATTGGTATCTATCTTTACCCCTCTTCTTCCTTCACATTCTCTATCTCACTCTCATTTTCACAGCAATTTCCATCTTTCCAAAAATTAGTTCATGCTCTGATTTCCTCCCGTCTTGATTTTGCCAATGCCCTCCTAATCAATCTACCCCAGAATCTAGTGTCCAAGCTTCAGAAGCTTCAAAACGCTGCAGCTCGTATTGTTTCTCTGACCACCAAGCGTACCCACATTTCCCCAGTTTTGCAGTCGCTACACTGGCTCCCAGTAAAAGATCGCATTGTTTTCAAAATTTTGTTGCTCACCTTTCATTGCGTTCACGGCTCTGCTCCTCAATACCTTATCTCTCTAATCCAAAACTACACTCCTGCAAGACCTCTACGCTCATCCACTTCCAATTTTCTTGTAACCCCCAAAATTACCAAAACGTGGGGGGAAAGATCTTTTGCATACTCTAGTCCTAAATTATGGAATGGCCTTCCTGAAGACATCAAAAAATGTTTATCCTCTGATTCTTTCAAAACTCATCTCAAAACATTTCTTTTCAAGTCTTGATCTTTTTTCCTGTTTACACGCGCCTTGAGCACTCCACAGAGTGGATTTGGCGCGATATAAGTTACATTATTATTATTATTATTATTATCTGTAAATTATGAAGCTTCCTACAAGACACCTATAATAGAAATAAACAAACAAGATTTGTGTTCCTTTAGATGAATTTTTGTTTACCTTTGCTCAAAATATTCTCAGAACATCCCATTGACGGTTTTTCCCCCAATCATTTTCTTCTCTGTTTGTGCAATATATTTCAAAATGATGCACCATTGGAACAAAAACTTTGATGCAACATGTACATTACATTCATCCTTATTTTATGTAAAGTTTACAGAATAGATGACTATTTTTATTATATCTGCAAGGATGATTATTTTTCAATCTTTTATAACCAGGTTTTAGGACAAACAGGAAACCGCTGTTAGGAAAAAAAGTATGGATGCGATGAAGTATCATCACAATGTTTCCTCTTCTGTGATAATATGGCATGATCTTTAAAACTACTAACTTTGAAAATGAATAACACAATTCACCTCGGCAGAAAAGGGAAAAAATCAAAAACAAAAAATAAAGTCATATCTGGTGCAATACATCAAATGGTTCTTGAATAAGAACAGTTTAGATGAAGAAAAAAAATGCATTTTTTTATTTTTTGCAAATAAGAAGCAAAAAGCATTGGCCAAGATGAAGGACTGTGAGAAAAATCAGATTATATTTGGTGCCAAATTCATGATCAACAGTGATTTACTTAGTGTTTATGGAAATCTAGTGCATATGCTTCAGAAATTGTTTTTAATTGAACTAAAAATGTAAGTTTTACAAATTTAATAAGTATTTTACCTATTAAAACCAATGACTATTGATGTGTACCATGGACTTTGGCTTGTGTAAGTATGTACAAGCTTACAGACAAGTTTATAGTGCTTTACACTCACATAGAATCGGAATCCACTACTCACTTGCATAGAGTACTTCCATGTTACTCTCCATAATTATACTGGCATAAACATAATTTAGGGTCTATGAAAAACATGTATTGTACTGAAATAAAACAATCAGTGGTTAATGTTCAGGTAGCTGACACATTCATCATAGTTTCTATCACCAAAAGAACTAGTTTCTATCGCCAAAGCGATGATGTTGTTCAAAAGCTTGCACGGCTTCTCCATTGTCGGGGTGATGATGAGAGGCACTCCGTGCTGGTTGAGGCTGTAGCTCCTCCATGTTGTCTCTGAGCTGCTCCCTGTTTTCCACCAGTTCTACGACAACTCTCATCAGGGCTTTCACATAACCTACAAGATAAAATCCAAAACTATACCTTGAAAATTCATCTATACGGTGTTAAAAAAATACACTTTGATAAGAGGAAAAAAGGAAAAGAGAAAAATAAGAACATAAGAGAAAACTCTTTTTCTCACAAATATTGAATTACCTAATTTTACACACTATTTGTAGGTGGATGACCAATCAAATACCAATGGCATGCACATGTTCTTTGCTGAATAGGTAGTTCACTGACTTGGGGACTGACATATATGCCTGTTTCTGCTTGCTATTCAATATTACACATTTGCAGAAAGTAACCCAATACATGTTTATAATTATCAATTTAATCAACAGATTAAATTAAGGGCATATAGGCCACAAGAATCTACTAATTTGAATTCTATTGATCATGAAGTAATAAAAGATTTCTATATATAATTGAGCTCTTTTGTTGAATATTGATATCATTCACTAGACATGTGGCTACTTACCACATGTGCCAGCTGTCAGCACTCTCTCCACTGTGTGGCCTCCTTCCTTCGAGCGTGGATACTTCAACCTGTACACTGGGTTCCCTTCGGCATCAACAGCCTGGGCTCTATCACAATTTTCGTTCCAATGTAGGACAGCCAAATATAATCTGAAAAGAGTGAAGTTAAAAATAAAGGTCACATGAATAACATACTTGTGACAGTTGATTTTATCTTTTTGGTAATGTAATGTCTATCATCATAAACTCGTTACCTACTCTCCAATAAGTGAAGGCAAGAGTTAGTGTAAAAAGCATGTGTTACAAATAATAAATAAAAAAAATAAAAAAAACCAACAAAATATGAAATAGAAAGAACCTGGCTATAACAAAAAGAAAATAATAACTTTAAAACATAAAACCAATAAAATCAAATTCAAAAGAAGAAGAAGAAGAAACAACACTGCCCTCTGTGACGTTCTTGTTAAATTTATATTAGGGGAGCATAATGTTGATGAATTAATTGCCTAATTTACCTGCACTTCATCCCTTGATATGAGTATACAAGCAACTTGGGGCAAAAGTGAAGGAGGATGTTGTGGAATGATTCAACCTTGCTGGTTTGGGCATGTGGGGACATCATCCCAATGCCGTTCACCAGTCTGGTCCTCAGCCATTCCTCTCGAAGCTTGTCGTACACCTTTGTACCTGTAATAAGATTGGGAATATAATATATGCGGTAAAGGTGAAGGAGAGTTCATTTAAATAGTTAGCAATCATGATCTCGGCATTTCCAAGCATCTCATCCCTTCGCCAAAACTATTTTTTCATTCCACAATGAATATTAATCATTTAGAAAATTGCAAAAAAAAAAATATGAATGTCATGATCAAAATTGAACTAAATTAAACTTGAATGTACATTATTAAAATAAATGTAAATATTTTGCTCGCATTTTGACAAACATCTTCAAAGTAAATGAGGGTGAAAAATGTACACCGTATGCATATAAATAAGGATTTTACCCACATCCAAACAAAAAGAACAACTTGAGGCACCAGTGAAGGGTTAACTGTTTTATTTCCACTGAAGTAAATTGTTATTTAAAGATCATACATAAGTAGCTTACCTGACTGCAACCATTCTCGCTCTGGATAGTCATCACCATGTTCACAAGCAGTGTACTCTGGGTTTTCATCTGTGTGAAGATTTCTGATGTGGTTCATAGCCCTCTATACTTGGCTTTCATGACATCCTTATCTCCATCCGGAGTAGAAGAGGCAGTCCAGTATACATGGTTTACCAAGGCCCTCAACCAATCTTGAACCAATCCACAGTCCTTCATCTTGGCCAATGCTTTTAGCTTCTTCTTTAACCCTATTATATACAGGCAGAAACAAAAAAAAAGGAGCAAGAATTAGCTAAAAGAGATCAATTGACAATTCAATATGTGACATATCAAGGAGCTACTTGGAGTGTTCTAAATTTAGAAAATATATCATAATTCAATAATTACTATACACAAAAGTGGAAATATAGGCAAATTTAAACCTGCAAAAGTAGTCATAACTACAATATCAATTTCAGCCAACATGTATATAAGATACATTTGCTGGAATTAATTCAGTATATATATAATAATTACCTTTCGCAATGTGCCAGACATCATATCGGTGATCAATTTGTTGGTACGTCTCACGGAGAAACTTCGCTATCTGCATGTGACGATCTGTCACTATGCCTTGTCCAATCACACCAGCATCGTCAAGTATCCGCAGGCCCCTCCGGAGTCCCTCTAGCTCCATTGCATTTGAGTTCTTAACCTCTGTACACTATAAAGGAAAAGAATAAAATAATGGTAAATAACCTTAGAAAAGTACAAGGTTCTCTGTAATACAGTATAATAAAGGAAGTATACATTCATGGTTGCAACAGATCTGTTAAAAAACACACTGGAGTTAGTGACAGGCGGATTCCATATAATTACGTCTGCAAAATTTAACTTATAATGAAGAAAAAGGAAACCTAAATGAGTAATGATCACAATATGCATGGCAAAAACTTTTCTATTATGTACGTAGTTACTACACGATATGTCCAATTTCAGGCATATGATGACCTCTGTGGTTTTAACCTTTACACTACATACATTAAAACATTTCTGCTAAATCACTCACTTGCACAAGCTGGACATCAATGACCTTGTTGCTCTTCAGGTCCATCATCGTGTACGAGCCGTACTTGGCAGAATACCCAGGTGAGTCACTCCTCCCTCCCCTCCAAGGATGAGGCCCGCTTCACTCGCTCTGATCTCGTCAAATGTCTCTGCCTGGGTCCTCCTGTATTCTTTCACTATTGCTGGCTGAAGATATCTAGACTGGTGTTCGTTGAATGTTGTTGTCGAAATTGATATTAAGTTCATGTGTTTGTGAGTTTTGAGAACCTTTGTTGGGCTCGCACCAGCAAATAAAATTGCAGATGACAAAAGTATGTTGCCAGCATACAAATTTCCCACTGATGGCTGGAATGACCATTCAAATTTCCCGTCACATTCGTCACATGTGGAGATCACTTTGACTCTACTGCCAAATGTCGGTGGGTGATGAACTACTGAAGAGCAGGGGAGGTGGCAATGCCTGCATTTTTTGAAGAGCTCCAAAAGCTGATCCTCAAAAACAATATACTTGGGCTGATCAATTATATCGGATGGTATTTTCCTGTATGAAACAAACAAGACATCCACATACATTGTAAGTTTCACTACTAGTTTCATAATAGAAATGGGTAAAAGCTACATCCCTAAATGTATATAACGAACAGCCCTTGCTACTTTGAAAGTGTGCAAATTAACTTCCAAAAATATGAGGCTTAATGGTTAATCTTCATTTATTTCCATCAATCAAAGATGTTAACATAAAAAATTAAAGAGTAATTTCCAGATATATGTACTTGATAAATATCATCTTATAAAAATAATGGATCAATACTTACATGTTCTCAACTTCTTCATTAGCTTCATCCTCCAATTCATTTTCGGGTTCATAATCTGGATCTTTCCGCTTGTCATCGGGTTCTTCAGGTTCTTCATGTTCATCTTCTGGCTCATCAAAAGTCTCCTGTTCTGCACCAGTGTCCTCAGTTTGGGTTGCTGATGTCCTCATCGAAACTTGTCTCTCTGCCTTCTCCAAGCTAGAAGAAAGTGTAATCTGTACTCCTTTTTCAAGAAAAACAACATATTGATACAAGATTTGAAAATTAGGGTTCTTGCCATATTTTGTTAGGGGATCTAAACCACAGATCTATATAGATTTTGCCTTTTCTATTTTGGGGGACCCAAAGGAACTTAGGACCTATTAGGGCACACTTGATGTAGGAACCTTCTCTCCTGTGATTCCTTATTCTTTATCAACTTTTGCTTTATAATGCAAAACTTATAATTTTCAGGTTTCATTTTTCACAAAATATGTTTGAAATTTTGACAAAAATAACCTCATGATTTATAGATCTTGTGCACAAATTTAACATTTTGGCAATAGACTTGTGGTCTTCCGTCGTGACACGAGTGCAGAAATACCCAATCATAGTAAATTTTAAATTAACATTTATTCATTTATCAATTTCGATAATGTGACATAATTCATGAAAGAGAATACAAGGTACATTAGTTACATTTTTCTCCTTTTTTGTTCCGCAATCTATAAATACATTATGTTATAACACAAATATTGTAAATACACATATCATACTGTACTTCACTCACCTTTCTCTTTTTGTAAAGGCTTGACAGGCTTAACAGGTTTGACAGGCTTCACAGGTTTAACTTGTATTCCACAGGTTCGAGTTTTAGGTCTTTTTTTAAACTGCTTATCAATCATCTGAGGAATGAATTTGCATTTGTGATAAAAATCACAAAGAATGAAAGCAAATTAAAAATAAAATAAGCTTAAAAAAAAGTTTTAAATACATATCATGTGGGTCAGCTGAGAACTATGTGAATAGTCACAAATGTTGACAGCAGTTGGTTACTGCGTGTATGTCAGACAAGCAACTTGTCTAACGATGAATTGAGAATTAGAAGTCTGATACATCATAAACACTTTCAATAGACCTCATTTATACTTGACAAAACCTCATATGTCCCACTGACACTGCAATGCAATGAAATTCTTGTGAGCAATAGCATGGGATTCTGACAGCAAAGAAATTTCTTCCAAATAAGACTGATCAACAATATTTTGGTGCTGGTTCAACATCATTTTTTATTTAATTTGCCTCAAATACATTGTATTCTATTGATCTTTACAGGTACAGAAAATGTTGCCACAACTTGTTGTTCTTGTTTATTGCACAATATTTGCGACATGATTTACTCACCGTGGGAGATGCCTGGATAGCTTTATTGTTTTCTCGGTCCCTCCTAGCTGCTTCTTCTGCTGCTTGTTGTGCTGCTTCTTCCTCTTCCTTACGAGCGTATTCCTCAGTTATCCTTTGAACCTCCTGCAATCATGGAAGAATAATAGTAAGTCATAATATTTTTAATGCAATTTTTGTTTTCATTGGGTGGATGGCTCTGTTTGAAAGGTGCTAAAGGATGTTTTGGGAACTATAATTTGTAGTTCTTATGAAGTGCATAATGAGTATTAAATTCGGTATCAATTTTCATGTTTGAGTAATAGTACCGGATATTCAAACTGGAACATTTGGATATAAAGCCAATTATACAAAATCTGTTTGTGAAGTGAATTGATTTTTGATATTGGAAAATAAGAGAAGTGCTGAAACTGCTTATCCAATAAAGGAGAGCTATTAGAGTAAAATGAAGCCAAAAGTTGCAATGAAATCGATATTTATAATTTAAAACATATGATAAGACAAAAAAAATAATATTGCGCATGTACATGTAGGCATAATGGTATACATCTGTGTTACACATACCTTCTTCAGACTGAGCACAGACACTCGACGTCTGTTTCCACTGGTAGTTGGCATTGTTGGTGATGTACACGTGCTTGCATCGGCAAAAGTAATTGGTTGATTATGGGCATGGCCTCCTTGTTTACCCACACGTTTCTTCTGGCTGTCTAGAGAGGACACTGCTATCTTTGTAGAATGGACAGTTCTGGTTCTAGTCGAGCTCAAGCACGTTGTTACTGTTAGCGTAGACGTTATTGGTGTTGACGTTGTTGGTGATGAAATCATTGGTGATGACACTGTTGGTGAAATCATTGTTGATGACACTGTTGACGTTGATGATGTTGTCGTTGTTGGTTTGAGGAACCAATGATCTGTAAAGGGTTGAACAGCCTGCTGCCGACGGGGAATGGCATTTGGTAGAAGGCGCGGCGTAATTTTCCTGAAGCCATACTTAAACTTCAAGACTTGAGACGAATCATACTGGTCTCGCTCAAAATGACCACTGCAGACATGGACATGGACCCTTTCTCGGGCATCGAACCCTTTTAACTTCAGTTGAATGAACTTCACCCATGCTCGCCTGATGGATCCTTCCTTCGGTAGTTCATGTATGGCAAAGCCATCATGAATAGTGTTGCTGCACCCATACAAGACACACCGGTTTCCCCCAACAGGCTTCGGCTTCTTGCTGGGCTCACCTTCCTCATCTGTGTTACTCCGTTTTGACATGCTGATAACTGCAATCTATAAAAAGAAAACAATACACCAATATTACAATTGATAGAAGATTAAAATGAATATAAATATGTCAAAGATCTACATGTACATTTACATCTAGACTTATAAAGTCGGGCAAGATAAAAATTAGTACGAATCCTGTGATTCCTTATTCTTTATCAACTTTTGTTTTGTAATGCAAAATTTATCATTTTCAGGTTTCATTTTTCACAAAATATGTTTGAAATTTTGACAAAAATAACCTCATGATTTATAGATCTTGTACACAAATTTAAAATTTTTGGCAATAGACTTGTGGTCTTCCCATTTAGAATTAGCAATGAAATATTGCAATGATTTAAAAACTCATCTCTAATTGTAAGATCTTCTTTTCAAAGCTGCCTTGACAAAATAAAACTGTCAAATTTAACCATATAAGACTTTCAGAAGAGAGATGTGGCAGAGACAATAAGCAAGATCAAGATAAAATGGCAAAATAATAAATGATCTATAACATTAACATTGCTATTAAAGTTAGACAAAAGTTAGTTAAACTTAGTTTCATAGAAGAAAAAAAAGCAAAGTTAATCTGTAGTCGGATAAAAAAAAAAAAAAGCAAAGTCAACAACAAATGACCGATGATTTTGTGTTAATAATCATCCCTGGCAACAACACTAGATCTAGACCATTTTGATTTGAATAAAAACAGTGTTTTCATCACGAGAAAGTATCAAGAAGAGGCACCCATGTGATTTCTGACATCAATCGCAGACCGAGGCAGGCAGCCAGCAGCGCGGGCAAATGATTCGTTTCAATCTAATTTAGTGGAAATTTGGGGTTGATATTCCATATTACGTAGCGTGAAATTAATACAGATATAAAATGTCAACATTCTAATCGTAAAATGTCCAAATACAGCTTCGACATTGATATTTACAACAACAAAAAAAGAGAGAAGAAAACTTCACATACCGACCACCATGCGAAGAACCAGCTGCTATACCGAGTGGCCAAATAACCTACACGTTATGACGTCATCAGAAACGGGTAGAAACGGCCACCGGCTAGCGCAGCCGAAACTAAATCTCCGGGGTGCCCCTCTCAAATCCGTGAATCCGGGGTTTCGGATGATAAATACTTCTTTCAGAGGCCGTGGAATCTCGAGAAGTTTGCATTTTCATATTCAGTAAATATTCACGAGTCCGTAGGTATGTAATTTGTCTATATAATTTTCTGCTCCGGTCAAGGTCTTTAATTGGAAACCCCAGCTTCGTCAAGATAGATCACCAGCTATATTGCCATTATAACGCAAGTGTGACGAGTCAAAAATTGCCACGTGAGTGTAAGGATCAGGTAAGGATATACATGTAGGTCAATCATACGAAAAATATCAAACATGAATTATTATAGATCAGTTCTGGTTGGTTAATTATGGCAATATCTGACAACTCTTCCAACCGTACGTTTCCTATTCAAAAAGCAAAGGTATGAATATTCATGACTCTCATTGGACTATTCGATTGTTTACAGAGGAGTGCAATCATACACCACTTCAAACTCCTCTAATTTCAACTAAGTATTGTACATAGTTTGATTGATTATTTTACTGACTCTTTACTTATCGAATATCAATGATAGTTTAATGATATGAATATTGTTTGTTGTTGTTAATATTCAAGATAATTCACATAAAATGATATATTCTCAAATTATTTAATCACAATCAAGTGTAGTCTGTTACGTTCAAGGCACATTTCTGGTTTGGACTGTGACATAGACAGTCATTGTATATTTATGTTTAGCCACCTGTCATGTAGTAAAGTTTGAATTATTGTCACACACACACACACACACTAACGCGCACAATACACGAACCCCACACGCACAGACGCACTAACTCACACATTGTCTCTCACCCTTTCCCCCACACACACCCTTTCCGCACACCCGATTGACTCCAAAAGAGAAATCAATAATGATTTTATCAAGCTGTTTTTTGCAACTTGTTACCATACAAAGGAGGTAAATGTAAATAATGCACGCTTTGACTAACATGAATCCACATAATCACATAAAAGAGCAAAGTAATAGAATATGAATAAAACATCTTGCAAACAAAATAAGTTAAAATCTGGCAGATTGTATGGCACCCAAAATTTCGTTAACAAACCTATTTACCTTTGTTATTCTTACATTTGTTAGCAAATAATTAAATAGTTGGAAGCAATTGATTATACAAAATAACTAAAAAAATAACTCTCAAAATACTCATATAATGGTGTCCCCTCGTTTTACAGAGCACCGTTTTACAGAGCATCAAGGTAGACATCTTTTGGTTGAAGATTCAAGAACTACATTCTTCTTCTTCAATTACCATTAAACAAAAATAACGCAGTGATCTAGCCGTTACAGCGTAATTAAACACATACCACATATAAAATATAAGTGTCGATGTTAATACCCAAGAAATACAAAAGTACGGCGAGTAGGCATATTTAGAGTACATATACATAATAATAATAATAGCTCACATTCATAATGCGTCTAATACTTTGTTTCTAGGCACAGAACACATTATTACCCCGGTCGTCGGATTCACGTTTGCCCGCACACAATGCATGCAGATTCTCCACTGCCTAGGGAGCTTTCCAACCAGGCGTCATTTTGACAAACGCACACTTGCTCATCTTAGGGTACGTTTATGCTCAGCTTTTTCTGGCCAGAATGAGGCAACTGTTACGCGTTTAGTTAAAAACACGGTTGCGTCCTTTCTCATTTTTGTAGATTCACCGAAAAACGGCGATCGTAAACTCACAAAAAGGTGCGTTTACGATCGGCGATTCTGGGGAAGCATAAACGCGTTTAAATGGGGTCAACGCACTGACCTCTAGTGGGTCTACGTAGCATGCGCAGTGCAGGTTTGCGAATCCAGCTGCAAGGTCACCCAGCCAGAATTGCCTGGAGGAGCCAAAGTAGTGAGCATAAACAGTACACCGTGGAACTGCGATTACGATGAGCGTTTCAAATCGCTCATTCTGCCTTGAAAACTGAGCATAAACGTACTCTAAGCACATTAAGTTTCGCATCCTACCGGGTACCCATTGAACACCTGGGTGGAGAGTGGCAAATGTAGATTAACGTCTTGCCAAAGGACATTAGTGCCGTGTCGGGGATCGAAATAAACAATTACATGAAAGTGTCCAGTGTATTCCACATATTACAAAGAACAACATTATTTTAGAGTCATACAACTCAGTATATGTATAATAATAATACTCATTATTAGCAGCTATCTTTGTAGTACTGCACGGGTCATATATAATATCTACTTGATATTACAAAGCTTGAACTGTAAATGCGCACTTCAAATATGGCAAGAAATGGTAAATAATAACGACGATAATTGAAACGTCTGGGCATGAACGTTACAGTCTCAAGTAGAATTTGATGTCTAAATGACAGTACACCACGAGTCCGTGACTAAATTACATATAGATAAGCGTTCGATTATCGGCACTATACATGCACAAGTCAGTGAATAAATTTCATCCCAAATTAGGGGAATCTTATTCACCTTTGCATCCCGCAGCTCTCACTGGTACTATTTTTGCAGTGTAGATTTTTTCCCCCAAAAGCTTGAGTTTGTTCAGATCCACTCTTTAATGGCCACTTTAAAGCTTTAAACTCAAGGCCAATAAAGACTAAACAGCAAGTACCTGCATCTGAGAGGAGAGAAACCCTTCCAAAAGTGACCAATTAATCAGCTTCTCTCGATCAAGTTCAGTGAATTTCTTTATCAGTTCTAGTGCACCAAGTCTACCTGCGTCTAATTAAAATGAGTAGGTTGATAAGAAACATATGCAAAGTATCAACTACAATATTTGAGACGGATCTTGGATCTCGTGGCTATCTTCGCACACTCCTCTATTTCTTTGATTGTTCCAGAGGAAATAATTTTGATCTTTCCTGGTGAGAGCATCATTTATTTCGTTATGTTCAAATATGGCGATGAGATAATTAATTATGCTGACGACTGCATCTTTCTCGTTAAAAACGGTAAATAAAGCGTTCACAACTCGCAGATTCTTACCAACCCATGTATCACCCCAATGTAATTCTATTCTAGTTTCACCTCCTTCTTGTAAGATATATCACGTAATAACTGTTCTAAATGTGTCAAAGTCAAAGAATTTGACCCACAAATTACAGAGCTATGGCTGTTTTAAAATGGCAAAGGATGTCCATTTTAGGGTCAACATTCCTGTATATGGCGATGAGATAATAAACTATGCTAAATGTAGATACTGCATCTTTCAAAATGGTAAATAAAACTGTCACAAAGACAACCAATGTCATACTGGCTATTTGTCTTTTAAGTTTGGGCGCGGCCAGGGGTACTCGTATGTCCTTTGTATGAGGAAGAATAATTACGAACACCCAAACCCTTTTTTACCAGTGTGTTCATTGTTCCGAAAGCTAAGTGTTTTGCTCCGAAGGGGTGGGCGTGGGAATTGAATAGCCCATTTTCGTTTCTGAATGTTTTCTTCTTCCGCACTTGAATCCGAAGATTTCTAAATCAGAAAGATAAATAATTCATAAGTTCTTAATTCCGAATGCTCGTCATTTCAAATGATGATATAAGTCGAAAGATGAAATATCGGGCTCTCTCTTCCGAAACGAAGAGATAACTTTTAATTTTGATAATTGCAAACCTCGGTTCAAAGTAGAATGAACCCTTAGTCATTTTGAAAATTCGAATAAACGAACCTTTGAAAGTACCAACCTTCGGAACGAAACGGTGCCAGATTATTGTACCTTTCCTTCGACCCATCCGACCCTGCAAGTGAAATTTCTGTCAGGCATCGTCTACAGGCTACTGTAGAAGATATGAGGTCATTTATGCTCATAAATAGGTTGAAATTAAATGAGAGTATAATAAAAACAGACTTGCTTATAGTTGCTTCTAAGTCGCAACATCATTTGATCAAGGACCGTAATATACAGATTGGTAACTCCCAGATTCGGGCTGCTCCATCAGTTCGAAATCTCGGTGCTATATTTGACATCAACATGTGCATGGATGCCCACGTGAAATAAATCTGTCAATCAGTGTATACTATTATAACATCCATAATGTTAATAGCATTCGAAAAGTCATTGACCATAAGTCTGCTGCTTTGCTTATACATGCATTTGTTTTATCTCGATTAGATATTGGCAATGCTCTTCTTTTCAATATTACTTCACGCAATCTTGACGAACTTCAACGTGCTCCGAATGCAGCTGCCAGGGTTTTATCAGGGACATCTAAATATGATCAAATTTCTCCTGTTCTCAAAAAACTGCACTGGTTGCCAATCCGCAAGCGCATATAATTCAAAATCCTTCTCCTCACATGGAAGGCTGTAAACGGATTAGCACCAAACTATTTACAAAACCTTGTTATGCCTTATACACCAGCTCGTAGTCTAAGATCATCACACCAGCATCTTCTTAAGATCCCAAAGACACGAGTAGCCGGTGGTGAAGGGGCTTTTTCATCTGCAGCACCTTGTCTTTGGAATAATTTACCATTTAATTTGAGAATCATAACTTCCTTAGAGACCTTTAAATCCAAGCTGAAATATTATCTTTTTTTAATAATACCTGTACTTGGCACTATGACACTCATCCGAACTTTCTCGTCCAAACTTTCTCATTCTTTCTACTTTTCTCGTGCGCCTCGGAATAGCATTGTCTAGATAGACGGCGCTATACAAATGCCTATTATTATTATTATTATTATTATCCATTATTCTACCAAAGCGGGAGCATTAACGTGAAGGTTAATGTGATAAGGATCGATATCAAATTAATAGTCTGATTGCCTTGTATATTGCCTATCAAATTAATCACCTTGTTTCTATCGTAACGTGCATTTCAACAACACAAATGGTGGATGGTATAAAAATATATATTTTAATGCTATCCCATAATTTCGATCCACTCTGCCTTTTTTAATCTGTCTGTTAATATCGATCCCGTTTTCATACGAACTTACCGCCCGCAGAAAAGAAAAAAAAGTATCATTTATCATTTACAATTGGTCGAAGGAAGATATCAAGTCATATGTCTTTTCCGATTTCAATTGATCTCCGTTGATCGATCGCTATAGCTTACAATTTGAATATTACGGTTAATATTTCCCGCCTCTCTGTAAATCAAGCAACTTTATTCTTCGCTTCCGGATTTGTTATTTTTATTATCCGAGAAAGACGTCAGGTTATCATCGTGCTTGAAGCCCTTGAAGATTGATCTGTAAAATGGTAAGTATTTTATGTTTTTATTTCAATCATATGAAAATGGCCACCATGAATATGATTTAATTTCATTGCCATTTTACTTTTTGTCCGTTCCAATATAAGCATATACATGATACATTTCGAAACAATACAATGTACTAAATGTGTAGATACTGGAAAGTCTGTTCGGAGATTGCATTCACAAACTGTATAATCCTTTCTATGATGAAATACTGCCGTGTCATCCGTATATAAGGAAATCTTTGTCTTAGAATGGAGTTGCAGGTTACAAATATCATTCACATAGAGGCAAACAAATTAATGGCCCCAGTATTGATCCTTGTGAATTCCTGATTTCACAGTTAGAAAATTACTCTTCGTCCCTTGCAAGAATACACATTGTTGTCTAATGGATAGGTATGACTCGAACCACTTAAGTTCAACTCCCCCAATACCATACAATAACATTTTCTGAATAATCAATGGATGTGGTATAACGTCTAACGCCATTTTTAGGTCAAGAAAAATGGCTCCAGTGACCAGACCTTTGTCCATATTGTCAAGTATATACTTCGACTATTTCGGTCAAGCAAGTTAGAGTTGGATGCCCGGGTCTAAACCTGATTGCCGTTCACTTAACAAAGAATGTAATAAGTAAAAAAAATATATCTAATTGTGTACAGCCTTCTCACATATCTTTGAAATTGTGAGGAGAATAGAAATAGGTCGGTAGTTAGTTAATTCCATTTTGTTTTCACCTTTATGTATAGGGATTAAATAGCAACTTTGAATTCCTGAGGAACGTATCCTTTTGACAATGAACAATTGAACAAGAAGACTCTAACATAATTATGTGGGGCAGCTATTTTAAGTAGCTTTGGGGGAAGATCATCAATACCAACTGCTTTTCAAACATCAAGCTTGAGTTGTTCTTTTAATACAAAACATTCCTCGATCTCTGTAAATTTGAATTCATGTGCTGTTTGCGGAAATGTGTGCAATGCATTTATATTGAGATGAGAATATTTCGCTCCTGTTAATTGGCTTTGAATATTATTGAAACTTTCATTAAACAATTCTGCTACTTTTCCTTTGTCTACTATAATTTGGTCATTTACAAAAATTTAATAATCAGAATTGGCATCTTTCGTTGGGAGTAAATTTTTGAGTACTCTCCAGGATTTTTTCATATCATTACCATTTTCAATGCAAAGATTCTTATTATATTGTTTCTTTAACTTATTGTTCAGTGCATTTGTCCCATTTCTCAATTCTTTAAACTTTTACCAGTAGTCTGTAGTTCTGTGTTTATCAAATTTGCGTTTAAAATAATTCCTATCTCTTGCGATACATAGATATTCGTTGGTAATCCAAGGTGATCCCCTAGAACGTTTCTTACTGTGGCATACGGTACATGAACATCACAAATGTCTTTGAATTTACATTTGAAAATATACTCAACATTGTGATTGTTTAAAGGCACACTGTCCTACTTGTAGCTACTTGCTCCCTCTATTAAGAAAACTTCCCCAATTGGTGCCTGTTGGTCCCCCTTGATCCTCTTTTTCTTATGTTAAATGAGAGCTGAGTTAATGAGATAGCCACCTGTCACAGTGACCTCGCTGGCTCGCTGTGTGGTCTTATCCCTTCTGGCTAAAGTAGTAAAGCCAGTCTTTAAGTACAAATTATCCCAGTTTATATCTTTAACATCATTTTTTTTTAAATTTTCATTAAAGTTTCTAAATGAACGGTAGGTACTCACAGAACATATGGAGGGTGGTGGTTTTTCTTTCAATACAAGGTAAAGCAATAAATGATCACTTAGACCGATAGAATGTGTGCCACTCTCAAGTCATTTCAAATTATTTGACACAAGCATTAGATCAATAAGGGATGTACTATTAACGGTTATACGTGTCGGGGTCCTTATCAGCTTAGACAAAATGCATATTGTCACTCAGATCATCCATGCCGAAAATATTCATTAAGGTAATGTGAAGAAGGTCGATAATTAATTGTCTGATAGTGCATAATGGTCTTGGGGTTTTTTAATCAGCGTATCATTACCACCAGCTTGTTTCTATCGTAACGTGCATAACAACGTAAAATAATGGTAGATACTATCAATATCTATCCTTTAAAGGTAAAGACCAGTAATGGTCATGCGATTGCATTGTGAAAGAAACGTTGTGAAATCGATCAGAAAAAGTTGATCATCTTGCATATAAGTATTGGTGTGTACTGCAAAGTTCTGGAATCATCAAAATGATAAGAAATTTGGCCCAGTATTGGAAAAGTTACAAGCAATATTCACAGAAAGATGTATATGGGACTACATAACACGTGCGCGATATCTATCCGGTCCGGATAGATATAATAATTTACCAACTATATCAATGAGCAGACGGTTTCCCGGCAAAATTTGTATCATCACGTATTGGTAAAAACATATTCTTTCACATTATTGATAATAAGAGCTTCCATTTCATTTTTTTTTAGAGGGGGGGGGGGTCGTATTTATCCAGTAATTTCGATCCACTAATGCCTAGGTCACATTTGCCGCCGCGGTCATGGGGTCAAAAATATCTACAGCCAATAGCATTTATAGAGCTGCCGCAGCATTCCCACGGTGACATACGGTAGTGGTCACATATGTTAGGGTAGCCGCACGGCTTTTTTAAATTTGTGGAGACAGAAAACCTGCGGCTGCCGTACGGCTTTTGAAGTGATGACCGTAGGTTTTTTTTACAAATACTAAGGCAGACGCAAGATAGCTGCAAGGTGCCCGCAAGGCGGCCGAAGGGGTATCATACGGCGACCGTGCGGCCAGACTCTTGCTACAGCTTCACCCCTGGATTATATAAAACGCAAGGCCAACGTATGTCCCACGTACGGTCGATACGGCGAACCTATAAATGAAAACAGTAATAACTCCGCTTTATAATCCCACGGCGACCCGTACGGCCTGTAAAAATACGGATACGCCCTAGGGTGACCCTGAGGCTACCGTAGATTCTCTGCGGCCGCTGCAAGTATCTCTTGATTTCGGGGGCGTACGGCCGCCGCACAGTGGGCCAGGGAGGAACCAAAGTGCGCCAAAACTAAGTTTGGGTGATTTTTTTTTTCCAATTTTTTTCTTGCCCAGTTGAAAGGTAATACATAGAGGAATACCTCAGTGAAATATTTAATTCCGTTATGCACAATAAGGGTATAAATTTACTACTTCAAACAGCAAAATCCTACATATTCACAGTTTTAGTGCAAAAGTGACTTATTTTATAAATCTTTCAATTCAACATGAAGTTTTTAAGTTATTGATATGAAATTGCTCTCACATATTCCTGATAGTTCATTTCGTTGAATGAATGGGTTAAAATTAATAGAAACACAATCTTCATGATATATTATAGGGTAATTCACTGAAAAATGGACTAATTATCCATGTTTTTTATAAATCCAGAAGAAATGTTTAGATCTCCGCAGTGTACCGCTTAAATTTTAATACCACCATTTTTTCTGATGTCTAAGCTTTAAGTTGATACCAAATTTGGCTGCCCGATCTTGCCCGTTGTTATGTTAGAGCCGATTTCCCTTGCCACATTGCCCCGAAAAATGTGGGTTTTGGGGGTCCGCGGCTGAATCATGAAGGATTCGTGGTCATAAATCACGGCGCGAGGGGGCGCGTGACACTTATTCTGACACCGCGGACCGAAATAAACACATTTTCGGGGCAATGTTGCAAGGAAAACGGCTCTAACATAATAACGGGCAGAATCGGGCAGCCAAATCTGGTATCAACTTAAAGCTTAGACATCAGAGAAAATGTTGGTAATCAAATTTTAGCGAAAATCCCTGGAAATCCAAACATTTCCTCTGGATTTATAAAAAATAAATCCCCAAACATGAGTTTTGGCGCACTTTGGTTCCTCCCTGGCCCACTGTGCGCCGTATCCTAGCCGTAGAGCAAATGTGACCTAGGAATAAACAACCCCACCCCTCTGAAAATAATTGACGGTGACACTAATGGTAGTGAGCACTAATTTTTTATTTTTGTTTGCCCTCGAAAGTTTGAAAATTCGCACCCCCCCCCCCCCCTTGAGCGCCAGGGGAGGGGGCCCATCTCCAAAAAAAAGGGTAAAATTAACGTGTTTTACACGTTTTTTTCCCAGGGGTGCCCCCCCCCCCTTGATCCGCCACTGCCTATACCTGATTGCGCGCCCTTTTGTGATGCGTTTTGAATGCGCTCGGCCTCTATATAGATGTCCCTTAACTTATTGTAATGAGGGATCTTAAGGTGTTTATCTCGAATGCTGGTTTCGTAATTTTTGGTAATTCAAAGGTAACAAAATCCAAATGCAAGCAAGAACACATATGATGACAAGTATCAATGAAATTTTCATAAAATGCGTTATCATCTCGTATGAAATTCAATTCCATTTCATATAACATCTCACACATGGTAAAATGGGGTTCTTCTAAAACGTAATCTCAAAGAAGAGTCCAACAGTAATTTTGGAAAATGGCCGCACTTATTCTTCCAGCAGAACATGTCAAGATAGTCCACTTTGAAATTGTGCAGGGAGGTTCCCTGAACACGTTGATACCCACCAACCTTTGACAGCATATCATGTCTCAAAAACCTGTTTACCCCCTAGGTAAATATGTGAAATTAAAAAAGACCTGCCCGATCCCCTGAAGTAAATGACAATCTCCACCAAAAATAGTGTTTACGCTAAATTAAATAAACGTTTTATTAAATTTGCTGGAAAACTCCGAAATTGGCCAAGAAAACATTTATAAAATCTCGTTTACAAGTTTGAAAGTCTCAACCATTAGGTTATGTTAGTGAAACATGTATGTGTGGTATAAGTTACGGTAATTGCTCTTATACATACCTTCGTAAAAATCATCATCACCATTATCAGTATTCCCATTATTATTCGTATCAATATGCTCATCACAGTTTTTTTTCAGTTGTTGTTATTGTTCTTGTTCTTACTGATTTGAACAATATTAATATTTTTTCTAAAAACAGGCTAGAGACCCAAAGATAGGTGTATTTTGGAAGTTGCTGTTTGGTACCGTAACCTGCTTGTCCTTCGGTAAGTATTATTTTGACTTGACATATCCGTAATATCTTGTTGAATACTGCTGAAAAATAGTTGGCTTTCAAAATTACCATAATGAAGCGAAATATGAGCGAGCAGAGCGTAGATCTGCCTGTTTCTGGCTGTGTCAAAACAAGCAGCATAAGTATACAGAGCTAATTAGGCAGACACTATTACACAATCATTGACTAGGATTTGTGCCCTCAAACCTGACCTAATAAACATGGTATCTTAAACAAACAAAATCACATTCGAAAAAAGTCTCTCTAATAAATGTTTCAAAATATTTTAAGAAAACCTGCATCCTCAAGATTGAGAAGAGGGTGGAAGGCAAGGATAAAAAGTAGAAGAGGAGGAGGAGGGGGAAAGGGGAAGGGAGGGTAGGGTAGGTTAGGGTAGGGGAGGGGAGGAATGGGGAGGAGAGGAATGAGGGAGGAGATGGATGAGTAGATAGGGAGGGGGAGGGAGAGAAGTAACAGGGCGGGTAGAAGGAGGAGGATGTGGAGGAGGAGCAAGATGAAGGGGGAGGTAGAGAAGGACATGAATAAGGATGTGAGGCAGGAGGAGAAGAGGCATAAGAAGAGGAAGAAAACAAATAGCAATTAATTTTCAAATATATTCTTCACAGCCTTGCCTGTGTTATCGGATAGCGCCAAGATGGCGAAGACAACTTGTCCAGACTGGTACGGCCTAAATTACACTTTGACCATGTTCCACAAGTGTGAGATGAAGCGACTCCAGGATGGCAGCATGGTGCAGAGCATCCCCAAACTCATCCCTTTTCCTTCTGTCATCGGCGGGTGCCACCAAAGGAAGAGTAAAGAAGGAATCCCAGGCGGGGAGAGAATATGCAGAATCCCGTGTAGGTTTCATTTTGTATTTATGTTTATTCTCATATGTCAAATTCGTTTCTTTGTTTAATCAATAAATCTACATGCAGATAACACGGACTTCAGTGATATCATTAAAGTTTGATATCAACTCCTAACTTCTTCTACTACTACTACTACTACTACTACTACTACTACTACTACTACTACTACTACTACTATTACTACTACTACTACAACTTCTGTTATTACCTCTACCCCACTACTATTACTACTACTACTACTACTACTACTACTACTACTACTACTACTACTACTACAACTACTACTACTAATACTACTACTACTACTACTACTACTACTACTACTACTACTAATACTACTACTTCTGTTATTACCTCTATCCCACTACTAATACTACCTCTACTACTACTACTACTACTACTACTACTACTACTACTACTACTACTACTAATACTACTACTACTACTACTACTACTACTACTATTACTACTACTACTACAACTTCTGTTATTACCTCTACCCCACTACTACTACTACTACTACTACTACTACTACTACTACTACTAATAGTACTACTACTACTACTACAACTACAACTACTAATACTACTACTACTACTAACAATAACAATTATGATAATATGTAATAGTAATAATAACGATGAAAAAAATATGATAATAGTAATGAAGATGACGATAATATGAATACTTATGATTATAATATTAATATTAGTAACAATGATTATAAAATAATATAATAATGATAATGATTATTATGCTAACATTAATAATGTCAAGAACAACAATAATAGTAATTATGATAATGATAATAAAAAATGTATGTGACAAAATTATTGTCCCATCATGACAAGAAGAATATCTTATATTTTTGTTCTGTTTTAACTCAATCGAATGTCGAAGATATTTCAGGGAACTAAAACTCTTTGCGACCCAGTGACAATGCCATCCTAATTTGTAAAACCTATTTAAATTGTGAAACTGAATCGTTCCAGCCGAAAAGTAACAACTATCGTTTATTTAGAAGACTATTCAAAAGAGCGAGAAGACTGCCCAATAGACAAAATCACGTGAAAATCACGTCAATATCAAGGTATCGACTTGAGGAGAGTTACGTTCTTCAAACACCGTACATTTACGTAAATGTGTTAATACGTTTATTGCATTAGGTAACTTAAAACACACGTACACTAAATCACGCAATTGTCACTGCAATATCACCATTATAATAACGTGATTATCCCTACCTTGGAGACCATGGTTTGTAAACCTAATACTCCCGTGTTTGTTTGGTTATGAAATTACAT
Organism: Strongylocentrotus purpuratus; assembly: GCF_000002235.5. Lineage (NCBI taxonomy): Eukaryota > Metazoa > Echinodermata > Echinoidea > Camarodonta > Strongylocentrotidae > Strongylocentrotus > Strongylocentrotus purpuratus. The sequence goes on from NW_022145598.1 coordinate 29,679,306, forward strand.
CTTCATACACGAAATTATCGCGTCACAGAAACACGTGAAGCGTTAATGATAGTTTTAGTCAAAATATCTGCGTGAAATTCACGTGAATATTACGAGGCTGACTTGAGATCATGTTCTTCATTCACGTGAAATTTACGTCGAAGAGGAAGTATGTTACTGTAACCCGCGTTCAACCCAATAATTACGCAAATGTTACACAATAAATGAACCAAAATAATGACGTTCTCATCCCGTTTCTGAACATCGTGTCTTGGATCTTCCATAATTACGTCCAGGCGCGCCGGAAGCAGTTTGGGATAAGAGGGGGTTGGGGGGGGGGTGCAAACATCCCAGAAGAGAAAGCTAGTTGCAACTGGTCCAGTTGATGAACTGGTAACCCTGGAAATTGAAATGGGCTAAATGATCCAGTTGATCCAGGCCAGTTATAATTCAACTGGTCTAGCTGAGCCATTAGAACCATTTGGTAAAACTTCCAACCAGTTGAACAGCAACAATACTTCAATACTGGTAGGTCTGTATTTCCAATGTAAGGGCATTGGTAATAAGTAGACTTACATAATTTAATTAATCGAAAAAAATTCGTATACTTGTACTTTATTGAAATTATTTTAGTTCACAGTTAATGTTTCCCTTATTCATGTTTAACTATTTATACGAAGTAGCGAAATGTCCTAATAACTGGTAATTTATATTTGTAGTATTTTCGAAATGAATTGCATATAACTAAATCATCAGTAATTAAGAAATATGCTGTAAATTCAGATAAATTGTTTAAAAAACATAGATCTGCACGCACCCCATATTCAATATGCAAATGAATTGGTGTCAGCTGGGTCAACTCGAAATATGCCAACGCTCAGTCATCAACTGGTGCAACTGGAAATGTGCACACTCCAGTTATCAACTGGTGCAATGAAAATATGCCAACAGTCAGTTATCAACTGGTGAACATAGAAATATGCCAACAGTCACGGGATTATCACCACGGAACTTAAATAGTAACTGTGAAACCATCAAGACACCGAAGAATAACTCATTTTCACACATGGAAAACACGGAATACCCAGCTTATATTAATAATCCGTTTGAGTCACATGATCATCACCGCGGAACTGCTGGCAACTTTGGCTACGATTTAAATAGGTGTTTTAAGACACCTAATCATGACTAATTTTTCACACCTAAAAGTCACGTATGCCCAGTTTAGATTAATAATCCGTTTGAGTCACGAGATCATCACCGCGGAACTTATGGCAACTTTGACTTCCATTTAAATAGGTGTTTTAATACACCTAATAATGACTAATTTTTCACACCTAAATACCACGGATTCACAGCTTAGATTAGTAATCAGTTTTAACTACGTGATCATCACCAAGAAAGTTATGGTAACTTTGAAACCATTTAAATAGGTGTTTTAAGACACCTAATAATGACTAATTTTTCACTCCTAAAAGTCACGTATGACAAGCTTAGATCAATAATCCGTTTGAGTCACGAGATCATCACCGCGGGACTTATGGCAACTTTGACTACCATTTAAAAAGGTGTTTTAAAACACTTAATAATTACTAATTTTCACACCTACATATCACGTTTTCACAGCTTAGATTAGTAATCAGCTTGAGCCACGTGATCATAACCAAGAAATTTATGGTAACTTTGAAACCTTTTGAAGAGGTGTGTAAGACACCTCAGAATTACTAGTTGAATATAACCAGAGATTCACGGACAGAACAATAAGACGATTAGCCGGTGTAAGTAACGTGATTATTACCATCAACCTTGGATAACCTGTGAAACCAATCTATAAAGGTGCTTACAAGACCAAATAATTACGTATTTATCGCCACCATCGGTTAACTGACAAAAAACTCGTTGCTTGGTCAAGTGGTTATTTGGTCATAAACACTTGATTTACAGAGGTATGTGGAATCACGTTACTCCAGTCGCGTGATAAACTGGTGGTTTTTAGGTTAGATGAAAACGTGAACAGGAGTACCTTTTTTGTTTAAATGAAGGCACGTGTCGATAACGTTTAAATCTAGTTCAAAAGGCACTATACTTTAAAATCACTTAAAATACACTCCCAAAAGAGGTTACTTTTTGGTGTTCTGTTTATTGGGTGACTGGCAATCCATTAATAGCAAATTCATTGATATTTAATTTCAGGCTACTGGGTGATTTGAGTATTAATTATTGATAGTTTATAATTATATTGGTTGGTATTTCGTTTGATAACGGTGAAACGGCAGACGAGTTTACAATATTGGATTCGTCGATATATTGCCGTCGCTATGACAATATTGGACCAGTCGCAGACAAGTCCAATATTGTAATAGCAAGAGCAATATATTCTTGTATCACACGAAAACAAAACCATACAATATTATTATTATTTTCTGTCATATATGGATCTGTCATCTGGGCACTACGCTAAAGATATTAAATACACTGATTCATTGTACCACTTGGAAGCTTTATATATATATATATATATATGATAATGAGTATTATCCTGTTTATAACTTATTTCGCAGATTGTGACGAAAACCTCTGTAACAACGGCTGGTGTGAAGAGACTATGGTAGGCTACAACTGTACCTGCTCAAGTGGGTTTCAAGGGAGACACTGCGATGAAAGTAGGTGTAATATAATATAGTATCGGGCTAATTAATGAGCAATTAATGAGTGGCCAATGAATGAGCAAAGAGCAAAGAGTTTGCTGTATCTTTTATCAGAAATTGTACATACATTCTGCACTGCACCTCACCAGTACGACAATACATGACGTTTGCCGGTACTGCAACTGAAGAAGAAGAAGAGGATGATAATGATTAAAAAGAAAGTACATCACTGCCCTCTTTCGGAGCTATTTCATGGAATTGAGAGTCCCACGGGGAAAATATTTCTCCGATTTTTATCAGCTCTTCCCCCCCCCCCCCCCCCCGCTCTTGATCTTATCCCCGTGCCCTGATTAAGAGCGCGTGGAGACAGCCGGCGGGGAGATATTTCAATGAAAATAATGTTATACATCGTCATTTATCTCAGTTATGTTTATTTGTTTTTGTTATTTGGTATTTTCAGTGATCATACAGTCAACGACGGAAGCGACGACCAAGCCTACGATGAGCCCTACGACTACAATATCGGAACGCTCAGACACAACGACTTCCCAATCCACCACTACCACGAGTACGTCATGCATTTATTTTGATCATGATCATGATGGCCCGAATTCACAAGGGAGGTTTGTCGACAAACCCTCCCTTGTGAATTCGAGCCAAAGGATCTAGCCACTACACCCCACCCCTTCTCTCTCTCTCTCTCTCTCTCTCTCTCTCTCTCTCTCTCTCTCTCTCTATCTCTCTCTCTCTCTCTCTTTCTCTCTCTCTCTCTCTCTCTCTCTTTCTCCCACTCTCTCGGTCTATATCTGACTCTATTTTTCACTCCTTTCTAGGCGTTGCTAAAACACTTTTTTAAGGGGGAAGTGACCGTCTAATTCTTTTTTGTTCTAGTCTTATTTATTTTTGTGATCATTCTTTCATGAGCGTCGCTCAAACACTTTATAAGGAGGAAGCTAGTGCCCGTCAAATTTCTTAATTTGAATTTTGTCTATAAGTTTAACGACCATGTGGTTGTTGTTGTTGTTCTTCTTCTTCTTCTCCCCTCTTCGCATGTTCTTTGTCTCTCTCTGTCTGTTCCCCTATCAATACTTGACTCCGGCTCCTTTTTTCTCCCACTCAATTAATTTTTGTTTTTTATTACGTTCAGAGTCGGTGACAACGAAAGCGAAAACCAAGTCCGCGACGAGCTCTACGGCCACGATGCCGGAACGATCAGAGGCAACGACATCGCAAGAGCAAGAAACCACAACCTCAAGTAAGAGAAACTTTCCCCTCTCTTTCTCTCTCTCTCTCTCTTTCTCAATCTTTATCCCTGTTCTGTCACGGACGTCGCTAAGACCATTTTTTAAGGGGGAGGTTCCCGTCTCACTTGTTCGCCCACGATTTTAATGACAACAAACACATTTAGATAAATTATTTGGAAAAATTCATGTGCTTTGACAAATCATCAGTAAATCTACAAACACAAATAATACCACATGAAATATTAAAGTAAACTGATACAATTTATATGTTGTCATGTAGCAGAATTTTCTTTGTTTTGGCCTTCTATAATCGTGTTTAGGTTGTCATTCCTAATCTCATTGCTTTGAAAGTGTGGTTTAATTTCTTACAACCCTCAAACATTTCAGAGTCAGCAGAATTATCGACTACGGACGCGACGACCAAGGCCACGACGAGTTCTACGACCGCGATGTCAGACACATCAACATCGCAAGACACCACCACTTCCAGTAAGAGAAACAATGAAATGATGTCATACTTTTGATCATCATTATATTTTGTCTAGCCACTACCCCCCCCCCCTCTCTCTCTCTCTCTCTCTCTCTCTCTCTCTCTCTCTCTCTCTCTCCTTCTCTCTCTCTCTCTCTCTCTCTCTCTCTCTCTTCCTCTCTCTATCCCGTCCCCTTCACCACCCGTCTCCTTCTACTGGCCACCTCACCTCCACCCCTCCCCTTTTCTCTCTCTTCATCTCTCTTTTAGTCTTTATCTGACTCTGAGTAAGAGAAACAATGCAATAAATTCAGTGGTAGGTCTAGCAACTACTTCTCTCCATTCTCTCTCTCTCTCTCTCTCTCTCTCTCTCTCTCTCTCTCTCTATCTATCTATCTCCCTCCCCTCTCTCTCTCTCTCTCTCTTCTCTTTCTCTCTATCTCTCTATCTCCCTCCCTCCCTCCCTCCTCTCCTCCCCACCCCTCCTCTCCTCCCCTCTTTTATTCATAAACAAACAAACAAAAATATGAAATAATATGTGAATTTCCTAAAATTTGCAATGTAAGGTATAACCAATTTTGGAAACGCCCCCTCTAAAAAAAAATGTAATGGAAGCTCTTATTACCAATCATGTGAAAGAATAGTTTTTGACTAAGTACGTGATGATACAAATTGTGCCGGTAATTTTACTAGTACGACAATACAAGACGGTGGCCGGTACTGCAACTGAAGAAGAAGAAGAAGAAGAAGAAGAAGAAGAAGAAGAAGAAGAAGAAGAAGAAGAAGAAGAAGAAGAAGAAGAAGAAGAAGAAGAAGAAGAAGAAAAAAGAAGAAGAAGAAGAAGAAGAAGAAGAAGAAGAAGAAGAAGAAGAAGAAGAAGAAGAATAAGATGATGATGATGATGATGATGATGATAATGATTAAAAAGAAAGTAACTCGCGGTCCTCTTTTCGAACTTTTTGATAGTATTGGGATTCCCACAGGAAAAGCATTTCTGATTTCTACCCCCCCCCCTCCCCCTCTTGATCCTATCCCCGTACCCTGACTAAGAAAATGCTTTCCCCTCTCTTTCTCCCTTCCCCTCAGTCTTTATCTCTATCCTGTCACGGGCTTCTCTAAAAAGAGGAGGTACCCGTCTCATTCGTTTGCCCACGAGTTTAATGACTACAAACACGCCATAGGAACACACCACTAAATCTACAAACACAAATAATACCTTATAAAATAAATAAACTAATACAATTTATATGTTGTCAGGGAGCACAATTGTCTTCGTTTTGGCCCTATATAATCACGTTTAGATTGTCATTCATAATCCCATTGCTTTGTAAGTATGGTTTCATTTGTAACAACCTTCAAACGTTTCAGAGACAGCAGAAGTATCCACTACGGACGCGACGAGCAAGCCCATGACGAGCCCTACGACCACGATGCCAGACACAACGACATCACAAGAAACCCCCGCCTCCAGTAAGTAAGAGAAACAACGAAATGATGTCATGCTTTAAAAAAAAAAAATTATTATGATGTGTCAAGCCACTACCTCCTTCCCTCTCTTTTTCTCCCCCCCCCCCCCCCTCTCTCTCTCTCTCTCTCTCTCTCTCTCTCTCTCTCTCTCTCTCTCTCTCTCTCCATTTCTTTATCCCCTCCCTTTGCACCGACCACCCCTCCATCCCTCTTTCGCCCTCTCTTCATCTTTGTAGTTTCTCAGTCGAGTGATTTAAGCACTTGACTTGAAACTCAAAGGTCGTGGTTCGATTCCCGACACGGCATTAATGTCCTTTGGCAAGGCATATACTCTCCATTTGCCATACTCGACCCAGATGAGATAAATGGGAACCTATCGGAATTAATTCCTTGAAATACTAGAGCGCCGTAATGGCAGCTAATCTTTATTTGCCACTCTCGACCCATGTGAGGTAAATCGGTATTTGGCATATATAGGAATTAATTCCTTGAAATACTGGAGCACCGTAATGGCAGCTAGGCTAAAGTCAGTGTAACAATTAGTGCGCCTCGGAATAGAGTATCACTCTTTCAGTCTTTATCTGACTCTGAGTAATAGAAACAATACAATGACGTCATGCATTTGATCATCATTATAATGGGTCTTGCCACTACCACTCTCCTCTTCTCTCTCTCTCTCTCTCTCTCTGTCCGTCTGTCTCTCTCTCTCTCTTTCTCTCTCTCTCTCTGTCCGTCTCTCTCTCTCTGTGTCCGTCTCTTTCTCTCTCTCTCTCTCTCTCTCTCTCTCTCTCTCGCTTGCTCTCTCCCTCCTTTCCTCCTCCCCCTCTTTCATTCATAAAAGCAAAACTAACTGTATGAAATAACATTGTTATTTGCGATGGTGAGCAAAGTCTCTGTAGGTATTGATTATCATAACTGTAGTTTTGTTCATAAATCTACTTTTAGTATTATTATTTCATTATCAATATTATTAATATTTTCGTCATCATCATAATTATTATCTATTTTTCTTTGAATATTTCAGATTCTACCCAAATAATCACTTTGTCTACTTTCTTAAAATTGAGCAATTTACATATTGTATTTTCATCTTTTCAGCATGCTCATCTCCTCCGGTGGAATGTGAATACGGCGGGTCGTCCTACAATTTCAGCACTTGCAAGATGAATCATTCTTCTGCCGTTTCAGCTTGTTCCGAATACGGATCCCATCTGGTCTTCATCGAGTCGGAAGAGGAACAGGACTTCATTGCAGAGCGTGCTAGTGAGGACTACTGGATCGGACTGACCGGCTCAAGTCTAAACAATGTAAAGTGGCTAGACGGATCAATACTTGCATATCGTAACTTATACCGTTATTCGTTTGAAGAGAATTTTAACTGTTTTCGAATTTACGTGGATGTTCCTAGTCAGCATGAGCGCATTCGATATAGTTGGCAGGATGATGATTGTTCCAGACAAGTTAGATACATATGCGAGAAAGAAGTGGCGATATAAAATTTGGATTTGTTTCTTTCAATTTTTCATACCACCTGGTTGCACCACTGATTGCATGTTAATAACACCTAGATGGGGCTTGGTTAGAGGCAAAAGAATACTCCACCCCACCCCCCTCTCCCAACAAGAAAAATGACTAGGTTTTCGTGTTTTTTCATAATTTATTTATTTATTTATTTATTTATTCATACATATTTATACAGGTACACAAGATCAGAAATAAATTTGTTTTACATATTGGACCTGGTATTAAAAGCGTAGTATAAAAAGTAGTAACAATGAGAATTCAGTATTCAGAATTCAAGTATAACAAAGTAAAATACAGAATAAACACAAAGTAATACAAAATATGGTAACATAATAATTCAGGTCCATAACAAAAATGATTATAAATATGAAAGGTGGCTACATATAACAATATCAAGTAGAAGTTAAGAGAACAAAAATATAGTCATATATGCAAATGCAAGGTTTCAGCTTAGAGGTTGGGGTCATTACAATGGATTCGATTTTGATTTTTTTGTACAATAATTTGAAAATATCCAGAGACTGAGCATTTTGAAAGTTATTTGGTAATAGATTCCATACTTTAGCACCGGAATATTTTAAAGACTGACAGTAGAGTTGAATGTTTGGTTTAGGCGGCACAACATTAAGGGAATTGGCATTACGTGTATTCAATCCATGTCTGTCGAAATACATTTCAATCTCATTGCATAAACGGGATGGTGCAAGACCGTGGACACATTGGTACATTAGTGTAGATAGAAAATAATCACGTCGATCCTCTATTGTTTGCCAAGACAGATTTTTCATCAGATCAAGACCAGAAATATTAGTATAATCATGATTATTTGTTACATGACGAGCTGCCCTTTTTTGGAGTCTCAATAGGGGTAATTTTAATTTATTAGGACAGTTACCCCAAACTGAGACACCGTAATCAAGACAAGGTTGAATAGTAGATTTATATATCGTATTCAAAAGTGTCATGTTTAAGAATTTTCCTAATTTTCCAAGGCAATAAATCTTGTATGCAACTGACTTACATAACTGTCTTAAATAATCATTCCATTTCAGGTTTTCATGAATAATAATACCTAATTTACCTAATAGAATGGACTTGTTCAATGAGTTCATGGTCAATGTAAATATTTAGACATTCTGATGACTAATTAACATTGTTTTGGTTTTACTTATATTTATCTTAAGACGGTTCCTTTTATACCAACTATTTAAAACATTCACTGTATTTTGTAAATTAAGAGTAACATCATGAATATTATCACCAGTAACATAAATAACTACATCGTCAACATAGATAGAGCATACTGCATTATTAAGACCTTCAGATATATCATTGATAAATAATAAGAAGAGGACAGGGGCAAGTACACTACCCTATAGCTGAGTTCTTACCCTTGGAACAAACTAGTTGTTTTCTTCCAGTAATATAATTTGAAAACCATTTTATCTCTTTATCATATATGCCATATTTCTCTAGTTTGAATAAGAGTAAATCATGATCAATGCAGTCAAAGCATTTGGATATGTCAAGAAAGCATGACCCAACGAATTCCTTATTATAGGTTTTCCCGGCCTATTTCGTCAAAGCAGCGATCAATTTCACTGACGTGCATTCATGTTTGAGCAATTTTTCTCCACTCGTTGCTCCCCTGTTTCATATTTAAACTTGTTGCATTCAATTTCGTTTCGAGTCACCGAATGTTTGAAACATGCACATTCAAATGAACGTTTGGTTCAGTCAATTTGGAAATGCGCAAGCGTCATTCAATTTCGCCAAAGTTGAGTGGGAGGACAATTCTTTGGCGAATTGCGGTTTCATTTTCGTCCATGGGCAACCTCTTTCGCAATCGGGTCATTCAAATTAAAACAAGACCTCATCATTATTATATGAGGGTCGATGTTTATTCGGATATTCACGTTTTCATGTTCATTTATTTATTCTTTTTCTCTATGATCTTTTCTGACATGATTTCACATTATACAAGCTCCTTATTTGTCTGATATATTTATATTGCTTTCAATATTTTCTTTCTTTCGATCTTTATTTCTTAATGAAACATTTCTTTAAACAGTCATGTCTTCATATTTTTTTGAATTATAAATGAGGTTATTTGTAAATGTTATTTTGTAATCAATCTTGATTGAGTAAGACATCCATATTTATTTTCATTTTATATCTTTTTCTTTATTCATCATTGTATTTTGTTCCCATCATGTCCATGTCTAAAGCTCAACTCTACCGCTGTCCAGTATCTTTGTATGTATAGATTGTGCTTAGAAGAGAAGTCACAACTTGTGCACCTTCTCTGGGGACAATTAACTGTGTAATGGCAGATATCTGCTAACGAATGCGCATAATCATTCCTATAAGTAAACTTCGTATTAAATTATTCAAACAGAAGTATATTAAGTGACAAATTAACATCAAATGAAAAGCAATGCACAAATGTTACATATGGATGCCTAATCACGAATTTGAATGCACGAATACATACCACCGTCTGTCCGGCACGAATTTGAATGCTCTTTGCATGCTTTTCTAAATTGAATGCTCATTTTGCACGTCTCCGTGACAAGAGTATGAAATCGCATGCTACTAAATCAAACTAAACGACGCAAATAGCTTTTTGAATGTTGATCTACATAGTCATTCAATTTCGCACGAACTTGAATGAACGTAACGTTAATTCGGATGCTAAGTTTACGAAGTTGGGCGGGAAAACCTATATTAAGGGATTCATGAAAATCGTCAATTACACGGTGTAGGCAGGTAATTGTAGAATGATGAGGGAGAAATGCATACTGGTCTACATTAATCATATCGTGTTCTTTTAGATAGTTAAGTAATTGTAACTGAACTTCCTTCTCTATCATTTTAGATATGTGGCAAACTACGGAAATCGGGCGATAATTAGTGATGTCATCTTTATTACCTTTTCCTTTATATACAGGGGTAGTGCGGGCGATCTTCCAGTCACTAGGTATAACACCTGACTTGAGGCTAGCATTAAAAATCGAACATAAAGATTCGGATATGAGGGGAGCTGCCAGCCTGAGTAATTTGGTATCGAAATCTAATATATCAAGATGACTAATGTTATCAAGACAGTTTAGATAGTTCAAAATTTTAGAGGCTTGAATTTCTTGAATTTCAAAAGTATGAATACATTTAGGGTGTTTCCAATCTATATTATTTTTGTGAACAAAACTTTTCGAAATTTCTTTGCCAATATTAATGAAATAATCATTGGTATCATTGCAGTCAAGGTTGCAGCTTTCTGTTTGATTATTCTGGTTTGTTACCTTTTGTAATTCTTTCCAAAGTTTTTTCGAGTCTGCTTTGTACTTATTTGTGATATCATTAAAATGGTTATGTTTATTTTTATTTATAAGACCAGTAATACGATTTCTTAATTTGCGATATTCTTTAAGAATTTCATTTGATTGCAAGGAATCAGATTTAGCTTTTAAATAATCTCTTTTATAAATCATCTTGACAATATCAGGTGTAATCCAGGGACATGTTTTATTTTTTACTCGGGTCGATTTCACTGGAGCACATTTATTACTAAAATTAATAAAGGCATCTTTCCATTCATTCCAAGCATCAATTACTGATCGATGCTGGCAGTCAATTTTACTGAGAGCATCTGAATTCTTGATGGATTCAAGAAATTTATTTTCATCAAAGGATTTGAAATTGCGAGACCGTTTGATTTTATGCTCATTAGTGGTGCCTTGAAAGCATACACAAGTAAATATTAGGTAATGATCACTAATACTTATTTTAGCAACGTCACTAATCATATGTTTTTCAGGCATTGAGGTTAATATATGATCAATACATTTGGAGGAAGAGGGTGTCACCCGTGTGGGTTTGTCTATCATTTGGTTCAAGGCAAAGAGGTCTTCAATGAGATTTACAGGGTTATTCTTATCTTTAATATAATCAATATTAAGATCTCCAAGAATTAACATTTCTTTCGATTCAGATGAAGCCTTTTCCAAAATATCAATCATTCCTTCAAAATAGTCATTGGTTGCATCTGGAGGTCTGTATAAACAACATATAAGCACGTTTTTAGAAGATGGTGCTTTTAGGTCTAACCATACATTTTCGACAGTATTATCATCATCATTAAAGTCTGTCCGTTCATTAACCGACAATGAGTTTTTAGTAAAAATGCAAACACCCCCTCCACGGCGACCGTCAGCGCGGTCACGGCGGAAAATAGAGTACCCATCAATACTTATTGAACTATCTGCGATAAATGGGGTTAACCAAGTTTCTGTTAAGCATAATACATCGAGTTTTAGTTTATTTGTCAGAAATTTCACTTCGTCCATTTTATCAAATAAACTACAAATGTTGAGGTGGGCGATTCTTAGGCCTTTATTTTGGTTTAGTATAATGGCACAACGATCATATTCATGTATATACGAATCAGTAGTCAGGTAGGAGTCTGTGCTTTGATCGGCAATGTCTTCTTTGAAGGTATTCTAATTGTTATTGATCCATGTACAGAATTTGGCTTTATGTCCAAGATTATGACAGTTATAGCATTCGATTTCTTGGCCGTAGCGACAGCTTTGTTTCTTATGATTTCGTTCTCCGCAGAAATAGCATCCTATGTATTCATGGTATTGTTGCCATGGTTCAGTGGAGCGAATGTCACGATCAAGTGGGCGAGGTATGTTGGGCATCGGTGGTATCCAGGGACGCATCCGCTCGTTACTAGGCAGGGTACTCCGAACCTCGGCAACATCTGCATAGTAATGTTGAGGGATAGTGGTAGTGTTGGAGCTAGTGGGATGGAGAGTAGAAACTCGAGGAGTATCACTTTTCAGTGGTTCAGCAATCTCAGTAGTCGTAATCCCATTTATGTGTTGAGTAAGATTTAGGGCAAATACTGAAGCTCCTCCTGCATTTAGATGCACTCCGTCGACATTAAGATGTTTTGATGGATCAATGTTTGCATTGTTGATGAAGTTCCATTCATTATCTTTGGCTACCTTATGTAGAAGACTATTTGTTTGGTTTACTTTATCAATAGCTTCACGTTGATAGACCCTTCTTTTCATGATTGAGCTGATGGTAATCATGGATACTGTTGGGCAATCCGAGAGTATTTGTAGACCCAGTGATTCAACCTTTGTTGAGATGCACATAGCATCATTGATAGGAATGTTATTACCACCAACATGAAGGATGACCTCGTTAACATTGTGTTTGCGAGCAAGAGATTGTGTTGGTTCAAAAAGGTCATCGATCTTAGCTCCACCAATGGTTTTACAGATGACCTTTTTAGACTTAGATATGGTAGCCGGTCTAATTGGTTTCAGCATAGAATCACCAATAACCAATGTGTCGGCTTTCATTTTTTTCTCATTTTCTTCGATGTGTTTAAGTCGTAGACATTCCTTTTGATGTTGTTTTCGATAGTCAGATAGTTGATCCAATTGAGACTTGTCATTCGTATCCGAAGGACGGTCTGCAAAGTCTGCTGAGAGGGAATGGAAGGAGTAATTGCTTACTTCCACATTAGGTACATAAGTAGGAGAATTGATCGGATTTGGATCGTGATTGTTTTCATCAATGTCGTTAGTAGGATCATTGTCAGGAGATGGTTGAGAAGATAACAATGAGTCAATACATGAAGATAAAGCTTTAGCTTGACTTTGTAGTTCTTTCAACTTTGTAGTTAGTCCGGAACAATGACATACTTTATCTGGAGGAGACCCATTAAGCGTAGGTCGTTGATCTGGGTCATATCCAGACGATTCAATATTGCTACCATCTATCTCATGTTTGGCAAAATGCTGACATATATCCTTATATCATATATCATTGTGTGTATAAATCATTGATTACATTAATTTATACACGCTTCACTGAGCAACATTGTTTTTGAAATGCCATGTCAACATCTACTTGTGCCGGATTTGTGTGAAAGAGTAAAACCTTTAGTATCAAATATCAAACGTGAACATGACCGATCATGACCTGAAAGAAACACAAATTTTAAAAGCGAATGAGAAGATTATTTTATAGAGCTTTATTAATAATGAAGGCAAGATTAATATATACCATCTTTATCATGAAATAATGCATTGTGGAAATATTGTCGATTGTGAGGGTAAAAGGGCATACTTTAGTTAGTGAATGGGTCTGCAATTGTAATGAATAGTGCTTTTGCATTTTCAGAACTGCCTGAAGTTTTCAAAAAGAGCAAGTTAAAAGATATTTAAAAAACAAGAATCAAATTGATGGGCTCCTTACATTTTGAAAATAATATTTATTGTATCAGTATTGCTGTTATTATTATTATTATTATTATCATTAACATTATTATTACTTTTGCTGTGAATATAACTATTATTTTACAAGTTAATCATTATACTTATTGTAAGTAAAGCCGATGTAAATATTCAAACTTGATACGATAGGAGTTGCCATGTTACAGGATGATTCATTTTCTAAAGTAATTGAAATAGTAGCATTAGTGATTAAATGCTTGTTTGACGTGCAATAATTAGTTTCAATTACTATCCTGTCAATTGTGTTTGTTTGAGTAAAAAGAGGAAAAATACACGGCACATAAGAACGTGTGGAGAGGAGATATAGAGAGAAGTTGTAATGAAAGAGATGTATAATTCAGTGAAAGAACTCAAAAGGAAGAGATAACGAGTGAGAGAATGTGAGAAGATATTGATTTAAAGTGAGAAAAATTTGTCGTGAAAGAGATGTATGATAGAGTGATATAATTTGAAAGGAAGACTCGGATACAGATTGCAAGAATATGAGAAGGTGATGAAGAGAGAGAATTTGTGAATGAAAGGGAGTTCGATCATTTAAAAGAGAGGAAGACAACATAGTGAGAGAATGTGAGAAGATAATAAGAGATTTTTTAAGACATAGAGATATGAAAAGGTAAATGGATTTGAATGGAAGAAGTAAAGAGTAACATATTGTGAGAAGATGATAAAGGGAGAGACATTTTAAATAATTTATTTTAAAATGATAATAAGCGGTATAAATGAATGAGAGAATTCGAATAGACGTGATGTACATATAGACTAAGAGAATGTGCGGATATAGAATTGAAATTAAAGAACTTTTTGTATCACGTTTTAGACAACCCAGCATCGGGAAAGGGTGATTAGTATTTTCTACTATGAAAAGAAAAAACAGAGGAAACAAGCTTATACCTACGATTAGACTCACTGAACAGCGCCTCCTAGTGGCGAAGTCCCGCAACATAATGTGTTAGCATATTGACTTGTACACAAACAATCATTAATTTCATTTTTATATTTTTTTAAACGAAAATCACATCAACTTTTCATTTGAAAACTCCTTCATATTTCTTTGTGACGTAATTATTCGTGTCCCCTCTCCTTGCACCTTGGCGCATTTATGGGGATAGGATGCGCATATTTTGATGCATAACGATAATATTTGTGAAAGTTGAATAAAACCATTACTTGACATATAGCCCTAAGAGCGAACATTTTTAAAACAATTTCTGCGTGTACGGAACATTATTATTTCTTATATTCTTGTGTATTTTCCTCGATCTCCAGGAGATATCAGGACATTAATATGTATGTTTATATATGTATGTGCTGGGCCCTGGGACGAGGGGGTGCAACCACTGCATTTTTTTTGTATGATATATTTGATGTATATCATTATGCTTCTTTTACGAAATTGTTACACAGCCGACAGCCAGAAATGACGCTTGTTAGTGTTATTTTTAAACTTTCTTTCACAAAATCCATGTATTACTAGCTGGCACGCGACCCAATAATACTCGCGACACTCGATACCGGCGCGGTGCGTGGTAACCAGCTGATAGTACATGGGTCTGGTCGAACTTTGAACTTACCCGGATGGCTAGTCAGCTCATGTGTGTGCGTGCCATGCAAAGCTTGCAATATGCCAATCTATGTGTACAGTGATGATTGTAAGGTTTTTGTGTTGACAATGGAAACCAGATTGCTGGAAACTGAATTCAGACAAGGACACGATACAACAAATCGTCTTCTTTCTCTAATAATTTAATGAAACGTGGCAGCTTCCGCGCTTTGCACGGGATCGGCGAAAAATGAACTCAGACAAGGGTTAAGAGTATTAATTTAATGAAACAGCGAGGCTTCTGAATTCAAACAAGGATTAAGAGTAATAATCAAATGAAACGCCAACGATTCGTCTTCTTTCTCTTATAAGTTATTGAAACGTCGAGCGATCGACGCCACTGATAACAACACAGTTTTACACTCGAGATATGTTTGCAAGTACTACTGGTAAAGTACCGGACCACCGTTCTCGGGGGGGGGGGGGGGGGGCCTGTGTGAAGTTATTTGATTTTATTTGATTTTATTTCTGCATTTTTTCCATATAAAATATAACTGAATAACAAAGAACATATAGATGTCAGGTATAATACAACATAAACAAACAATATTTTCTTCTTGTCAAAACAAGCAAAACATGGTAAACCTTAAAATGAAAAAGTGTTTAAACGATCTTTGTGTATGAGTTGGTCAGTGTGTTGTGCAAGTGTATTGTGAGTGTGTGCGTGCGTGTGTGTTTGTGTGCGTGTTTGTGTGTGTGTGTGTGTGTGTGTGTGAGAGAGAGAGAAACGATGCCATATATGATCCTACCAAAGCAAGAGCATCTAAACTTGACGCATTATTACAATTCAATTATACATGTATCCATGCATTATTCAAACTTTTTCATGCCGGAAATATACATGAAGCCAATGTGATGAAGTTTGATATTAAATTATCTGACAGTGCATAACGGTCTGTTTAATATATATATATCATGCCTCTTAATACTAGCTCGTTTATATCGCAACGTGCATTTCAACAACATAACACAATGGTCGATGCTATCAGTATCTATCCAATACTGCTATCCCATAATTTAGATTCACTCAACATGTTTTTAAAGCTAAAGACCAGTTATGGTCATGCGATTGCATTATGGAAGAAACATTATGAAATCGATCAGAAAAGGTTGAACATCTAGGGGTGCTTACATTTTGAAGGCAGAATGAGCGATATGAAACGCTCATCGTAATCGCAGTTCCACGGTGTACTGTTTATGCTCACTTCTCTGGCTCCTCCAGGCAATTCTCCCTGGGTGGCCTTAATTGGCCTAGCAGCTGGATTCACAAACCTGCACTGTGCATGCTACGTAGACCCACTAGAGGTCAGTGCGTTGACCCCATTTAAACGCGTTTACAAATTGTAAACGCATCTTTTTGTGAGTTTACGATCGGCGATCGTGATCGCCGTTTTTCGGTGATTCTACAAAAGAGAGAAAGGACGCAACCGTGTTTTAAACTAAACGCGTAACAGATGTCTGATTCTGGCCAGAAAAAGTTAAGCATAAACACGCCCTAGCATAGATGTACTGCAAGGTTCTGGAATCATCAAAATGATAAGAAATTTGGCCAAGTCTTCATAAAGTTAGAATCAATGTACACAGAAAGATGTATATGGGACTACACACACGTGCGCGACACGTGCATTTGTATCTCTCAACAGGCGAGAGATACACTAATTTACAAAATATATCAATTAGTATGCGGTTTCCCGTCAACGTTTTTATCATCACGTATTATTCAAAACATATTCTTTCACATGATTGGTAATAAGAGCTTCCATTTGATTTTTTTTAAATTGGGGCGTTTCCAATACTGGTCTTTACCTTTAAGGTAACATGTGTTTCCCCCAAACAAACAAAATACAACCCCACCTCTCCAAAAACCATTGGGGCCGATAAGTATTCCAAATCTCATGATTTCTAAATGTCTCAAAATTCAATATTCAGGTGTAAAATGAGAAAATTTCATTTCCATTAGTCTTCTTGTAAGCATGATAATTATTTGTTTGTTTATTTTGAAGAAAGTTTTAGTCGGGACAATATGATGACCAACTTGATGTTTAAAATTACTCATTAATTTGGTTAAGCTGAATGTAACCTTGTCGGACAAGGTAATGTTCTACACCGAGTTTATTTTTTTTTTATTTTTTGTCGAAGTTTTATAATTCCAAAAGTTCATTACCTCGAAGAACATAATTCCTAAGGTTCATGATTCCCAAGGTTTATTAACAAGAAAGATTCTTTATTCCAACAGTTCATAATTCTGATGTTTGTTTATCCTAACGCTCGTCATTTCAAAGGTTTATAATGATAAGTCGGGAGATGAAATAGAGTTCTTTTTCACAATTGCAAACCGTGTCCAGAGTAATGAACCCTATTTTATTCTAAAAATTAGAATAAACGATCCTTTGAAAGTACTAACATTCGGGATAAAGACGATGTCATCCATTATTCTACCAAGGTGAAAGCATTAAAGTGTGACATTGCTGCGTTATTGATTATGATGAGGCTCGATATCCAATCGACTGATTGTTCATAACAATCGGGTTTTTTTTTCTTGTATCAAACCTATCAATTTAATTAGCTTCTTTCTATCGTAACACGCATTTCAACAATTAATTTTTACAATTTAACGAGCTTGTTTCTAAGGTAGCTTCAACAACAAACATGGTCGATGCTATCCCTTAATGCTATCCCATAGCTTCGATCCACTCAACATGTTTCTAAGGTAACATGCACCCACAACAAAAAGTGAGTCATTTGACACATTTAAGCATAATTTTCGTGAGTCAGGTGTAAATTGACTCATTAGTAACAACCAATGAGTCTCTATTGACTCATTTATATTTCACCAGTGTGTCAATCATGAGCTGACGCATTTGCAAAATGCTTCGACTGACTCACATGGTCGTAAAAAATGAGTCAAGATCGACATAAGAGCATTTTAGAAGAAAAAAGTGAGTCAACTTGAAAGTGAGGCTGTATGCATGCGCGCGCATGCTTTCGTGACGTCATCCAAAATGCGCATTCTCGAGCCATATTTGAATTCCCGATCGACGACGCGACGTCGCCATCTTATATCTTGGATTCAGAAGAGTTTTGACTGCAGCTAGTGAAAAATTGGTACGCATAATTATTCATATGGTTTTAAACGATGATTTTTATGACTGGATTCGTGGGCTGAATCTTCTGATTATTATACAAATGATGCATGCGTTCATTTTACGATATCCGCACTCGAGTTGATGAGGCTGTGTGTAACTTAACTATCACTATGAACATGACTGACAATGAGAGCGGACAAAATATACAGTTCCTCAGGTAGACAAAGGAACATCCCTTACTGCTATTATGTAAAAATGTGTAGAACAGGTGTCACATGCATATTCACCTTTTTACATAATAGCTGTGAAGGGATGTTCCTTTGTCTACCTGAGGAACTGTATATTTTGTCCGCTCTCATTGTCAGTCATGTTCATAGTGTATAGATTCTACTGTATCGCACGAAGCCGTGTCGAATGAAAACATGCATGATCTTGCATCATTGTTTTATACAACGAAACTCCTAGATCCTTGTTATTTGATGTAAAACGAATTAATTCAAGATTGTTTCGTGACAGTATGGGTGACAAATAAATCTCAAGTTAAGGCTTAATTTAGTGCGTACAAAGTAGATTTTTCAGATTCGGGTAGCGGGACCACCGATTACATCGCTAAAATGTGATATTTTAGGTTATATTTTCCATTGCAAATGTGGACAGTGACTCTGGCATGGTATGGTATGTGTGTGATAGGCCTAGGGAGTAGGGGGTCTATGTCATGATGCACCCACAACAAAAAGTGAGTCACCCTTACTCAAATTGATGAGTCACTGGTTTGTCCGTACAGCGAAACACTTGAAGGATCATGTGAGTCACTATGACTCGATACAAATGAGTCTCTTAGATAAATAAGACTCATTTGTATCGAGTCATAGTGACTCACATGATCCTTCAAGTGTTTCGCTGTACGAACAAACCAGTGACTCATCAATTTGAGTAAGGGTGACTCACGTTTTGTTGTGGGTGTGTGTTTTCCCCCAAACAAAAAATACAACTCCACCCCTCTAAAAATCATTGGCGCTGAAAGGTTTTCCATGACGCTGACTCATAATTTTCTATTCACTTTTAGCAAGTTATAAGCGTAACATGTATTTCAACCAGCAAATATAAAGTATATAAAGCAAATAAGTATGTACATCCCAACCCTCAGAACAAGTTTATCGGCACTAATACCAATCTAATAGAGCTATCCCCTAAATTTGATCCAAAATGTTCATGTTTTTAAGATAAAAACGTGCGTTTTCTTAAACAAAAGCTAAAACAAACAGACAAACAAATATTATCGGGGCTAAAAGCTATCTCAAGGAGCTATCCACTACTTCGATCCAAAGGTATAATGTTTCTGAGATATCTAGCGTTTTCTCAAATAAAAGCAAAAGCTAAAAAAAAAAAAAAAGAACAATCATCGGCGTTAATAGCTATCCCATATATTCTATTCACAACACAACAAGCTCCTTAAGTAATGGGTGACTTTACAAACAAAAACTAAAACCAAACAATCAACACATTAGCTCCATCCCTTGCAGAGGTATCTCATCATCTATCCCATTGATATCAATCCACCAATCATCATCATAATTTTGATCGACCAATTGACGGTATTTCCTTTTTAATCTATCTGTTCATATCAATCCCGTTCTCGTATCAGCTCACCGCCTGCAGAGAAGGACAAACGTATCATTTACCATTTACAATTGGTCGACGGAAGGTATCAAGTCATTTGTCTCCTGCGATTTAAATTGATCTCCGTTGATCAGTAGCTTTAGCCTACAGTTTGAATCTTACGGTTAATATTTCCCGCCTTTCTGTATTTAAGCAATTGTTTTCTTCGTTGCCAAATTGGTTCCTTTTTTCCGAGAAAGAAATCAGGTTATCATCGTGCTGTTTGATCATTTTTGGAGGCCCTTGAAGATTGATTTGTAAAATGGTAAGTATTTTAATGTTTCTGTTTAAATCATAGTGAAATGGCCATCATGAGCCTGATTTGATTTCATTGCCGCTTTACTTCATGCCCGTTTCGATATATACATATACATGATACATTTCTAGATTTAGATAATGACTTCGTTTGAAAAGATGCATTTTCATTTAAATGAAAGCAAATTCGTAATAATAAGGTTAAACAATTTAACTTCAAGATGATTCACAAGATTATTGCCTCAAAAGAATTGTTTAAATCGCAAATGGTGAATGATAATTTATGCACTTGTGAAAAAGTTGATTCAAGGTTTAACTTTTGTTGGATTGCAAAGATGTGATTATGTGTCGGGAAATAACTTATCATTTGACATTCTACTTATTCAAAGTAGAACTTCAAGTCAGCCAACAGATATTAGTTGTAGGTAAGGAAATATAAAAACAAGAAATATACTATCCTGAATATCATTTTAAATTGTGCGCAATATGCAATTTATAAATGTTACAATAAAATGATTGTGAATAGTTCTGTTATTTACCCGCATACTAAAATTGTGTTTTTATGAATGTGTTGGCAAAGAAAATTATACTAAGCTGTAACAATTGTTTAACATACTTTAATTTTTAGCCAATGTTTTTTCCAATTCAATTATATAGTAATTAATGTAAATATGTATTGAAATTAAAGAAATGAAAACCTCGCTTGAGGAAAAGAGAAAAACAAAAGATGATAAATTTTGAAATAATAAAAGGTAATTAATGTGTAAAACAGACCAGAAAAAGAAAAGATTTGTTTTCTTAAATTAAACATTTCATAAATGACTTAAACAGAGAGGCAAGATGTAGGAAGCAATGTTCATGTGATGTTCGTGGGCAGGGTTAGCACAGGGTTCTTCATAAGGGCCATCCCACTTCCATCCACTTTTTTAAAGTTAAATGGGAATGGATAAAGTACCAAGCAAGGAAATTAACTATGATGAGATAGAGTATCTGAGTTAACTAGTTTATTAGATAAAGTAAAGAAAAACCTTGCTTAGGATCCGCCAGACGCTACACTTAATGAGATTCATGTTGTAAGAAATGCCCTAGAAGAAAAATATGGAAAAATATTAGATGGATTGATATAATTGTACGTTCAGGAATTAGATAGGCCGAAAAGGGTGAAAGTATTTTTTTGCCTTAATGCCTTGAAAAGCGAAACTCGCGGAAGGAGCAGTGTAAAAAGTTGATAACAGATGATTGCACTGAGCTTGTTAATCCAGAACTAATCCAGATTGCATATTATAAAAATGTGTACAGGTCAAGAATTGATAAGAATACTCATCATGATTCTACATGTATATTATATAGTACATTTATCCCCTGTCTAGAAGAAGGCGACATTGTTTTATTTATTTATTTTATTTATTAGTCTTTTTTTTAAGTAGGGTGTCTCCATCAGTAGTTAAATACCGTTTTCCGTGGAGGCCCTATTGTAAAGTGTAAACACAATCTTTCAATTGGTGAATGTTTAAATGCCGTTAGAAAAAAATAAGTGCCCCTTTTCATATCTAGTCATTGCCTCTTTTCAGATGCGATGAGTGCATCTTTTCACCTCTGATAATTTCCCTTTTAACAATATATTATAATATCTTATAAATGCCCCTACCAACATCTGATGGGGCACCTCTTTCGTCGAAAAATGCCCATTTCCTTTTCTCATGACTGACTTTTTTCATCCCTGGTTAGTGCCTCTTTTTGAGAGTGTAAGAAGTGCCCTATTTTCACCTCTGATAATTACTCTTTGTACTTTGGCACATGCTCCTTTTCTTTCCTGATAAGTGTCCCCTTTTCCTCTCATCATTAAACGCGCCCTAGCTAATTTCAAGCGCGACTAAGAGCAATTTTCCTCGAAGCTCGCTACGCTCGCACGCATCTATAGATGATATACTTATGTTACTTATCAAAGGTCTTTTCAGTCCTCCGTTATGATAATGTGCACATAATCCCATTAGGATGGGGTTTTTCCCTCTTTATAAGATGTAATTTTTCGTACTGCGACCTCAGACATCTTAATTTTTTTTCCTCGCTCGCTAGCAAAGAATATTGTGGACAATCAAACCCAACTGCAAAGCATGATGCTTAAGCAATATCTTTTATGGTGTTTAAAGTGAAACAAATATTGAAATCATCCCTGATAATTGTAATCACAGTGTAGGGGTATATACCAATGTCTAAAAAATTGTATATTTTCGCTCTGAGATTTCCCTTTGTAGGTTCCCTTTTTTTCTTGGTGCCTCTCCCCACTTTCGTAGTCACTCGGCTGCCCCTGCAGTGAATGCATTATTAGACTGTTTTCCTTATAATAAAGATTAAGCTGAAAATTAAACTTAAAAAACAGAATCAGACAAATATAAAAGACGATTTTGAATATGTGGAAATGCAAAAATTTAACATTTTCAGTTAAAAATACTTTTAATAAAAACTTTTGCCTTTTAGCAAAGTTCATATATTTAGCTTCAGCTTTAGATGTCTCAGAATATGTCATTCAATGTAAAGCATGATCATATTCGACTTTCTATGGAGTGGAGGTAAAGTTATGATAAACAAACACTATCATAGTGGATTTAGAAGAAAGGGGTTTCAAGATGGTCGACCTTAAAACAATTTTTGCACCTCAAAAGTTGAAGTGAATAGATATTAATAACACAACTAGAAATGTGTGGAAGAATATCTTTGATAAGTTCATTGAACCCGGTTACCTAGTTTTTTATTTTAATGTACATCCAAAACAAGTTTACACGTGGAAGAGCATATCGCTGTTTTTTAAAGGAATGTTGAAAGCTTATTTCAGTTTTATTAATCCAGACGATGTGGAAATTACTAATCAAATAATTTGAAATAATCGTAATATTTTGTTGCATCCAAACCCTGTGTTGATAAAAGCGTGCATGTTAAAGGTATAAACTTTGTTAGTGCTTAATAAAATAACTACGGGTCAATAATTCCATTTGATAGTTGAAATAGGATTTCCCCCGAATTGTGTAATGCGTTGGAGGAGTATTGTTCATGCCATACATGTAGCTTATAAACAGAAACTTAGACAAGGTTTTGATGGGAAGAATTGTGTATCCAAGGCTTTTACACTTATTAAAAATGATTCAGAGTTACAGCTAGAAAACATGACACCCTAGAAATTTTACCGTATTCGAATTAAAAGGATTTTTTTTTTATACCTCCTGCTTCTCAAAAAGAAATTACGAGAAAATGGATATTGCAGGTAGTAATTGGAAATATATATATATATCCTAACTTTTATATCAACTATTGAAGTTAAAACAAGAATTCCCAGTTCAAAATTAACACAAACTGTCTTCTAACTAATTATAGATAACGTAAAATGAAATTGGTTGACTCAGAACTATGTAATTTGTTGTGAAAAGTTCCCCGAAACAATGGAGCATATTTGTGGGGAGTGTTCATATATAAGGCCGATATGGTCAGTCTCAAGACTGGTATATAGATAGTATTACTACCTATATCAGTTTTAATGTTGACTCTGTATCATTTCAATATAAAAGAAATGGCCCGAATTCGTTTGTTAATCCTAATGAGAAAAAAAGATATTTGATAACAGATACAGGAAACATACAGGGCGTTTCATAATAAAGGATATTGAAGTTTAATGACGATTTATATGAAAACTACTGATTTCATAATCAAGCATTTTATGTCTGTTGTAAAGGACAGAATGTCCTCTTGTTAATGACACCCCGATCATACTACTACTGTCACAGTTGACTAAATAACAAAGCATTGCTGTCCACCATGTGAAAGGTGCACTGTGCCAAGTTTGATAACATTTCCTTCTTAGACACGTAATCCAGTCATTGTTCATCATTTCAATATGTCTGGGCTGACACAAGCACTGATCTTTAGAATTTATCTGTGAATGCTAACTTGTCACAGTGCACCTTTCACATGGTGGACAGCAATGCTTTGTTATTCAGTCAACTGTGACAGTAGTAGTATGTTCGGGTGTCATTAACAAGAGGACATTCTGTCCTTTACAACAGACATAAAATGCTTGATTATGAAATCAGTAGTTTTCATATAAATCGTCATTAAACTTCAATATCCTTTATTATGATACGCCCTGTATAGACCATCGTTTAGCTGTTTCAAACATTAAATTAACTTTAATTTTTCTCTAGAAAAGCAAGTGGCTTTGAAAAATAAAAAATACAACGAGCAAATTCTTTACTAAATGGCATGTATTAAAAGGTAATGCTTTAGAAGATCAATATACATGTACAATGTTGCTGTTACGACATTTTTATTTGTTCTCTTGTTTTCTTCTTTCATTTCTATGAGATTGTAAAACTGTATTTTCTGTTTCTGTTCCGTTCAAACAATATATTTCATTATACCCCGAAGTTAGGCGGGGTAAATTTTAAAAAAAACTTATTTTAGGAGGTAAAATACAAAATACAAATTATCATTACTTTTGCAATGTGAAAAACAAATTTGCTCTTTCTCAATGCCACACTCTATGCTTATTTTACTTAATATTAATCTCATCTTGCAGGTATTAGCTAACGTAATGTTCTCTATCCGTACGTCTTACACGCCCATTTACACACTAGCTATATGTACAACAGAATTAAGTACCAATACAGACCACCCCTTCCCATTTTTTTTGTCTGGGTAGATAAATTCGTTGGGAATTGCAAATGCTGGGGCTAAGTGCATGCATGCACTCAAAAGTAAAATATAAACGTTTGGTGGAAAAAATTAACGTTCACAATTTAACCGTTATAACATTTTCAGATTAATGAACTCACTGGTATTCTATCTTTGTTATTGTATGAGCCATTGAAAGTACCAACGTTTGGGAGAAAACGATGCCCATCATCATCCTACCAAAACAAGAGCATCCAAGTGAGACGCTTTATTGCAATTCAATTATACATCTATTCATTAAAAATACAGACTTTTTCCATGCCGGAAATATTCCATTAAGGTAATGTGGTGAAGGTCGATATTTAATTGTCTGATAGTGCAAATTGGTCTTGGTTCTTTTTAATCAGCGTATCAGTAATACCAGCTTGTTTGTATCGCAACGTGCATAGCAACGAAAAATAATGGTGATACCATCTATATCTATCCTTTTGATCCACTCACAAACCCCACCCCTCTGAAAATATTTGACGCTGACAGGTATTCTAATGAAGCTGAATCATAATTGTTAATCCACTTTCAGCATGTTATTAGCGTAACCTGTATTTTCACATATAAAATAAATGTACGCCCCACTCCTCAAAATAAGTACATTGGCCCTAATACCTAACACAGCTTTTGAATAATTTCGATCTAGAATTATGATTTCTTTTTTTAAAGATAACAAGCGTTTTCACAAACATCACAAACCAAAACGAAGCAAACAAGCTAATTTAGAGGCGGGGATCCTGGGAGAAGGGGGGTGGTGGGGTTTGACAAGGGTCACAGTGCCCCCAACCTTTCTAAGTACCCCAAAAGGGCACTTTTGAACAAAGAAAAAGTGCCTCCTTTTACTTCATCTTTCTGTTTAAAGCCCTTGAAGATTGATCTGTTAAGTAATTTATGTTTTTGTTTCAATCATATTGAAATAGCCACCATGTGCTTGATTTTATTTTATAGCCGTTTTACTTTTTATCCGTTTTAATAAATACATGATTCCTTTCTAGATTTAGATAATTAATTAAGTTGTTTAGAAGGATGTTTTTTTCATTTAAATTAATGCAAATTCGTTATAATAAAGTTAAACAATTAAATTTAAAGATGATTCATAGGAATTTTGCCTCAAAAGAAAATTTATATAAATGGCAAACGGTGAATAATAATTTATGCAACACTTGTGAAAAAGTCGATGCAACGTTTCACTTTTTGTTTGTATAACAGGGATATGATTATGTTTTGGAAACTAATTTGTAATTTGATATTCCACTTATTCCAAGTAAAACTTCGAATGAACCAAAATATATCAGTTGTACGTAAGGGCATAGCCTATAGTCCGGCAGCCCAGAGCACTTTGATCAAACGAACGAGGTAACAATATCTGAGTATTGGAACATTTGGAAAAAAGCCTAGGATATCAAAATGTGGACGTCTGCCGGAGTCCCTCTGCTGCATGTGGCCCCTGGAGCCAGTTGAGGGGGGCCAAAAAATGCATCTGATCAAACGAACGAGGTACCACTTGAAACCAATGTTAACTAATTGTATGAATGCCACAGAGTACTGAATGGCCCATGCCAGACACAATTTCTGCTGCTAAGGGCCCGCCAGACGCCCCCATAGGGGGCCCCTACAAAATGCATTTGCTCAAACGAACGAGGTACCACCTGAAACCAGTGTTAACTAAATACATGAATGCCACAGAGCACTGAATGACCCATGTCAGACAAAATACAATTACGGGGAAAAAACAACGAACCAAAAAACAAAAACAGGGAACTACTTAATATTCTGATTCGTTTGCAACAAAAAGTGCTTGAGGGCATTGTTGAAACCACTTATAGAGGGTTTTTTCTTTTAATGTGCCGGGAAGGGCATTCCAATATTTTGGGCCAGTGAAAGTGAAAATCCTGCTGGAAAATACAGTTCTTGGTTTTGGTAGGTGATAACATTAGCATCATTAGCCATTATCTTAATCATCATTTTTCTGTTCTTGTTCTATTTGTTTATGCAATGTTAACATTTTTTATAAACACAGGCTAAAGACCAAAAGATCGGTGTAATGTTGAAGTTGCTGTTTGGCACTGTAACCTGTTTGTCCTTTGGTAAGAAAAAGTGTGACTTCATAATTATATACGTCATATTTTCATGATTGTACGAATATTGCTGAAAAGGTTGGCTCATAAAATTATCATTATGAAGCGAAATAGGAGCGAGGTGTAAAATCTACGTGGGATCTCTAATAAATAGTTTGACGTTTGGAAAATTCCCCCTAATGAATGTTTCAAACTATTGTAAGGGAAATTTCAATCATAAGGGGTAGGGGAGGGGAAGAATAAATAGGAGATGGGGAAGGGGGAAAGGAAGGAGAGATGGTGAAAGGTGACGGGGAGGAAGAGGTGGAAGAGAAGGAGGTTGAGGAGGAAGAGGAGGAGAATGAGGGGAATATGGGAGAAAGAGAATGATACTAAAGGGGGAGAGGAACAGGTGGAAGAGGAGGAGGTAGAAGAGGAAGAAGATGGGGGAGGAAGAGGGGAGGCGGTGAGGAGGAGGGGAGGCGGTGAGGAGGAGGGGGGTTGGTGAGTAGGAGGGGAGGCGGTGAGGAGGAGGGAAGGCTGAGAAAGGGGGAGGTAGAAGAGGAGGGACAGCGGGAAGAGGAGGAGGAGGGGAGGCAAGGGAGAAAGAGGAAGGATTGGGGAGGGGAATAGGAGGAGGGAGAGCAGTAGGAGGAAGAGCTCACTAGCGATTTTTTTTTTTTTTTTTTTTTTTTTTTTTTTTTTGGTGTTTATTCCACACAGCCTTGCCCGCTTTATCGGATTCGTCGAAGCTGACGAAAACATCTTGTCCAGGCAAGTTCAGCAAGCAAAGCACCTTGCCGACATCCTTTAATTGTAAGATGGTGCGACTGCCCGATGGCACCATGTTGCAGACCGTCCCAAAACTCTTCTCTACCCCTGCCGTCTTCGCTGGAAAAATTCCTGGCCAACACATAATATGCAGAATCCCGGGTAAATCTCATGCTTCCTTGGTTTCATTTTTGTTATAAAATATCAAATCCCTTAAAAAAAGCTAATCAATCAATAATAGTACAGATCATACATTTTTAATTGACATTATAAATATCCGATCCAACTATCATTAAAACTACTAACAATACTATACGAATACTACTAGAGGTCTACCACCACTACTATAAATACAACTACTACGACTATGCTACTACTACTACTACTACTACTACTACTACTACTACTACTACTAAATGTTTACTACTATTACTACCACTACAATTACTACTACCACTGCAACTACTACTACTACTACTACTATTACTACTACTACTACTACTACTACTACTACTACTACTACCTCTACTACTACCTCTACTACTACCACTACTACTACTACTACTACTACTACAACTACTACTACTCCTTCGACTTCTACGACTTCTACTACTACTACTATTTGAAATTCCTCTCTAGATGTTTAGTAAAATCTATCGAAAATAATGAAAGGAACATCAAATTATCTAGCAAAACAATATTCTGATGCGAGACGAGCAACAATATTAATTTTGTGAATTCGTATTCACCAAATAATATTCTCTTTTTTTCCTTCGCTATCAAGTACCAGAATTTGAAAACAGTGTGAAATAATTATTGTTTTCTCACTTGAATTAAGGCCTAAATGGATGGGCTAAAGTAATTGTTAAGTGCTAGAAAAACCAGTGACAAACTTCGCGGTCTCGGTTCTAAAAAATTTCTTTATTTTTAGGCCGCTTTTTCTATATCACGATTTCTTTTATTACAGTACAGGTACGTAGGAAGATTTAAAAAGGGCAAGGTTGTACGACACTTGTTTCTGACGAAAATTGCTCTACGTTAATTTCTTAAAGGGGAATCCAAATCTTGTTAAATATTCATTTGTATAAAAGTAGAAAAGTAAGAGAAAAAGATTGGCAAAATAAATCGAATTAACTCCAAGGGAGTTATGAATGATTGAAATATGAGATCACTAAATGTATGCCAATCTCCAATTGATTGTGACATAGTCATGGACAACTTTCCCGTTCGTCGTGGATAAAAATGGTTAGAAGTGCCTTCTTCCTTGGGGCAGTAGGCAAAATATATTTCGGATAGCACATTATCATCGGTTCTCTCAAATGGAAAGGCCCTCCAGAGTCAAGCATTTGGAAAAATTAACATTTTAGTCATTTTGTGTGTTGAAACAAATTTTCTTATTTTTTATCCGATTCCATTCGAACTTTCATCAGTCTGCATCTCTGATATTTCTGCTTTCTTTTAGAGTAGTTGTCTATTATGATTGGGTTTTCCTGTAACTGTAACAAACACTATACCTGACCCTAACTCTAATCCTAACCTTAAAGCCAATTGCAACTCTTACCCTAATCATAAACCTTTGACAAAATAAAGCCAGGAACAATTAACGGGGGATTTATTAAAAAAATAGTCGGGAAGGGCTGTGAATTACACCAGGCAAAACAGTGAATTTAGAGAATGGGCACTGACACCAATGAAATGGGTATCCGATGGCTATGGAGTATGGTCTCCGTGGCGTTTGACATGTTTAAGCCCTGGTAAAAATGCATTATCATTAGTCTTGCTATATCTTTTTTATGTTAATTTGTGAAAATCCCGAAAATATATCTTTTCACACCAAACAGAACAAAGTGTAATGATAATTTGTTAATCAATATTAAGTTTTATCCCGTTTATTACTTATTTCGCAGATTGTGGCAAAAATCTCTGTAAAAACGGCTGTTGTGAGGAGACTATGGTAGGCTACAACTGTACCTGCTCAAGTGGGTTTCAAGGGAAACACTGCGATGAACGTAGGTGTAATATCAACATAGACGTATCAGGGGAGGGGGAGGGGTGGCTAATTAATGAACAAAGAGCATGAAGAGATTTTCTACAGGGGGTAAACGAAATTCAGTAGTTACAACTGAAGAAGAAGAAGAAGTAAAATATGAAGTTTAAGAAGAAAAAAAGCTCGCGGTCCTCTTTCGGAATTTGTTGATAGAATTGGGATTCCCACAGGAAAAATGTTTTCCGATTTCTATTTGTTCCCCCACACCCCCCCCCCCCCCCCCCCCCCGCTTTGATCCTATCCCCTCTCCCTGACCAAGAGCGCCTGGAGACAGCCGGCGGTAAGATAATTTCAGAGGAGATATAATGCCTTGTCATCGACTCCATGTTTTTTTCTTCTTCACAGAGTCAACGGAGGAAGCGACGAACAAGCCTACGACGAGCCCTTCGACTACGATGACGGAACGCTCAGACACAACGACATCTCAAAGCACCACTACCTCTGGTATGTCTAGGCAGGGGCGGCCGAGCGACTTCCAAAGTGAGGGGGCACTAACAAAAAAGGGCACTTTCTGGAAAAAAAGGGGCACCTACAGTGGGAAATCTCAAAGCGAAAATATACAATTTTTTAGACATTGGTATATACCCCTACATTGTGATTACATTATCAGGGATGATTTCAATATTTGTTTCTCTTCATACATCATACAAGATATCGCTTAAGCATCATACTTTACAGTTGGGTGTGATGTCTGAATATGCATTTACGAGCGAGCGAAGCGAGCGAGAAAAATTTTAAAGATCTGTGAGGTCGCAGTGTGAAAAATTACATCTTATAGAGAGGAAAAAAGCCAATCGTGATTGGGTTATAAGCACATTCTCATAACGGAAGACTGAAAAGACCTTTGATAATAATAATAATAATAGCTAGTTCTTATATAGCGCTTTTCAGGACCGAAGGCCCTCTCAAAGTGCTTTACAGATATATATATATTATTACCCCGGTCATAGGATTCAGGCTTACCCGCACAGCGAGCGAACTTTGGGGGAAATTGCTCTTAGTCGCTTTAAATAAGGGGCACGTTTAATGATTACATGAAAAGGGGACAATTATCGAAAGGGATAAGACACTTATTAGAAAAGAAAAGGAGCACGTGTCAAAGTACAAAGGATAATTATAAGGGTGAAAATGAGGCATTTTTTTCACCTATAAAGAGGCACTCACCAGTGATGAAAAAGAGGCGTTTACGAAAATAGGAAATAGGCATTTGTTGACGGAAAAGGGACACCCATCAGATTTTGATAAGGGCATTTATAAGAGGTGAAAAGGGGATAGGTCCCTTATTAGAAAGGAAAAGGGGCACGTATCATTATTAAAAGGGGAATTATCAGAGTTGAAAGGGGCACTGACCAGATATGAAAAGGGGCACTTATGAAAATGTAAAGGGGGCACTTATAATAAAGGAAAATGTGCATTTGGTGAATGAAAAGGGGGCACTTTTCAGATTTTTAAAAGGGGCAGTTATGAGAAGGGGAATGAGCTCTTTCTTTTTAATGGGGGCACTTATCATAAGGAAAAGGGACACTTATTAGAAAGGGAAAGGGGTAGTTGTGAGAAGGGGAAGGAGCTCTCTCTTTTTAATGGGGCACTTATCATAAGGAAAAGGGGCACTTATTCGAAAATAAGAGGGGCACATGTTAAAATGAAAGGTGTGCTCATCCGAGTTTAAAAAAGGGGTAGTTATTAAAAAGGAGAAGGGGCACTTCTTACAAAGGAAAAAGGGGAAGTTGTCAAAGTAAAAGGAGCACCTTTCGGTTTTTAATAAGGCAATAATCAGAGGTGAAGGGGGCACTTATTAAAAGTGAAAAGGGGCACTTCTCGTACCTGAAAAGAGGCACTTCCTAGATATTGAAAAGGGCACTTATTCAAGATAATTTCAAGATTGATGAGAATGGAAAATGGACACTTATTGCAAAGGAAAATGGGAACATGTCGAAGGAAAAAGGGCACGTGTCAAAAATAAAAAGGGCACTCGTCAGAGGTGAAAAGGGGGAAGGGGCACTTTTACTAAGTAATAGGGGCACTTTTCAAAGTAAAAGGGGCACCTTTCCTATGTAAAAGGGGGCACTTCTTACAAAATAAAAGGGGCACTTTTCCTATCTAAAAAGGGGCACTTTTGGGTATCTGAAAAAGTGGGGGGGGCACTGTGCCCCCCTGCCCCCCCCCCCCCGGGAGGGCCGCCTCTGTGTCTAGGCAATAGCTTCATGGAAATGACGTCATGCATTTGATTATTATCATAATGGGTCTAGCCACTATATCCCCTTTTTTTCTCTCTCCCTCTCTCTCGGTCTTTATCTGATTTGATATACCTCACTTAAGGAATCCAGCCATCTGATTGGTCGAAATTGGAGTCGTGATTTTGGCCATTCCCGTAAAGAAACAAAAAATGCCAATACCGGTTAATAGTCCAAAAGTGAGATCCCTCAAAATTTCGGTTACCATGAAAATAGTAAAATTTGCTGCGATACCCACTATGGTTTAAGTGTTAAAATTTCCCTTCTGCGACGCGTGTTTTAACCGATCTTTACTCAATAAAAGAATAAGGTGAGAATTCTTGGTAGATTTTTGTTTCAATTCAGCATATTGAAGACATATCGAATGCTTTAATATTCGAGGTCTGGCTGATGTATAGGCTCTCGAGAGCTTGCACATCTTGAGCCTATTAAACAGCAAGGCCTCTTGAAGCAGTCGATATCTCTATACTATTTTTCGGTCCTTTCGGGGCGTCACTAAAACATTTTCTTTAAGGAGGGGGGGGGGGAGTGACCGTCTAATTCTTATTTTTATAGTCTTATTTTTATTTGTCCTTCTTTCAGGAGCGTCGCTAAAACACTTGAGAAGGGGACAGTGTACGTTAATTATTTAAATATATATTTTGCCTATAAGTTTAACGACAACTTTCTTGATGCTGTTATTGTTCTTCTTCCCTCTTCGCACATTCTTTGTCTCTATCTATTTGTTTTTCTATCATTTCCTGACTCCGGCTCTCTTTTCCCCACTCAATTTAATACATTTTTTTCCATTTCGTTCACAATGGGAAGTGAAAACCAAGTCCGCGACGAAACCACAACTTCCAGTAAGAGAAACATTAAAATGACGTCATGTGATTAATATCACGATGGCCCGAATTCACAAAGAAGGTTTGTCGACAAACCTCCTTGAATTCGGGCCTCTAGGTTTAGCCACTATAGTCTCTCTCTCTCTCTCTCTCTCTCTCTCTCTCCTTTCTCTCTGTCTGTCTGTCTGTCTCTCTGTCTCTCTGTCTCTGTCTCTCTCTATCTGTATATCTCAGTCTTTATCTGACTTTTTAAAAGTCCTTTCCTATCTCGGGCGTCGGTAAAACATTTGTTTAAGGGGTAAGTGACCGTCTAATTATTTTGTCCACGCGTTTAACAACAATTAGGCACGCCATATCAATACATTTAGATAAATGATTTGGCAAAATAAGACCCTTTGACTTAGACCCACTAAACCCAATGTCCTGACACAAACTATACAGTCCTCATAAAATAAATAAACTGTTAAAGTTTATTTTTTTTAAATGTTCTTCGTTTTGGCCTTCTATTCCTGTTGAGGTGTCATTCCTAATGTTATTACTTTAAACGTGTGGCTTCATTTTTTATAAACGTTTCAGAGTCAGTGGAATCATCGACTACGGACGTGGCGACCAAGACATCTACGAGGCCTATGACCACGGTGTCAGCCACAACGACATCGCCAGAAACCACCGCCTCCAGTAAGTAAGAGAAACAATGAAATGATGTCATGCTTTCGATCATTATTATAATGTGTCAAGCCAATACCCCCCTCTCTCTCTCTCTCTCTCTCTCTCTCCCTTTCTCTCTTTCCACTCCCCCTTCACCACCCTCACCCCTTCATTGACCACTCCCTCCACCCCTCCGCCTTTCTCTCTTTCTTCATCTCTCTTTCAGTCTTTATCTTCTTCTATACTCTTCGCGCGTTCTGTGTCTCTGTATGTCTATTTCCAAATCATTCCCTGACTCCGGCTCCCCCACTCATTGAACAATTTTTTCTTTGTTTTTTATTCCGTTCAGATTCGGCGAAAACGGAAGCCAAAACCAAGTCCGAGCCGAGCCCTACGATCACGATACCGAAACGATCAGAGGCAACGACATCGCAAGTAACCACCACCTCCAGTAAGAGAAACAACTTTCCCCTCTCTCTCTCTCTCTCTCTCTCTCTCTCACTCCACCCCTTCTCCCCCCCCCCCCCCCCCCTCTCTCTCTCTCTCTCTCTCTCCCTCTCTTTCTCTCTCTCAGTTTTTATCTCTTTCCTGTCACGGGCGTCGCTAAAACCTTATTTAGGGGCAGGTAACCGTCTCATTCGTTCGCCCACGAGTTTAATGACAACAAACACATTTAGATAAATTATTCGGTAAAATTTTACTTGGGCTTTGACAAAGCACCACTTAATCTAGAAACACAATTTATTTTTTGTCAGGGAGCAGAATTTTCTTCATTTTGGTCCTCTACAATCATGTATAGGTTGTCATTCATAATCTCAGTGCTTTGTATTTTTGGTTTCATTTGTTACAACCTTCAAACGTTTCAGAGTCAGCAGAATTATCGACTACGGACGCGACGGGCAAGCCCATGACGAGCCCTACGACCACGATATCAGACACAACAACATCGCAAGACACCATCACATCCAGTAAGTATGCTTTTGATCTTTAATATAATTTGTCTAGCCACTACCCCCTTCTCTCTCTTTCTCTCTCCTTCTCTCTCTCTCTCTTCCTCTCTCTATCCCGTCCCCTTCACCACCCGTCTCCTTCTACTGGCCACCTAACCTCCACCCCTCCCCTTTTCTCTCTCTTCATCTCTCTTTTAGTCTTTATCTGACTCTGAGTAAGAGAAACAATGCAATAAATTCAGTGGTAGGTCTAGCAACTATTACTCTCCACTCTCTCTCTCTCTCTCTCTCTCTCTCTGTCTCTCTCTCTCTCTCTCTCTCTCTATCTCCCTCCCCCTCTCTCTCTCTCTCTCTCTTTCTCTTTCTCTCTCTCTCTCTATATCTCCCTCCCTCCCTCCTCTCCTCCCCACCCCTCCTCTCCTCCCCTCTTTCATTCATAAACAAACAAAAAAATATATAAGAAATAACATTGTGAATTTCCTAAAATTTGCAATGTAAGCTATAACCAGTTTTGGAAACGCCCCCTCTAAAAAAAATGTAATGGAAGCTCTTATTACTAATCATGTGAAAGAATAATTTTTGACTAAGTACGTGATGATACAAATTGTGCCGGTAATTTTACCAGTACGACAATACAAGACGGTGGCCGGTACTGCAACTGAAGGAGAAGAAGAAGAAGAAGAAGAAGAAGAAGAAGATGATGCTGATGATGATAATGATTAAAAAGAAAAGTAACTCGCGGTCCTCTTTTCGAACTTTTTGATAGAATTGGGATTCCCACAGGAAAAGCATTTTCTGATTTCTATTCCCCCCCCCCCCCACTTGATCCTATCCCCGTACCCTGACTAAGAAAATGCTTTCCCCTCTCTTTCTCCCCCCCCCCCTCCCCCTCAGCCTTTATCCCTTTCCTGTCACGGGCTTCGCTAAAAGGAGGAGGTACCCGTCTCGTTCGTTTGCCCACGAGTTTAATGACAACAAACACGCCATAGGAACACATTTAGATATATTAATTGGACAAAATTATCTTGGGCTTTGACAAAGCACCACTAAATTAGCTGACACAAAATAATACCTTATAAAATAAATAAACTAATACAATTTATATGTTGTCAGGGAGCACAATTGTCTTCGTTTTGGCCTTCTGTAATCATGTTCAGGTTGTCATTCATAATCATAATGCTTTGTAAGTGTGGTTTCATTTGCAACAACCTTCAAACGTTTCAGAGTCAGCAGATTTATCGACTACGGACGTGGCGACCAAGACGGCTACGAGGCCTATGACCACGGTGTCAGCCACAACGACATCGCAAGAAACCACCGCCTCCAGTAAGTAAGAGAAACAATGAAATGATGTCATGCTTTCGATCATTATTATAATGTGTCAAGCAACTACACCTTCCCTCTCTTTCTCTATCTCCCCCTCTCCCTCTTTCTCCCCTCCCTATTCACCGACCACCCCCTCCATCCCTCTTTCGCTCTCTCTTCATCTTTGTGTGTTAGTCGAGTGGTTTAAGCATTTGACTTGAAATTCAAAGGTCGTGGTTCAATCCCCGACACGGCATTAATGTCCTTTGGCAAGGCATCAATCTCCATTTGCCACACCCGACCCAGATGAGATAAATGGGAACCTAGTAAGAATTAATTCCTTGAAATACTGGAGCGCCGTAATGGCAGCAAGGCTAAAGCCGGGTTAATTATTAGTGCGCCTCGGAATATAGTTGTCTAGAAAGATGCTATATAAATGCCTTTTAATATTGTCACTCTTTCAGTCTTTATCCGAGTCTGAGTAATAGAAACAATACATTGACGTCATGCATTTGATCATCATTATAATGGGTCTTGCCACTACCACTTTCCCCTTCTCTCTATCTCTCTGTCTGTCTGTCTGCCTCTCTCACTCGCTCTTTCTCTCGCTCTCGCTCTCTCCCTTCCCTCCTCCTCCCCTATGTTTCATTCATAAAAACAAAAATAACTGTATGAAATACCATTGATATCTGCGATGGTGAGCAAATTTCCTGTAGGTATTGATTTTTATAGCTATAATTTTGTTCATGTCTTTGCATCGACTTTTATTATTATTATTATTTTCGTCATCATCATCATCATTATCTATTTTTCTTTAAATATTTCAGTTTCTACCCAAATAAACACTTTGTCTACTTTCTTAAAATTGAGTAATTTACATATTGTATTTTCATCTTTTCAGCATGCTCATCCCCTCCGGTGGATTGTGAATTCGGCGGGTCCTTCTACAATTTCAGCACTCGCTGGGTGAATCATGCTTCCGCGGTTTCAGCTTGTTCCCAATACGGATCCCATCTGGTCTTTATCGAGTCGCAAGAGGAAGAGGACTTCATCGCGCGGAGTGTTCAGTACCTCAGTGACTCGAACATTTATTTCTACTGGATCGGGCTGACCGGCTTGAGTCCCAGTGAGACAAGGTGGCTAGACGGATCGAGTCTTACATATAGCAATTTTGACCAGTATTCGTTCGATGATAATGTAAACTGTTTTCGTATTCGGTGTAAGGGTCAATATAGTGTATGGCGTGATCGGTATTGCTCCATACAAGTAAGATTCATATGCGAGAAAGAAGTGGGGATATAAAAATTGAATTTGTTTATTCCAATTTTTCATACCACCTGGTTGCACCACTGATTGCATCTGAACACCTAAATGGCAAGGGAATACCCCCCCCCAAAAAAAAAAAAAAAAAATATATAATATATAATCAGGATTCGTTCTTTTATCATTGTTTGTATAAGTCTATCGGAGCTTTTAGGAATGTTCGAGTTAGTGGTTTTTTGTCGTTCCATGCACTAACTTTTACACAAAGAGCACTTTAAAAAGAGTGTTAAAGACGGAGCACTTTACATCTTTACATTCGAGCAATTTACCCATTATCATATGGATGATTATCATTAGTGGTGGTTTGTTCTTTTTGTGTTTTATAGAATCTCATTTGTATTGCCAAGAGACTGTGTTCAAACTTCATTGTATAATAATAATTAGTGCTTCATGATCTGATGAAACGTCAATGCTATTTTATTACGACATAAAAGTGCAGTTTGTGTCAGTGGTAAAGTATTCTTAGGGTCTATAATACAAATATACACACATGTATACATATACAATGTATTTACTTATACATGTACATGTAAATACTCATACACATATATATATATACATATGAATATACATATCTGTCTGTGTTCTCGAGTAATGAGTTTGTACTTCAGATACGAATAGAACTAGTGAACAACGAAAAAAAATATTGTAACGTCGATGTGTCGAAATTTGTTTGCATGGCAATTTATGACATTATTTACTTGTTTTACGTGTCAAGTTTATTTTATTCTATAATTCACAATCATAACCTAAATAAATCGAATACAATGAAGGAATGCAAAATTTCGATGAAAACTATGTACAATATATGACCTCCTGTCATATAAGTAATTCAAGAAAAGGCAAACGTATACAGAAAGATAAAAATCAATATTTCATCTTTCAAACTTAAAGTAAAACAATATGGTTTTGGTGTGAAATATGAGGTAATCTAAAGTAAGATGCTCGGTTTATAAATTGTTAACTATACAGTGCGTTCCAGCAAAAAAATGAAACTTGAAAACAAATATACATTGTGACCTGAAAGAAACACACATATTAAAAGCAAATGAGTGAGCTTTTTTTAATAATGAAGGCAAGATTAATACCAACTTTATCATATCATAATGCAGTGTGAAAATATTGTCGATGGTGAGGGTAAAAGGGTATATTCTCGTTCGTGAATGGGTCTGCGATTGTAATGAACAGTGCTTTTGCACTTTCAGCACCGCCTGAAGTTTTTAAAAGAGTAAGTTAAACAATATTTAAAAAAACAAGAATCAAATTGATAGGCGCCTACATTTTGATGATAATATTGATAGTATCAAAATTGCTAATATAATTATCAGGTGGGCTGTATCTAATACAGACCACCTTATAATTTTGTTAAAATTGCCTTTATTATTTATTTATTTATTTTTCTTAATTCCACCCACTTTTTTGTGGACAAGATAACTTCAAAATGGCTGAATCAAATGCCTTGAAATTTGGCGCACAGATGTATAGGCATATGGACAAAGGACAGCAAAGTTTTCAACTTTGACCTTGACTGATGACGTCATCTAGCCGCGATTTTGTGAAATTTTCTGAAAATCAACTCATGATCATATCTTCATAACCAAAAGTCAATTCTCATTCATATTTATCATGATCCAGGTCGTTATCCGTCCGGTCAATTTCAGGTCAAAAGACGGGCGCGTGCGCGTACGTCCGCGCGTCAGTGCACGCGCAAAATTTCAAAATGCTCAAAATAGTCTCAAAATTATTTTGCATACGTTTTAGGCCATTTTAAGCATTTTATAAAAAATCGCGCACACGTGCATGCGCGCGCGTTTTCGCGCGTAAAACTATTACACAACATAGAATCGCTATTTTTTTTTCTTTCATGATATTCCACACTTTTTTTACAAACAAATTGATTCCATGTTTATCTCTTTTTGACTATTAATAACTGAATGAGCGGCCGTTTAACATAAATGTCCGTGCGCGCGAGCCTAGGTAATACATAGCATATTATGGGCAAAAACATGCCTATACATAATCCATTATAGCTCTTTGGAATGCACCTAGACCCCAAATTTTTTCTTCATATTTGGATAGAGTATGA
Organism: Strongylocentrotus purpuratus; assembly: GCF_000002235.5. Taxonomy (NCBI): domain Eukaryota; kingdom Metazoa; phylum Echinodermata; class Echinoidea; order Camarodonta; family Strongylocentrotidae; genus Strongylocentrotus; species Strongylocentrotus purpuratus. Next base: position 29,718,509 of record NW_022145598.1, read on the forward strand.
GTCGGAAATATGATTTTATGTCTCATTTGGCCATTAAGTGTATCGTGACATCACTAAAATGGCCTTGGAACTAAAAATAAGAATTTGAATATTATGAAGTCAGCATATTTATGTAAAATTGATTGTATCTCTGTAAATATTGATCGATTTTCTTCCAAATTTCGATATGTTGTAGCTAAGAAAATTCTCTACGAGCTCAGTCATCATAGTGAAAATTACGATTAAAGGGCACATATCAGAAATTTCTTAATTTGCGTGTTATGCCTATGGAAGGTGAATTTCGTTCACATCATTAATCTACACGACATTGGTTTTTAGCAGTATCTCGCTTATTTTTGCTCTATTTTGTCTCAAATTTTAGTTGACCAGCCCACCTATACTTGTTCCAAACAAGTATTTTATGTCTAGTTATTATTATTATTATTATTATTATTATTATTATTATTATTATTATTATTATTATTATTATTATTATTATTATTATTATTATCATTATTATTATTATTATCATTACTATTGCTATGACTATAAACATTATTTTACAAGTTAATCATTACATTTATTATAAGTAAAGCAGATGTAAATAGACAAACTTGATACAGTGGGTGTTGCCACTTTTACAGTATGATTCATTTTCTGAAGTCATTGAAATAGTAGCATTAGTGATTAAATGTTTGTTTGACGTGCAATAATTAGTTTCAATTACTATCCTGTCAGTTGTGTTTGTTTGAGTAAGAAAAAGAAAGATACACGGTACATAAAAATGTGTGGAAAGGAGAAATTGAGACAAGTTGTAATGAAAGAGATGTATAATTTAGTGAGAGAACTCGAAAGGAAGAGATAAAGAGTGAGAGAATGTGAGAAGATATTGATGTAAAGTGAGAGAAATTGTCATGAAAGAGATGTATGATAGAGTGATATAATTTTAAAGGAAGACTCAGATAAAGATTGCAAGAATAAGCGAAGGTGGTAAAGGGAGCGAATCGTTTAATTAAAGGGAGTGAGATGATTTAAAAGAGAGGAAAACAAAAGAGTGAAAGAATATGAGAAGATAATGAAGTAAGAGATTTTTAAGTCATAGAAATACAAAAGTTAAATGGATTTGAATGGAAGAAATACAAAGTAACAGATTGTAAAAAGATGATTAAGGGAGAAACATTTTAAATGATGTATTTAAAAAATGATAATAAGCGGTATACATGATTGAGAACAATTGAAAAGACGTGATGTACAACAGACAGAATTTGCGGATATAAAATTGAAATTAGTGAACTTCTTTTATCACGTTATATTCAACCCAGCATCGGGAAAGGGTGATTAGTATTTTCTACTATGAACGGAAAGAACAGAGGAAAAAAAGCTTATACCTACGATTAGACTCACTGGACAGCGCCTCCTATTGGCGAGATCCCGCAGCATAATACATATTGACTTGTACAAAAAAAAACCATTAATTTTATTTATATATTTTTTATAAAAGAAATCATATCAACCTCCTTTTCATTTGGAAACTCCTTCATATTTCTTCGTGACGTAATTATTCGTGTCCCCCTCTCCTTGCACCTTGGCGCATTTATGGGGATAGGCTGCGCATATTTTGATGCATAATGATAATATCTTTGAAAGTTAAATAAAATCATTACTTGACAAAGCCCTAAGAGCGAACATTTTTAAAACAATTTATGCGTGTACGGAACATTATTATTTCTTATATTCTTGTGTATTTTCCTCGATCTCCGAGGAGATATCTGGACATAATGGCCCTGCATTGGAAGAGGGGTTGCACCCTCTGCAATTATATTTGATGTATATCATTATGCTTCTTTTACGAAATTGTCACACAGCCGACAGCCACAAATGACGCTTGTTAGTGTTATTTTTAAACTTTCTTTCACAAAATCCATGTATTCCTAGCTGGCACGCGACACAATAATACTCGCGACACTCGATATCGGCGCGGTGCGTGGTAACCAGCTGATAGTACATGGGTCTGGTCGGACTTTGAACTTACCCGGATGGCTAGTCAGCTCATGCGTGTGCGTGCCATGCAAAGCTTGCAATATGCCAAACTATAGTGTGTACAGTGATGATTGGAAGGTTTTTGTGTTGACAATGGAAACCAGATTGCTGGAAACTGAATTCAGACAAGGACACGATACAACAAATCGTCTTCTTTCTCTAATAATTTAATGAAACGTGGAAGCTTCCGCGCTTTGCACGGGATCGGCGAAAAATGAACTCAGACAAGGGTTAAGAGTATTAATTTAATGAAACAGCGAGGCTTCTGAATTCAAACAAGGATTAAGAGTAATAATCAAATGAAACGCCAAAGCTTCCGCGTTTCGCGCGGGAGGGGGTGGGAACTGTATTCAGACAAGGATTAAGAGTCGAAAACAGTACAACGAATCGTCTTCTTTCTCTAATAAGTTAATGAAACGTCGAGCGATCGACGCCACTGATAACAACACAGTTTATACACTCGAGATATTTTTGCAAGTACTACTGGTAAAGTACCGGACCACCGTTCTCGGGGGGGGGGGGGCGCTTGTGTGAAGTTATTTGATTTTATTTGATTTTATTTCTGCATTTTTTCCATATAAAATATAACTGAATAACAAAGAACATATAAATGTAAGGTATAATACAACATAAACAAACAATATTTTCTTCTTGTCAAAATGTTGTTTTTTTTACATAATATATGTACATATAATAACGAAACTTAATATTTCCTTAACATATAAACATAAATTATTATCCGAACTATTCTGTTGGAAAAGTGCAGGACACCGCAATCATAAGCAAAGCTTGACAAGGATGGCGGCCTCAAAAAAACTAAAGCAAAACAAGCAAAACAAGGTAAACCTTAAAATGAAAAAGTGTTTAAACGATCTTTGTGTATGAGTTGGTGAGTGTGTTGTGCAAGTGTATTGTGAGTGGGTGCGTGTTTGCGTGTGTGTGTGAGAGAGAGAGAGAGAGAGAGAGAGAGAAACGATGCCATCCATGATCCTACCAAAGCAAGAACATCTAAGCTTGACGCATTATTACAATTCAATTATACATGAATCCATGCATTATTTAAACTTTTTCATGCCGGAAATATACATGAAGCCAATGTGATGAAGTTTGATATTAAATTATCTGACAGTGCATAACGGTTTGTTTAATATATATATCATGCCTCTTAATACTAGCTCGTTTCTATCGCAACGTGCGTTTCAACAACATAACAAAATGGTCGATGCTATCAGTATCTATCCAATACTGCTATCCCATAATTCAGATTCACTCAACATGTTTTTAAGGTAACATGCGTTTCCCCCAAACAAACAAAATACAACCCCACCTCTCCAAAAACCATTGGGGCCGATAAGTATTCCAAATCTCATAATTTCTAAATGTCTCAAAATTCAACATTTGGGTGTAGAATGAGAAATTTCAATTCCATTAGTCTTCTTGGAAGCATGATGATTATTTGTTTGTTTGTTTTGAAGAAAATTTCGGTCGGGACAATATGATGACCAACATGATGTTTAAAATTACTCATTAATTTGGTTAAGCTGAATGTAACCTTGTCGGACAATTAATTTTCTACACCAAGTTTATTTCTTCTTTTTTTTGTCGAAGTTTTATGATTCCAAAAGTTCATTATCTCGAAGAACATAATTCCGAAGGTTCATAATTCCAAAGGTTTATTAATCAGAAAGATTCTTTGTTCCAACAGTTCATAATTCTGATGTTTGTTTATCCTAGCGCTCGTCATTTCAAAGGCTTATAATGATAAGTCGAAAGATGTAATAGGGTTTTTACTCCTGAACCGAAGAGAGAATTTTCATTTTCACAATTGCAAACCTGGTTCAGAGTACGTGAACCCTATTTCATTTTCATAATTCGAATAAACAAACCTTTGAAAGTACCAACCTTCGGGAGGAAACGGTGTCATCCATTATTCCACCAAGGCAAGAGCATTGAAGTGTGACGTGTTATTAGTATGTGTTGGGCAGGTAATGTGATGAGGCTCGATATCAAATTGTCTGATTGTGCATAACGGTTGGGTTCCCTTTTTTCTTGTATCATACCTATCAATTTAATCAACTTGTTTCTATCGTAACGTCCATTTCAACAACACAAACGGTTGATGCTATAAATATAAATCCTGTCATGCTATCCCATAATTTCGCTTCACTCAACATATTTCGAAGGTAACGTGTGCCCCCCCCAAAAAAAAAAAAACAACAACAACAACAACAACAAACAAACAAACAAACAAAAGAAAACAAAACCCACTTCTCTAAAAACCATTGTGCCGATAGGTATTCAATATTTTGGTAATTCCTAAATGTCTCAAAATTCAACATTCAGGTGTAAAATTAGAAATTTCATTTGCATTTCTCTCTTTGTAAGCAAGATAATTATTTGTTTGTTTATTTTGACGAAAGTTTTAGTCGGGATAATAATTATGATGACCCACGTGAAGTTTAAAATGACTCATTAATTTGGTTAGCCTAAATGTAACCTTCTCGGTAAATTAACCTACTAAACCGAGTTTATTTAGTTTTTTGTCGAAGTTTTATGATTCCGAAAGTTCATTATCTCGGAGATACATAATTCCCAAGACTTAATAATCAGAAAGATTCTTTATTCCTACGGTTCACAATTCCAAGGTGCGTTTCTCCGGATGTTCGTCATTTCAAAGGTTTTTCATGATACGTCGGGAGATGAAATAGGGTTCTTTCTTCCGAAAAAGGGAGAGTTTTTCTATTTCACAATTGCAAACCTCGTCCAGGGTAATGAACCCTATTTTATTCTCAGAATTCGAATAAACAAAACTTTGAAAGTACTAACGTTTGGGAGAAAAACGATGTCATCCATTATTATACCGAAGTGAAAGCATTAAAGTGTGACGAGGCGGTGTTATTGATTATGATGAGGCTCGATATCCGATCGACTGTTTGTGCATAACGTTCGGGTTTTTCTTCTTCTTGTATCATATCTATCAATTTGATCAGCTTGTTTCTATCGTAACTTCAACAACAAAAATGGTCGATGCTATCCCTTAATGCTGTCCCATAGTTTCGATCCACTCAACATGTTGCTAAGGTAACTTGTGTTTTCCCCAAACAAAAAATACAACTTCACCTCTCTTAAAATTATTGACGCTGAAAAGTATTCCATGAAGCTGACTCATAATTTACTCACTTTTAGCATGTTATTAGCGTAACAATTATTTTCACGAGCAAAATTATGTACGTCCCAACCCTCAGAACACGTTCATCGGCGCTAATACCTATCTAATAGAGCTAACCCCTAAATTCGATCAAAAATGTGGATGTTTCTGAGATAATGTGCGTTTTCTTAAACATAAGCAAAAAACAAATAGACTAACAAATATTATCTGGGCTAATAGCTATTTCAAGGAGCTATCCCCTAACTCGAGGTATAATGTTTCTGAGATAACGAGCGTTTTTTTCAAACAAAAGCAATAAACAAAAAACAAAGAAACAACAATAATCGGCGTTAAAAGCTATCCCATGAATTCTGTTCACAATACAACAAGCTGCTTAAGTAATGGGTGACTTTACAAACAAAAACTAAAACCAAACAATCATCACATTAGCTCCATCCCTTGCAGAGTTATCCAATCATCTATCCCATTAATATCAATCCACCAATCAGCATCATAATTTTGATCGACCAATTGACGGTATTTCCTTTTTATTCTATCTGTTCATATCAATCCCATTCTCGAATAAGCTCACCGCCTGCAGAGAAGGACAAACGTTTCATTTACCATTTACAATTGGTCGAACGCAGTTATCCAGTCATATGTTTCCTGCGATTTAATTGATCTCTGTTGATCGATAGCTGTAGTGCTACAGTTCGAATCTTATGGTTAATAATTCCCGCCTTTCTGTATTCAAACAGCAGTTTCCTTCCTTATCAAATTTGTTCATTTTTTAATCCGAGAAAGACGTCAGGTTATCATCGTGCTGTTGGATCATATTTGGAAGCCCTTGAAGATTGATTTGTAAAATGGTAAGTATTTCATGTTTTTGTTTAAATCATAGTCAAATGGCCATCATGAGCCTGATTTGATTTCATTGCCGCTTTACTTCATGCCCGTTTTGATATATACATATACATGATACATTTCTAGATTTAGATAATGACTTCGTTTAAAAAGATGCATTTTCATTTAAATTAAAGCAAATTCGTAATAATAAAGTTAAACAATTTAACTTCAAGATGATTCACAAGACTATTGCCTCAAAAGAATTGTTTAAATCGCAAATGGTGAATGATAATTTATGCACTTGTGAAAAAGTTGATTCAAGGTTTCACTTTTTTTGGATTGCAAAGATGTGATTATGTGTTGGAAAATAACTTATCATTTGATATTCTACTTATTCAAAGTAGAACTTCAAGTCAGCCAACAGATATTAGTTGTAGGTAAGGAAATATAGAAACGAGAAATATACTCTCCTGAATACTATTTTAAATTGTGCGCAATATACAATTTATAAATGTTACGATAAAAAGATTGTGAATAGTTCTGTTATTTACCCGCATACTATGTTATTTTAATTCAAGTCGTTGCTAAAATTGTGTTTTTATGAATGTATTGGCAAAAGAGTACAAGTATTTGTTTTGCCTTAATGCCTTGAAAAGCGAAACTCGCGGAAGGAGCAGTGTAAAAAGTTGATAACAGATGATTGCACTGAGCTTGTTAATCCAGAACTAATATTGTCTATGCAGATTGCATATTATAAAAATGTGTACAGGTCAAGAATTTATAAGAATACTCAACATGATTCTACATGTATATTATATAGTACGTTTATCCGCTGTCTAAAAGAAGGCGACATTGTTTTATTTATTTATTTTATTTATTAGTCTTTTTTAAGTAGGGTGGCTCCATCAGTAGTTAAATACTGTTTTCCGTGGAGGCCCTATTGTAAAGTGTAAAAACAATCTTTCAATTGGTGAATGTTTAAATGCCGTTAGAAAAATGGCCAACGGCAAGAGCCCAGGTAACGATGGTTTCTCATGTTAATGGTATTTAACATTTTGGAATATTATAGAAAATCTGTTGTTCAGGTCTAGAATATAAACGGATTTTCGTGAAAGAAAGGTATATGGGGGAGTCTGTGAGAAAAATTTAAGATATTATGGATTATACCAAACTCAAAAATATATCGGGTATTTTGCTTATTCTGGATTTTGAAAAGGCATTGGATTCACTAGAGTGGAATTTTCTAGCGGAACATTGAGACGTTTCCTGTTTGGATCAAATTTTAATGGCAGAACTCTTTACACAAACATAAATAGTAGTATGATAAAGAATGGAAAACCATCTGCATATTTTCCGATTCGGAGAGGGGGTCGATAGGGGGATCCGCTAAGTTCCCTTTTAATTAATTTTAGCAGTCGAAACATTATCCTGGTATATTCGAGATTACGATAGTATAAACGATATATCTGTTAATAATGCCAAGGTAAAGATAATTCAATGTGCAGACGATACAACATTGTGTCTTTGACGGTATAGAATCTGCTAAAAAGTTCCCTTTGTAATTGCATAATTTTGATAAGATGTCAGGTTTGAAACTGAATGTAAATAAGACACAAGCTTTGTGGCTAGGTCCAAAAAGGTTTAGTAACGAGAATCCACTTGGTATTAAGTGTCCAACACAGCCAGTGAAGCAGTGGCGGCCCTCCCAGGGGCAGGGGGGCGCAGAGTGCCCCCACTTTTTCAAGGACCCATTTTACATTATCATAAGTGCCCTTTTTAATCTCTAGTAAGTGCCCCTAGTTAGGTACGGGAAGTGCCCCCTTCACCTCGGATAGATGTCCTATTTAAATCTGATAGGTACGTGCCTCTTTTACTTTGACAAGTGCCCCTTTTCCTTTTAATAACTACCCCCATTTTAACTCGGATAAGCGCACCTTATATTTTCACATGTGCCCTTTTTCCTTTCTAACTAAGTGCCCCTTTTCCTAATGATAAGTCCCCCATTAAAAAAGGGCCCTTCCCCTTCTCATCAGTGCCCCTTCTCTGGTAAATGACCCTTTTCAGCTGCGAGATATTACACTGTCGCTCATAAAGGTGGAATATTTTTTTTTTTACCCCAATGTATGGAATTATTTTAAAAATAATTTTAAAATAAAAGATCTAGATAAAAGTATACATACTCAGATTTTATTGAATAACAATTTAGGCGAGGCGTCAAAAATAAATATACCAGCCAGCGGCAGCTAACTGCACTTGTGCGTCCTGGCTGCATTTTTAAAATTAGCTCAGCCGGCTACCGCTGGCGGTAGGAAATGGCATTTAAAAGCATGCGCCTGCTGCCGCTTTTTGAATGGAAACCGAGCCTCAGATCCCAGCCTGGCGCAAGCCGGCTGGGCTAATAAAAGAAAAATAATTGCCCCAGCCAGGCTTCGGCCGTAATTGCAGCCTCGATGCGCCAATACGTGAGGCGGCAGCCTGCTGTTATCGATATTTTTGACACCTCGCCTAATTTACCAATGTTTGTTTTGCGTGACTGCTAAAACATGTGTATGCTACTATGCTTATCAACTAGGGAACCCTCGCCCTTAAGTCATAAATGACAGTAATGAGGATTAATGCCCCACAAAAGGGCACTAATATAGCACATCGACACGGTTTTGATCCTGGGGCCTAGGGTAGGGGGCAGTTTCACTAAATTAAAAAACAAACAGAAAATGCAATAAATTTTCAATAATTGATTGCATTTTACCCCGGTCCCCAACATAAAAAAAATCCTCTGGACGGCCATGCATTATGGCTCAAAAAATCTAAAATCGTGCATGTTAAAGGTATAAACTTTGTTAGTGCTTAATAAAATAACTACGGGTTAATAATTCCATTTGATAGTTGAAATAGGAGTTCCCCCGAATTGTGTAATGCGTTGGAGGAGTATTGTTCATGCCATACATGTAGCTTATAAACAGAAACTTAGACAAGGTTTTGATTGGAAGAATTGTGTATCCAAGGCTTTTACACTTATTAAAAATGATTCAGAGTTACAGCTAGAAAACATGACACCCTAGAAATGTTACCGTATTCGAAATAAAAGGATTTTTTTGATACCTCCTGTTTCTCAAAAAAAAATTAAGATAAAATGGATACTACAGATAGTAATTAGAAATATATATATATATATATATATATATATATATATATATATATATATATATATCCTAAATTCTATATCAACTATTAAAGTTAAAACAAGAATTCCCAGTTCAAAATTAACACAAACTGTCTTCTAACTAATTATAGATAACGTAAAATGAAATTGGTTGACTCAGAACTATGTACTTTGTTGTGAAAAGTTCCCCGAAACAATGGAGCATATTTGTGGGGAGTGTTAATATATAAGGCCGATATGGTCAGTCTCAAGACTGGTATAGAGATAGTACTACTACCTATATCAGTTTTAATTTTTACTCTGTATCATTTCAATATAAAAGAAATGGCCCGAATTTGTTTGTTTAATCCTAATGAGAAAAAAAAGATATTTGATAACAGATACAGGAAACATATAGACCATCGTTTAGCTGTTTCAAACATTAATTTTTCTCTAGAAAAGCAAGTGGCTTTGAAAAATAAAAAATACAACGAGCAAATTCTTTACTAAATGACATGTGTTAAAAGGTAATGCTTTAGAAGATCAATATACATGTACAATGTTGCTGTTACGACATTTTTATTTGTTCTCTTTTTTTCTTCTTTCATTTCTATGAGATTGTAAAATTGTATTTTCTGTTTCTGTTCCGTTCAAACAATGTATTTCATTATATCCTGAAGTTAGGCGGGGTATATTTTAAAAAAACTTTTTTTAGGAGGTAACAATACAAAGTACAAATTATCATCACTTTTGCAATGTGAAAAACAAATTTGCTCTTTCTTAATGCCACGCTCCATGCTTATTTTACTTTATATTAATCTCATCTTGCAGGTATTAGCTAACGTAATGTTCTCCATCCGTACGTCTTACACGCCCATTTACACACTAGCTATATGTACAACAGAATTAAGTACCAAAATAGACCACCCCTTCCCATTTTTGTTGTATGGGTAGATAAATTCGTTGGGAATTGCAAATGCTGGGGCTGAGTGCATGAATGCACTCAAAAGTAAAATATAAACATTTGGGGAGAAATTAACGTTCACAATTTAACCGTTATAACATTGTCCGATTAATGAACTCACTAGTATTCTATCTTTGTTATTGTATGAGCCATTGAAAGTACCAACGTTTGGGAGAAAACGATGCCCATCATTATCCTACCAAAACAAGAGCATCCAAGTGAGACGCTTTATTGCAATTCAATTATACATCTATTCATTAAAAATACAGACTTTTTCCATGCCGGAAATATTCCATTAAGGTAATGTGATGAAGGTCGATATTTAATTGTCTGATAGTGCAAATTGGTCTTGGTTCTTTTTAATCAGCGTATCATTAATACCAGCTTGTTTGTATCGCAACGTGCATAGCAACGAAAAATAATGGTGATACTATCAATATCTATCCTTTTGATCCACTCACAAACCCCACCCCTCTGAAAATATTTGACGCTGACAGGTATTCCAATGAAGCTGAATCATAATTGTCAATCCACTTTCAGCATGTTATTAGCGTAACATGTATTTTCACGTATAAAATAAATGTACGCCCCACTTCTCAAAATAAGTACATTGGCCCTAATACCTAACACAGCTTTTGAATAATTTCGATCTAGAATTATGATTTTTTTTTTTTAAAGATAACAAGCGTTTTCACACATCACAAACCAAAACGAAGCAAACTAGCTAATTTAGAGGCGGGGATCCTGGGAGAAGGGGGGGAGGGGTTTGACAAGGGTCACAGTGCCCCCAACCTTTTTAAGTACCCCAAAAGGGCCCTTTTGAACAAAGAAAAGGTGCCTCCTTTAACTGATCTTTTTGTTTAAAGCCCTTGAAGATTGATCTGTTAAGTATTTTATGTTTTTGTTTCAATCATATTGAAATAGCCACCATGTGCTGGATTTTATTTTATAGCCGTTTTACTTGTTATCCGTTTTAATAAATACATGATTCCTTTCTAGGTTTAGATAATTAAGTTGTTTAGAAGGATGTATTTTCATTTAAATTAATGCAAATTCGTTATAATAAAGTTAAACAATTAAATTTAAAGATGATTCACAGGATTATTGCCTCAAAAGAAAATGTATATAAATGGCAAAAGGTGAATAATAATTGATGCAACACTTGTGAAAAAGTCGATGCAACGTTTCACTTTTTGTTTGTATAACAGGGATATAATTATGTTTTGGAAAATAATTTGTAATTTGATATTCCACTTATTCCAAGTAAAACTTCGAATGAACCAAAATATATCAGTTGTACGTAAGGGCATAGCCTATAGTCCGGCAGCCAAGATCACTTTGATCGAACGAACGAGGTAACAATATCTGAGTATTGGAACATTTGGGGAAAAACCTAGGATATCAAAATGTGGACGTCTGCCGGAGTCCCTCTGCTGCATGTGGCCCCTGGGGCCAGTTGAGGGGGGCCCAAAAATGCATCTGATCAAACGAACGAGGTACCACTTGAAACCAGTGTTAACTAATTGTATGAATGCCACGGAGTACTGAATGGCCCATGCCAGACACAATTTCTGCTGCTAAGGGCCCGCCAGACGCCCCCATAGGGGGCCCCTACAAAATGCATTTGCTCAAACGAACGAATTACCACTTGAAACCAGTGTTAACTAAATACATGAATGCCACAGAGCACTCAATGACCCATGCCAGACAAAATACAATTACGGGGGAAAAACAACGAACCAAAAAACAAAAACGGGGAACTACTTTATTCTGATTCGTTTGCAACAAAAAGTTCTTGAGGGCATTTTTGAAACCACTTATAGAGGGTTTTTCTTTTAATGTGCCGGGAAGGGCATTCCAATATTTTGGGCCAGTGAAAGTGGAAATCCTGCTGGAAAATACCGTTCTTGGTTTTGGTAGGTGATAACATTAGCATCATTAGCCATTATCTTAATCATCATTTTTCTGTTCTTGTTCTATTTGTTTATGCAATGTTAACATTTTTTATAAACACAGGCTAAAGACCAAAAGATCGGTGTAATGTGGAAGTTACTGTTTGGCATTGTAACCTGTGTGTTCTTTGGTAAGAATAAGTGTGACTTCATAATTATATACGTCATATTTTCATGACTGTACGAATATTGCTGAAAAAGTTGGCTCATAAAATTACCATTATGAAGCGAAATAGGAGCGAGGTGTAAAATCTACGTGGGATCTCTAATAAATAGTTCGACGTTTAGAGAATTCCCCCTAATGAATGTTTCAAACTATTGTAAGGGGAATTTCAATCATAAGGGGTAGGGGGGGGGAAGAATAAATAGGAGATGGGGAAGGGGGAAAGGAAGGAGAGATGGTGAGAGGTGACGGGGAGGAAGAGGAGGAAGAGAAGGAGGTTGAGGAGGAAGAGGAGGAGAATGAGGGGAATATGGGAGAAAGAGAATGATACTAAAGGGGGAGAGGAAGAGGTGGAAGAGGAGGAGGTAGAAGAGGAAGAAGATGGGGGAGGAGGAGGGGAGGCGGTGAGGAGGAGGGGAGGCGGTGAGGAGGAGGGGAGGCGGTGAGGAGGAGGGATGGCTGAGAAAGGGGGAGGTAGAAGAGGAGGGACAGCGGGAAGAGGAGGAGGAGGGGAGGCAAGGGAGGAAGAGGAAGGATTGGGGAGGGGAATAGGAGGAGGGAGAGCAGTAGGAAGAAGAGCTCACTAGCGATTTTTTTTTGTGTGTGTGTTTATTCCACACAGCCTTGCCCGCTTTATCGGATTCGTCGAAGCTGACGAAAACATCTTGTCCAGGCGAGTTCAGCAAGCAAAGCACCTTACCGACATCATTTAATTGTAAGATGGTGCGACTGCCCGATGGCACTATGTTGCAGACCGTCCCAAAACTCTTCTCTACCCCTGCCGTCTTCGCTGGAAAAATTCCTGGCCAACACATAATATGCAGAATCCCGGGTAAATCTCATGCTTCCTTGGTTTCATTTTTGTTATAAAATATCAAATCCCTTTAAAAAAAAGTAATCAATCAATAATAGTACAGATCATACATTTTTAATTGACATTATAAATATCCGATCCCACTATCATTAAAACTACTAACAATACTATACGAATACTACTAGAGGTCTACCACCACTACTACAACTACTACAAATACAACTACTACGACTACTACTACTACTAATTGTTTACTACTACTACCACCACTACTATTACTACGACTACTACTACTACTACTACTACTACCACTACTACCCCTGCAACTACTACTACTACTACTACTCTAACTACTACTACTACTACTACACTGCAAAAACCAGGGTGTTAAATTTCTAACACCAGTATGGTATTGAATTTTTTTGACACCATTGGTGATATTTTTAACACCGGTCAGATTTAAGCATGCATCAATAATTACTTGGTGTTAAGTAACATGGTGTTGTTTTATGCTCGGTGTTGAAAGTATCATCACGTGATCTCGTTTAAGGTGGTTGATTGGTCGAATAAGTTTTCACAAAGTGTACGCGCGCTTAATGATTACTTTACACTTGTTCACAGAAGAATACATTCATCATGATTTGTTAAGCAAATTATGACAATGCACATCAATCTTGTGAATTGCATTTTCCTTTTGCAATTATTGACCAATAGATTATTTGTCCGATCTTGTTACAATCACATTAACGTTTTAGCAATAGATATATTGATTATAAGATTACTAACCAAGAAACAACATGCATATTTATTATATATTTTTGTACCATCCTGTATCATTTAAATGTTAATCTTGAAATTACTTCAAATGATTTATGTGATGGAGTTAATGCAAAAGAGATTCGAATATACCTATTGGTGGACAGTTGCCAACATCGATTATGAATTATCAGTTTACCATTGGTTCTTCTACACTGGTCGATAATAGGAAATATGGAATGTGGGACCATTGGATCAACAAGAATATAAACACCAAAAGTGGAATTGAATTTGTTATGATTCCAGATATTGCTGTTAAACTACACCAGTAGGAGTTGTCAAATATTACCACCAAGAGTGGAATTTAATTTTTTTATGATTCCAGATATTGGTGTTAATCTACACCAGGAGGAGTTGTCAAATATTAACACTAAAAGTGGAATTGAAATTATCTAATTCCAGAAAATGGTGTTAAGTAACACCAGAGGAGTTGTCCGATATAGATACCAAGAAAGTGTTAAATTTAACACCCTTGGTGTTAATTCTAACACTCTGGTTTTTGTAGTGTACAACTACTACTACTAATTCGACTTCTACGACTTCTACTACTACTACTACTATTTGAAATTCCTCTCTAGATGTTTAGTAAAATCTATCGAAAATAATGAAAGGAACATCAAATTATCTAGGAAAACAATGTTCTGATGCGAGACGAGCAACAATATTTGTGAATTAGTATTCACCAAATAATATTCTCGTTTTCCCCTTCGCTATCAAGTACCAGAATTTGAAAACAGTGTGAAATAATTATCGTTTTCTCACTTGAATTAAGGCCTAAATGGATGGGCTTAAATAATTGTTAAGTGCTAGAAAAACCAGTGGCAAACTTCGTGGTCTCGGTTTCAAATAATTTCTTTATTTTTAGGCCGCTTTTTCTATATCACGATTTCTTTTATTACAGTACAGGTACGTAGGAAGATCTAAAAAAAAAGGCCAAGGTTGTACGACACTTGTTTCTGACGAAAATTGCTCCACGTTAATTTCTATTAGACACTAACCGCATTCTTGAAGGGGAATTCAAATCTTGTTGAATATTCATTTGTATGAAAGTAGATAAATAAATCGAATTAACTTCAAGGGAGTTATGAATGATTGAAATATGAGATCATTAAATATATGCCAATCTCAAGGAATAGTGACATAGTCATGGACAACTTTCCCGTTCGTCGTCGATAAAAATGGTTAATTTCTGTTTTCTTTTAATTGCAATCTCCCTTGAGGCAGTAGGCAAAATATATTTCGGATAGCTTATCATCATCGGTTCTCTCAAATGGAAAGGCCCTCCAGAGTCAAACATTTGGAAAAATTGACATTTTAGTCATTTTGTGTGTTAAAACAAATTATCTTATTTTTTATCCGATTCCATTCGAACTTTCATCAGTCTGCTTCTCTGATATTTCTGCTTTCTTTTAGAGTAGTTGTCTATTATGATTGGGTTTTCCTGTAACTGTAACAAACACTATACCTGACCCTAACTCTAATCCTAACCTTGAAGCCAATTGCAACTCTTACCCTAACCATAAACCTTTGACAAAATAAAGCCAGGAACTTTTTAAAAAATAGTCGGGAAGGGCTGTGAAGCCCTGGTAAAAATGCATTATCATTAGTCTTGCTTATCTTTTTTATGTTAATTTGTGAAAATCCCGAAAATATATCTTTTCACACCAAACAGAACAAAATGTAATGATAACTTGTTAATCAATATTGAGTTTTATACCGTTTATTACTTATTTCGCAGATTGTGGCAAAAATCTCTGTAAAAACGGCTGGTGTGAGGAGACTATGGAAGGCTACAACTGTACCTGCTCAAGTGGGTTTCAAGGGAAACACTGCGATGAACGTAGGTGTAATATCAACGTAGGCGTATCGGGGGAGGGGGAGGGTGGCTAATTAATGAACAAAGAGCATGAAGAGACTTTCTACATGGGGTAAACGAAAATTCAGTAGTTACAACTGAAGAAGAAGAAGAAGTAAAATATGATGTTTAAGAAGAAACAAATCTCGCGGTCCTCTTTCGGAATTTGTTGGTAGAATTGGGATTCCCACAGGAAAAATGTTTTCCGATTTCTATTTGTTCCCCCCCCCCCCCCCACCCCCGCTTTGATCATATCCCTCTCCCTGACCAACAACGCCTGGAGACAGCCGGCGGTAAGATAATTTCAGAGTAAATATTATGCCTTGTCATCTACCCCATGTTTTTTTCGTCTTCACAGAGTCAACGGAGGAAGCGACGACCAGGCCTACGGCGAGCCCTTCGACTACGATGACGGAACGCTCAGACACAACGACTTCTCAAGGCACCACTACATCTGGTATGTCTAGACAATAACTTCATGGAAATGACGTCATGCATTTGATCATTATCATAATGGGTCTAGCCACTATATCCCCCTTGTTTTTCTTCCTCTCTCTCGGTCTTTATCTAACTTGATATACTTCACTTAAGGAATCCACCCATCTGATTGGTCGAAATTGGAGCCGTGATTTTAGCCATTCCCGTAAAGAAACGAAAAATGCCAATACCGGTTATTAGTCCAAGAGTGAGATCCCTCAAAATTCCGGTTACCATGAAAATATTTATCTAACTTGATATACTTCACTTAAGGAATCCACCCATCTGATTGGTCGAAATTGGAGCCGTGATTTTAGCCATTCCCGTAAAGAAACGAAAAATGCCAATACCGGTTATTAGTCCAAGAGTGAGATCCCTCAAAATTCCGGTTACCATGAAAATAGTAAAATTTTGCTGCGATACCCATTGATTTAAGTGTTAAAATTTCCTTTGTGCGAGCGCGGACACCGCTAAACAAAGATAAACAGACAGTTTCTCAGATTGTCCGTGATGTTTTAACCAATCTTTACTCAATAAAAGAATAAGGTGACAATTCTTGGTATATTTTTGTTTCAATTCAGCATATAGAAGGCATATCGACTGCTTTAATATTCGAGGTCTGGCTGATTTTTAACAACAATTAGACACGCTATATCAATACATTTAGATAAATGATTTGGCAAAATAAGACCCTTCGACTTTGTCAAAGCACCACTAAATCCAATGTCCCGACACAAAATATACAGTCCTCATAAAATAAATAAACTGTTAAAGTTTATTTTAAAACATGTTCTTCGTTTTGGCTTCTATTCCTGTTGAGGTTTCATTCATAATGTTATTACTTTTAACATGTGGCTTCATTTTTATAAACGTTTCAGAGTCAGTGGAATCATCGACTACGGACGTGGCGACTAAGACAGCTACGAGGCCTATGACCACGGTTTCAGCCGCAACGACATCGCAAGAAACCACCGCCTCCAGTAAGTAAGAGAAACAATGAAATGATGTCATGCTTTTGATCATTATGTCTAGCCACTTCCCCTTTCCCCTCTCGACTCTATCTCTCTCTTTCTCTCTATCTCTCTCTCTTTCAGTCTCTCTCTTTCTCTCTCTCCCTCTCTCTCTCTCTCTATTTCTCTCGCTCTCTCTCTCTCTTATTCTCTCTCTCTTGCTCTCCCTCTATCTTTTTCTATCTCTTGCTCTCTCTCTCTCTCTCTCTCTCTCTCTCTTTCTCTCTAGATCTTCATCTGATTCTCTTTTTTCAGGTCCTTTCCTATCACGGCCGTAGTTAAAACATTTTTTTAACGGGGAGATACCGTCTCACTCTTTTGCCCACGAGTGTAATGACAACAAGCACACCACATGCAGGAACACATTTAGATAAATTATTTGGTAAAAAAGTCTCTTAGGCCTTGATAAAGTACCACTAAATCTACAAATTTGCTGACACAAATTATACTTCATGAAATAATTTGACTGATACAATTTATATGTTTTCATGGAGCTAAATTTTCTGCGTTTAGGACTTCTAATCAAGCTTAGGTTGTCGTTCCTAATCTCATTGCTTTTTACGTGTGGTTTCATTTGTTACAACCCTGAACCATAAAATTTATCAAACGTTTCAGAGTTAACAGAATTATCGACAACGGACGCGAAGACCAAGCCCACGACGAGTCCTACGACCACGATGTCAGACATAACGACATCGCAAGAAACCACCAACTCAAGTAAGAGAACGATGAAACGATGTCATGCTTTTAATCATTATTATAATATGTCTAGCCACTTCCCCTTCCCTCTCTTTCTCTCACCCTCTCTCTCTCTCTCTCTCTCTCTCTCTCTCTCTCTCTCTCTCTCTCTCTTTCTCTCTCTCTTTCTCTTTCCCCCCTCCCCCTCCTCCCTCCCCTCTTTCATTCAGAAATTGGCCACAATTTGCGATAGTGAGGAGTTTTTGTAGGTATTGACTATTAAAGGGACTTGGTAATATTGTTCAGATGAGAGAAAGTGGTGTTAAAGGTAATTCATAGTTTCGGGAAATTTTGACAATTGGATTGATAGTAATTATTCTTTGAAATGTTGATTAACTTGGATGCCCTTATGGATGTATTATAAGCACTAGAAAATGTAGCCCCTAAAACACTTCTCCTTTCGAGAAATTGAATAATCAAAAATTTACCGGTGCTCCCGGTAAATTTCAAATATTTCAAATATCGCCTTAGGCCATTCCATGGTAGCTGCTATCATGAAAAATGAATATGCAGCTCTGATATATAATTTCCAAACGGGAATAGCAAATCGGTCAATTGTAGTCAAGAAACATTGTTTTAGAGCTAAAGTAATATTAGTCTTGAGAGGGTGCTATACAACATAAAGAGTTTGTTATTTACAACTTTATTACTTTAGACTCGATTTCAACCGCGACAATGATCAATGAATATCGTTAAATTGCATAGGCTTCTAATATGTTCATTTGAACTAAATTCATGACCCCTTGGTTTACCAAAACTTTGTAATACATTTAAGGTAATGACTTCAATGCTACATGTACAATTAACGATAATATGAAAATTTGAGTGAAAACATATCATTATTAATGATAACTGTTGGGGGAAAACTGATCTGATCGAGTTGTTAATTCACCCATATTATTACAATTTAATTACATTTTAGGTGAATGTAAATCATCACAAAGCTATGCATTGGCTCTATATACCATCCCAGACATTTAAGTGTCGAAATATTTTTTAAAGCCTGTCTTTTGTCTTTAATTTTCATGGAAAAACGGTTGGGAAAATTCAAAAATGGTTTGGAGAATTTACTGTTAGAGGGTGTTGACCAGTGACGCCTTCAAAGAAAACCAAAAATATCTTTGTGGTTTTAAAAAAAAATCAGGATTTGTTTGCATGTTAGAGGGTTAGTCCAGTAGAAGGAATATAATAAATAACATTTCATACAAAAATTACGCAGTTTTTTCATCAACCTTCACCAATGTTACCAAGTCTTTTAAGAGCTGTAATTTTGTCTTTGCATCTATTTTTAGTATCATTAGTTTCATTACCATAATTATCATCATCATTATCTATTATAATAATAATAATAATTTTTCTCTGAATATTTCAGTTTCTACCCAAATAATCACTTAGTCTACTTTCTTAAAATTGAGTAATTTACATGTTGTATTTTCATCTTTTCAGCATGCTCATCTCCTCCGGTGGATTGTAAATTCGGCGGGTCGTTCTACAATTTCAGCACTGCCAAGATGAATCATGCTTCCGCAGTTTCAGCTTGTTCCCAATACGGATCCCATCTGGTCTTCATCGAGTCACTAGAGGAACAGCGTTTCATCGTAGGGCGTGCAAGTGGGGACTACTGGATCGGGCTGACCGGCTTAAGTCTCAGTGAGGCAAGGTGGCTAGACAGATCAAGTCTTATATATAACAATTTTACCCAAGGGTCGTTTGACGAGAATGTAAACTGTTTTCGAATTTACGTTCATGGGCATGAGAACCTTCAATATAGTTGGCAGGATAGGTTGTGCTCCATACAATTTAGATTCATATGCGAGAAAGAAGTGGGGATATAAAAATTGGATTTGTTTATTCCAATTTTTCATACCACCTGGTTGCACCACTGATTGCATCTGAAAACATTAATGGGGATTGGTTGGGGGCAAGAGAATACCCCCCCCCCCCCCCCCCCCCCCGAAAGAAAAAAAAATCGGGTTTTCGTTCTTTTGTCATTGTTTCTATAAGTGTATCGGAGCTTTAGGAATGTTCAAGTTTGTGGTTTTTCACACGAAGAGCTCTGCAAAGATTGTTAAAGAGGTGTTAATTTATGATGTTTAAAAGACGGAGCTCTTTACATCTTTACATTCAATAAATTTATAAATAATGATATTGATGATTAGAAGTAGTGGCGGTTTCTACTTTTGTGTTTTATAGAATCTCATTTTTATTACCAAGAGACGTTGTTCAAACTTCATTGTATAATATTAGGTAGTGCTTTATAAAATGATGAAACGTCAAAGATATTTGATTAACACATAAAGGTGCAGTGTGTGTAGTAGAGTATTTATAGGGTCTATAATACAAATATACGAACCTGTATACATATACTTACTTATACATGTACATATAAATACATATACTCATGTACATATACATATACATATGCATAATACATATGAATATACATATCTGTCTGTGGTTTCGAGTAATGAGCTTATACTTCAGATACGAATGGAGCTAGTGAATAACGAAAACAAAAAAATGTAACGTCAATGTGTCAGACTACACGGCAACTTACATGTATGACATTATTTACTTGTTTTAAGTTTCAAGTTTATCTCATTTTATATTTCACAATCATTACCTTTAAAAAAAAATCGAATAAAATGAATAAATGCATTCCTTCATTGAAAACTACAAACAATACATGACATCATGTCATATAAGTAATTCAAGGCAAGGCAAAAGAATAAAGAAAGCCAAAAGTCGATATTCTTTTTCCCAAACTTAGGATATAATGAATATGGTTGTAGTGAGAAATATGAGATAATTAAAAGTAAGATGCTCGTTTTATAAAATATCAACTATACACTGTGTCCCAGAAAAAATGAAACTCGAAAACAAATAGAAATTGTGAATATCTATGAGGTGTATGATAAGATTCCTTGCTTACATAGAGTAGAAGTAATATGCTTTCCTATTGTACATTGACTACATTAATCTATACACGCTTCACTGAGCAACATCGTGTTGAAATGTCATGTCAACATCCACTTGTGCCGGATTTGTGTGAAAGAGTAAAACCGTTAGTATCAAAATATAAAACGTGAACATGACCGATCATGACCTGAAAGAAACACAAATTTTAAAAGCGAATGAGAAGATTATTTTATAGAGCTTTATTAATAATGAAGGCAAGATTAATATATACCATCTTTATCATGAAATAATGCAATGTGGAAATATTGTCGATGATGAGGGTAAAAGGGCATACTTTAGTTAGTGAATGGGTCTGCATGCAATTGTAATGAACAGTGCTTTTGCATTTTCAGAACTGCCTGAAGTTTTTTTAAAGAGCAAGTTAAAAGATATTTAAAAAACAAGAATCAAATTGATGGGTGCCTAACATTTTGATAATAATATTTATTGTATCAGTATTGCTGTTATTATTATTATTATTATCATTATCATTATTATTACTATTGCTGTGAATATAACTATTATTTTACAAGTTAATCATTATACTTATTGTAAGTAAAGCCGATGTAAATATGCAAACTTGATACGATGGGAGTTGCCATATTACAGGATGATTCATTTTCTAAAGTCATTGAAATAGTAGCATTAGTGATTAAATGTTTGTTTGACGTGCAATAATTAGTTTCAATTACTATCCTGTCAATTGTTTTGTTTGAGTAAGAAGAAGAGAAATACACAGCACATAAGAGTGGAGAGGAGAAATTGAGAGAAGTTGTAATGAAAGAGATTTATAATTTAGTGAGAAAACTCGAATGGAAGAGATAAATAGTGAGAGAATGTGAGAAGATATTGATTTAACCCTAATAAGGCCGGGGGCATAATGCCCCCCCCCCCCGTCGAATTTTTGCCGCTGCATCAAAACCTCTCAACCTTTGGCGCTGAAATTTCATGAGTTTTTTTCTCTCATGTCTCCCGCACATTTTGATTCCAAATTTGTTATGGGCGGACCTATGGTTCGGGTGTTAGGTGACAAAATATCATCACATGTCTAAACAAAAAATGTAATTCTCACAAATGTGCGTTTGTAAGTATATTTCCCTCAAAAATGTGCATATTGTCATAAAAATATTAATAAAAAATAAATAAATAAACATGAAATAAAATAAACATTACCATCTAATTCAATATACTTTAATCTATCACCATGCTAATTTTCACATTAATTGGACCTTCCTAGACCGAGATCTTAGGGGGGCATAATGCCCCCACCCCCCCCCCCCCCCTGCCGTATTAAGACCTCAAATAGCCCGGCCTTTTTAGGGTTAAAGTGAGGAGAAAAAATGTCATGAAAGAGATGTATGATAGAGTGATTTAATTTGAAAGGAAGACTCAGATAAAGATTGCAAGAATATGAAAAGGTGATGAAGGGAGAGAATTTGTGAATGATAGGGAGTGAGATGATTTAAAAGAGAGGAAAACAAAAGAGTGAGAGAATGTGAGAAGATAATAAACTAAGAGATTTTTAAGACATAGAAATTTATAAAGGTAAATGGATTTGAATGGAAGAAATCAAGATTGTAAACAGATTGTAAGAAGATGATAAAGGGAGAGACCTTTTAAATGATGTATTTTAAAAATGATAATAAGTGGTATAAATGATTGAGAGAATTTGAATAGACGTGATGAACATATAGACTGAGAGAATGTGAGGATATAAAATTAGATTCGTGATTTGTTTATTTTGTTCCTCACTGTGAATGAATTTTAGAATAATAATCTGAAGATATCTAAACAATTAGGTTACAATTAGGGATATTTTGCCTTTTAACTCCTTTTGAGCCCAAGTGCAAATGAAATTAAAATAAGAAAATTTATGTTGAATGACCCAGTAGAATGTTTATGTATAGACAAAATATCAAATAACATAAAACCCTCTCCAAAATTTGCTTTTAAAAAAAAAATGAACAAGAATCAAATTTGACGGGGCTTATTTAATAGCTTCCGTTTTGCGAGACCACCATTCCAGAATCGTTTATCTCAGCTACATTACATTTAACAAAGAAAATACTGTCATACTCCACCTTTTTTTATCATTTAAAATCCCCCCTTATTTTTCTTCTAAGTTTCTATATTCTCAAATCTCTATTTACTTTTATATTCACCTCTTATTTTCTTCATTCAGTCTCTCCTTTCTTATATCTACATTCTTTACTTTTGTCTCTTTTTCCCCACACATAACTTTCTTATCATATTGCATAATCTTATTTTAATTCTCATACGAAAATCAATAATAAAGAATCAGTTTACATTGAAACATAAATAAAACTTTATTAAAATATTTTCTCTGCAAACATAAAATTGGTCATTCACGTACTGACCAGCCAAATCTCTCAAATTATATAATATACAAATGAAATGAATAACTTAACATAAAGTGTTCAAGTCCAAATAAACTCAAGGGCATAAAGGCACGAGTTTTGCACTAAAAACAAACAAAAAATGTATTTCTAAAAAAACAAAATTATCACAATGAGACCAAATCTGGCTTGATAAACAGAACATCTTTAATGGGTTCTTGAGAAACAAAATGTATTCAAAGCACAAAATTACAACCAGTCTTGAGCTGAATGTTATAAAATGTGCTTGTCAATTAAAGAGAAGGTTGAGTTCTGGGAAGAGGTGAACAATAATTTGTGAGTGTTATCATTGTATTATGCAAGTGTGGAAGAACATCAGAGAAAAAACGTTCCCTGAAAAGCATGGCTCTTCAAATGCCATAATATTCTAAATGTGGCATGTAACATAATAAAAATCGGGACAGACTTTTATGCGTACATGTTCGTGTAGTCCCATATACATCTGTATGTGTACAGTGCTGGTAAGTTTACTAAGACTGTGCCAATTTTGTTATCATTTTGATGATTCCAGAACCTTGCAGTACACACCAATACTTAGATGCTAGATGATCAACCTTTTCTGATCAATTCCACAACGTTTCTTTCACAATGAAATCGCATGACCAGAACCCAACTGTACCTTTAACCACTTATATTATTGTAGATAAACCATAATGGCAATATCATCATAAGAATATTGCCTCTACATTTCTTAAAGGCATGTCCCGTTAATCTATAGTACTTATACTGGTATCAAAATATAGTTTATGAGATAAATACTTATACTTCTTCAATACAAATATTTACAAATGAATAAATAAAACACATTTGTACCGTATTTACAAATAGGCAAACATTGTATGCACGTCTTGGTTTTAGTTGTTGTTTTGATTGCACAGTACATTGTTGAAACAATGAAACATATACAAATTAGTTCTCTCCATTTAAATGACCCATTTCCGGGGTGGATAAAGATAAAAGCACACAGCTACATTAGACAATTTTAGAATAGCACCAAATACTAGTCTGGATATTCGGTTTTAAAAACATAGCACAAGGAACCATTTGTCTGTGGTTATATTTACACTATTGAGTATGATCTAACCTACACACATAACCAGTATCAATAAATAATACATACATGTTTACACCATTGGTTTCACCACAAGCATGCATAAATATTACAAAGGCAGGAAGCAGTTTTAAAACTAGATGGAACTTCGACTGCACGCAGTCGAAATTGATGCCTCCGTCATAGAGCAATTTTACAAACCAAAACAGAAGAAATTTTTCGAATTCAAGTTCAATTATAATCCATTAACAGGTTCTCAGAATATCGTGATTACAAGCAATTTCTCATATACATATATGACCCTTTGATCTTTGACCTCATAAATGAACTTGAACTTGACCTCATGACCCTAAAATCTACTCAGTTCATTGGCTCTGCAAGATGTCCTGAGTTAAATAGTAATCCATCAGTCAGTTCTAATGAGAATGCGTTCACAAGCTATTTTTGCATACATAATGAAGTCCATCATCTTCAATCTACCACAAGGAGTTATGAAATTTGCAATAAATGCAGCGATTGATAGTCTGCCGAGTAATAAAAACTTGTATAGATGGGGTAAGCGAATAAATGACTTGTGTAGTTTATGTCAAGCCAAAGGTACTTTGCATCACGTATTTAATAATTGTCAGGAAATGTTAAATAGATACACGTGGCGCCACAATAACATTGTACATAATCTGCTAAACAGCATCAAACAGAACGGCCTTGAAAGTGATCACCAAGTATATGCTGACGTGGAAGGGGAGACAATCAGTGGAGGGACGGTTCCCCCAACCATTGTTCCAACACAACAAAGACCTGATTTATGTTTCATTAATTTTAGAAAAAAGGAAATACTAGTATTTGAGTTGACAATTCCATTTGAAACCAACATTCAACAGGCTCACCAAAGAAAGCTTGACAGGTACGCCGGACTTATACATGATATCTCAGAGGCCGGCTGGACTCCCAAATTACTGTGTATTGAGATAGGTTCCCGAGGTTTGATAACTCCTGACAACAAGAAAAGACTTATAGATATGTTGAAAACATGTAAATGCAAAGTAAGGTATCCACAACTGAGAAATGAAATCTTGAAAACCGTACTGTTTGGGTCGTATGTTATTTTTTACAGCCGGTCGGAACGCACCTGGCAATCAAAATATCACTTGGGAGTGTAAGTGGTTTAACTACTTTGTATGACTTGCAATAGCGAGGCCTCTTTCTCTCCCTCTCCCTCTTTCTCTCTCTCTCTTCCTTTCCCTCTTTCTTTCTTTCTCTCTCTTCCCCTCTCTCTCTCTCTCTCTCTCTCTCTCTATCTCCCCCTCTCTCTGTGGGGACAGGTTCTCGTGGTTTGATTACGCATGCTACTATATTGACAGATATGATGACGGTACCTGAATGTAAGGTGTGGCATAATTATGTAATTGGGAAAAGTAATATTTCAAAAGTATATTCTGTGGGTTTATATTGTTTTTTACAGCCTATCTGAACTCAATTGGAATCACTACAACACTTGGCGGTGTAATTGCTTTAAATTAGGATACGTATATAAATTGTTATAACGGGAACTCCCTCTCTATCTCTCCCTCTCTCTCTCTCTCTCTCTCTCTCCCCTTCTCTCTCTCTCTCTCTCTCTCTTTCGCTCTCTCCCCTTCTTCAACTCTCTCTCTCTCTCTCTCTTTCTCTATGGAGATAGGTTCCCGTGGTTCGTTCGTTCGTGTCTCCTTAGATCAAGATTATTGTAATCTTTGATCTTCGAACGGTATGTTAATGTATTATGAGGCATTGCTAACTAAGAAAGTAATAATTATTTTTGTTTTTGTTATTTTGTTAGGAATTATTAATGTTTTCATTTAAAACACTTATGTTATAATGTTCTCTTTTCCGTTTTGTTTTTGTGTATTGTAATTGTTCAACCCTGCATGAGATGCATTTAATGTAATACAAATCTCTGTCCTGGGTTCTATGTCACATCTTTATTATTATGTTACATGTATACTTTCTTGAATAAAGATGAACAAACAACTGAGTTAAATAGTAATCCATCAGTCAGTTCTAATGAGAATGCGTTCACAAGCTATTTTTGCATACATAATGAGCCCATGACCTTTGACCTTATGAACCAAGAATCTACTCAGTTCATTGGCTCTGCAAGTAACATACATGACCTAAGTTTGGCAGGAATCCATCAATCGGTTCTTGAGATAAAGCGATCACGAGCTGTTTTTGCATACATAATGTGCGCTGTGGCCTTTGACCTCGTGACCCCAAAATCTAATCAGTTCATCGGCTCTGCAAGTAACATACATGACCTAAGTTTGGCAGCAATCCATCAATCGGTTCTTGAGATAACGCGATCACAAGCTGTTTTTGCATACATAATGAGCCCTGTGACTTTTGACCTTTAACCTCGTGACCCCAAAATCTAATCAGTTCATTGGCTCTGCAAGATACATACATGACCTAAGTTTGGCAGGAATCCATCAATCGGTTCTTGAGATAAAGCGATCACGAGCTGTTTTTGCATACATAAATGTGCGCTGTGGCCTTTGACCTCGTGACCCCAATATCTAATCAGTTCATCGGCTCTGCAAGTAACATACATGACCTAAGTTTGGCAGCAATCCATCAATCGGTTCTTGAGATAACGCGATCACGAGCTGTTTTTGCATACATAATGAGCCCTGTGACTTTTGACCTTTAACCTCGTGACCCCAAAATCTAATCAGTTCATTGGCTCTGCAAGATACATACATGGCGAAAGTTTGGCAGGAATCCATCAATCGGTTCTTCAGATAACCCGATCACAAGCTGTTTTTGCATACATAAATGAGCCCTGTGACCTTTGACCTCGTGACGCCAAAATCTAATCAGTTCATTGGCTCTGCAAGATACATACATGACCAAAGTTTGGCAGGAATCCATCAATCGGTTCTTCAGATAACGCAATCACGAGAACGGGACGTACGTACAGACGAACGGACGGACAACCTGAAAACATAATGCCTCCGGCTACTTCGTAACGGAGGCATAATAACTTAAAGGATGAGAAACATGTACATTTTTTTTTAAAGGTATCACAAGAACTAAGAATCTTTAAAATTAATATTCCAACGAGCAGATTTTTTTTAAAATCCTGTTTCTTCATGCATCAAGGTTTTCTTTTTAACCTTTTTACTTCATTTACTTATCTTTTAAAACACTATCTTGCAAGTCTGTAGAAAGACCGGCATAGATCGGATTGAACAAACTGAAAATATAAGCCACACTGATTATCACAGACTATTTAAAGAAACATTTGAGGTGTGTAATTAGAGAGAAACTCCAAAAAAAAAAATGAAGATATTCTGTTCATAATGAATGCAAGATACAAGTTGAAAACTGCAACAAAATGTAAAGGATTTGCATGTCCATCGATGCAAACTGTTTGTTTTATAGGTATACTGTTTACAGGTATGCCAGTTAAATTGACCAGATGGCCTGAAAATCATCAAGAATGAGCTATTTTGTACACAAAAAGACCTAAACTATGGCCTGAAATAAATCGCTAGGGCCTGAATTTAGGCTTTTGCTTGAAAATTGGCATCCCTTTGTTTAGAGACTATGAACCGTGTAGTTGTGCCTCCTCCCATCTGCTCAAAGCCATCCTCCACATCTTAGTTTAGTCGGTAGATAGACATCAGTGAGGAAGGTCTCTGAGATGGCCGTTAAGCTCTGGATTTCAGCCTTGTATCCGGAGTGCAACATCTCTTGAAGCTGTCAGCAATGATAACATTCATGAAATATATTATGGGCAGCTGAAGACAGTTTAAATGGTACTGGTATTTCACATACATTTGATACATACACATCCTTTTTTTTCTTTTTCAATCAAATATACCCTGTATTTCAAAGACAGTTTGAGCAACATCCTGAAATCATTTCAAATTAATCTACTACATGAAAGGTGGCATCTAAATTAATTACAAGCTGAAGCAGTGTAATTATCAGGATACATTATTATTCTGCAATTATTGGAAGGAAGAAAGTTTGAACTCATAATAAATGCTTCCTTTGGAGAGCCAACCCCCCCCCCCACCCCCCACCCCGGACTCTGACAAATTGATAAAAAAAAATCAATTAATAGACGAACCTCTGACATCCATTGTGGGAGTTCTTTATAGAAGGGTCTTCTCATGAGGTGTGAAGCTTTCTTCAGGTCTGACGGAGAGAGTGGTACAAGTGCCTTCTCAGGGATTCGCAATCCTTTGACATCAGAGGGTAATACTCCAAGCCATCGTATTGATGGGACCGTCAGGCTGTGGGATTCATAGCTCAGCGACTGAAGGTTAATAATGAAATTGGAAGTATTGGTAAGGTAACATGGGCTCCACCAGCATTATCATTGATACGTAATTATTCCACTAACGCTATACTATTAAAGGGACTTGGTAACATTGTTCAGATGGGAGATAGTGGTGCTAAGGTAGTGACTTCAATGCTAGATGTACAATTAAAGATAATCTGAAAATTTGAGTGAAAACGGATCATTATTTATGGTACAAATTGGGAAAAACTGATCTGATCGATTCCTTAATTCTCCCAACTATATTATTCTACTTCTATTCTGCTACTTGTCAAAACCTGTTCAGCATCAAGACAAGGACAATTTAATTATATTTTAGGTGAATGTAAATCGTCACAAAGCAATAAAATGGCTCTACATTCCATTCCAGACAGTTAAGTGTTGACAGATTTTTAAAGCCTGTTTTATGTATTTTTCTCATGGAAAAACGGTTGGGAAAATTCAAAATGGTTGGGAGAATTTACTGTTAATCACTGTTAGAGGGTGCCTCACATCGACGCCTTCAAAGAAAACCATAGATATCTTTGTGGTTTGAGAATTTGTTCAGGATTTTTTGCATGTCAGAGGGTTAGTATAGTAGAAGGAATATAGTAAGTAACATTTTATACAAAATTTAATCAATTTTTTTCATCAACCTTCAACAATGTTACCGACTCACTTTAACATTACTAATGTTACAAAATAGTTGTAACGGACCAGAGTATTTATCATAATATGCTACCAGGAAAACATTCATGATAAATTAAATAAAACAGGAACAATTTTGATACCAAATGATTCATGATAATATTGGGAGAACTACTCTTTAATTTTAAGGAAAAAATGTCATCACCCCTTGCCGAGTCAATGGTATGGTTGATACTAATTTGTGGCCCACAATGTGATTTCATTTACATTCCTTGCCCACCTGACAAATTAAATAACAACCCATGGACTCAGTAACTCCAAAAATTTAGCTGAGTGCACATTCAGTATTGAGGGCAGTGTCAAGAAAAAGACTAGTTACCAAAATGAGAATAACAATAATTAAGATGACATCAATAATCAATGGATCCCTATGACTCCATTAGAAATTCACAAAAAGGACAAAGGAAGAAGAAACAAAAACAATACTAGATAAGGATTCATAACTCATGAACATTAATTTACAAGTTATTTAATAGATCATGCACATAATACAAAACATGTATCTATGAATCACTTACCCTAGATCCAAACTTGTACACAAAGAGGATAGCTAAGCCTGCGAGAAAAGAGATCAATGAATGATTAAAAATAATGGCTCTATATAGTTTCCATTGAGTGAAGAGTATTTAAAACTACACGTAGTAGTGTATTTGGTTTAAAGCTCTTTTATAGACTGAACTTCTGTTCATTCTTATATTGTGTTTGCATTGTGTTAATGTATATCAATATGAATCTGGAGGGACTCACGGTGTGATGAAGATGTTTGAGGATTGTTTTACCTGACTGCTAACAGCATGTACATGCTTGTACATGTAAGTAAGCAACCAGGGGACCAGCGGCTTTAACTCCTCTCCGAAGGACCAAAGGGCACAAGCGCAATAACTTTGTTTCAAGTGCGGGGACCTCCCGGTTGCGAGACCACTGCTCTACCACTGAGCCATCGGGCCTCCTGATTATATTTCTGATAGTATATTCATTTCTTCTACTACAACCAAATAATATTTTGTTTACTGGTGCATTATGTTAAAATAATCCAAACTGAATTTCAATACAATATCAGTAATATTGTCAGTAAATTTAATAAACTTTACAAATTGTAAGAAAAAGCATGTATGGTATTATTACTTCATTCAACTCACCATGTGGATCAGCATCTACTAAAGCAAACACAGGAATGTGCAGGGTGTCCCAGAGCTTACGAACCATCATTCTGGTGTTAATGTCTGGGAAACCTTTACCCTAAGAAAAAAAATAGAAAAATATAGCAGTTAAAGTTACATGATTTAGACTCTCAAAGTGTACTATGTTTGAAAATATTCATAACTTTAAAAAAAATTATAACTCTTATCATTTTTACAATTTGTCAAAAATTAATGCTCCTTTGAACCATCATTTTGGTGTTAACATTACCCTAAAGTATAATTTGAGACATTGAAGAATAAACAAATGTGTGTGTGTTTGAAGATCCTCACAACTTTCAAAAACTCATCACTTTCTTATGATTTTTCGAAATGTCACTGATCTGTTAATCTACTAATAATTAGTCTGATTTTCTTAAAAGCATCTTGCTATCATGACCAAATTTGCCACTGAAAATAGCTTTCAACATTTTCAACTTAAGAAGACATCACATCATCCACAAGTGCACATCTTAAGCCGATTGAGTAGACTTGTTATGAAGATTTTAAGCTCCATGGTTATCATTTAATACATTCAAAGAAAATAGTCTGTCTTTAGCTGTATTTTTCTTTATAGGAAACACAGAAACAAAATTGACCAGGGTTAGATTAAAGAAAAAAATATGAGAAACTTTTCACTTAGTGTTTTTCTTTCTAGGCTGGTGGTGGTGTCAACAAATTCATTGATAGATCTTGTTCTTGAGACATGGTACATTTTAAGACTGGGTCAACCACAATATTTAAAGGTGACAATCGTAAAATTCCTTTGGTAATAGATTAATTTGTTTGCTGTTTCTGCAATTTTTGTTTGTTTAACTTTGTACATCATCTTATGTTAAGGCCTTCTTGCCCACCTATTATTATTGTTACGTCCTTCACCACTGCAACCACTTCTATCAAATATTAGTTATTTTATTTCGTAAGTCTCGACGGAGACTACGTGAGAAGCCCGCTCTAGCATGTAAGTCAATTCGTTCCTCGCGTGGTCAATGATTGCAGGAAACTACAATCGACTCGTCAATCTATCGATTTTTCGTCAGTTTTTCTGGGTTTTAGTTAGCCCCTTCCAATTTGGATTATTTTCTGGATTATACTGATTCTGCTAGACAACTTTCAATTCATGTCTACTTCTAAGAAGAAAATGTCAGAAGGAGATAAATCGGGCTCGGCCGAGCGGGAGCGTGCTCCCGGCAAAGCAAACGAGAACGTGCCGTCGCATCCAGCCAAGCCTGGTGCGGGGGTTTCACTAGCCTGTCATCCTGAGCCCAAGCGCTCGACAGTGCCGACTCAGCAAAAAGCGTCTACCTCACTAACTACGCCGAAAAAATGTAGTTCCAAGAAAAAGCATGTGGAACCAAGTCCCGAGATCGAATCGCTCAAAGAGCGGCTGAATCACTTTGAGGGACTCCTCACTAAAGTGGTAGATGCATTGCCCAAACAGACATTTACGTCTACGTCTTCAGAAAATCCGCATTTTCAGCGGGAAGGCGACAACGTTTTCACAACGGCGGATGAATTTTGGGATAACCATGATCATGACATGGCAGCGGGTAGCAGCGGGCCGCTGCAAGCCGATTACGGGGGAAACCCCGGTGAGGAACACGGAGGAATCCCCGGTGAGGAACCCGCTGGATTTGGGCTTGACAGCGACGACGCTCCGGTCCCCTCCTTCGCCGCAAAATTTGCAGTGCCAACAGGCGTGGGGAAGCCGCTCGATTCAGAGCTAGCAAACTCCGCATCTTATTTGATGGGACATAATTTGGAGGAAAAAACAATTGAAGAAACAGCTACCAAGTACCCATGCCCTGCAAATTGCATTTTGATGGACGCTCCAAAAGTGAATACCGCAATTTGGGAGAATCTCCCCGCCGAGACTCGTAGCAGAGATTTGAAACTTCAGCGGATTCAAAAAGCACTGACAAAGGGAATCGGAGCTTTCGTCCAAACCTTGGACTCTCACAACATGTCTGATACGCAACAGGATGCTCTCGCACTCCTCTGTAATGCAAACTTTGAAATGAACTGCATGAGAAAAGACATGATTAGACCAGACATGAATAAGAACTATACTCATCTTTGCAAGCCGGCTAACCCGGTCACAAAGCTCCTGTTCGGGGATGAACTGGGCAAAAAGGTCAAAGACCTTCAGGACCAACATAAGGCGGCTGCAGGTGTTATGAGAGGTGCCGCAAATTTTCCAAAACCCAGCTACCATCCTTACAGGAGATATACAGAGGCTGCAAAACGTCAGGCCCGAGATGCTGGTTGGTTTTCCAACACAGCAAGACACAACCCTGGAGCGGGTAACATGAACACTAACAGGCCTTTTTTAGGGCGCCGCCCGTCGTGGAGGGGCAGACCAGCCCCACACACTCAAACACCCCAGACGGGCCAACGCAGGCCTTTCCGAGGAGGGAAAAAGTAGTCCCAGACGCTAAACAGGCACCTGACTCCAGTGATCAGGTGAGTCAAAATTGTTCTTCTATTTCTAGTGAATACACACTGCCTGTCGGAGGTCGAATAAAGTCTTTTCATGATAAATGGCGTGCAATTTCCAATGATCCATACATTTTGAGTGCTGTTCAAGGCTACAAAATTGAGTTTGATCCGGCTCGATTTCCCCCCTCGAGGGAGAAACCTTTTCATACATTCAAGCGTAATGCTTTAGAGTCGAGACAAATTAGCTCAGAGCTTCTGAGTCTCGAGACAAAAAATGTGATAGAACGCTGTAGTCATTCACAAGGAGAATTTATCTCTAACATCTTTACCAGACCCAAAAAGAGTGGGGGTCTTCGACTAATTCTTGACTTGTCTGAATTGAATAAAAGCGTAGCCTATCAGCACTTCAAGATGGATAACATTAATTCAGCAGTTTTACTGCTATCGCCAGATTGTTTCATGGCTTCTCTCGACCTCCGAGATGCATACTATTCAGTACCAATTCACCCAGAGTCGCGCAAATACTTGCGTTTCATCTGGGAAGGACAGTTATGGCAATATAAAGCACTCCCAAATGGGCTTAGCTCTGCTCCTCGCCTATTCACCAAACTGCTGAAACCGGCCTTTGCCTCACTACACAATGCAGGCCATGTTGTACTAGGCTATTTAGATGATACCCTTATTATCGGTAGGTCTCACAGACAGGCCACAAAGGCGGTTACAGCTACCTCAGAACTGCTCTCTGAATTGGGGTTCATTATTCATCCCACTAAATCGGTGATAGAACCGGTTCAAGAAATCAAATTCCTTGGGTTTGTGCTTAACTCTATTGACATGACCGTGACCTTGCCTTCAGATAAGAAGGAAGAACTAAAATTGAACATGTACAGCATTACTTGAAAATGCCACTCCCTCCATTAGGCAAGTTGCAAGGGTTATAGGAAAACTAGTTGCAGCTTTTCCGGCAGCTCAATATGGGCTTTTGCATTATCGCGAACTAGAAAGAGGAAAGATAGTTTCATTGAGACTAAATAGGGGCCACTTTGATAGGCCCATGAAACTCTTGGACAAAGCTAGAAGGGAACTACTTTGGTGGATTGGTCATATTGACTCTTCTTTTCGGCCGATAAACCGTAGAAACCCTGATTTGGAATTGCGCTCAGACGCCAGTGGGGCAGGATGGGGTGCAACTAACATGACCACCCATACGGGGGGTAGGTGGAACAGTCAAGAGGCAGTGATAGCGAAGGGTAATGAAATTAATTATTTAGAGACTCTTGCTGCTGGCCTGGCACTTAAATCGTTCTGTTCCAATATGTCTCATAAGCATGTCCTTTTACGGCTTGACAATACCACCGCGGTAGCGTATGTCAATGCAATGGGGGGCGTGAAATCCCCACATTGTAATGAGGCTGCCACACACATATGGAATTGGTGTATAGAAAGGGACATTTGGATAACAGCAGCACATTTAGCGGGCCGGGATAACGTTGAAGCAGACACTATGTCCCGTAAATTCAATGATAGGACAGAATGGATGCTCAATGAAAGGGAGTTTGAACGCATTGCTAAACATTTCGGTATCCCTGACATAGACCTGTTTGCCTCTAGGCTTAATGCACAGGTGTCTACTTATGTTTCATGGAGACCAGATCCCCATGCCTTGGCAGTGGATGCGTTCACACTAGATTGGAGAAATCTGAATTTCTATGCCTTCCCTCCTTTCTGTCTTGTCCCAAAATGCATTCAAAAAATTATGGCCGATAAGGCAGTAGGCTTACTAGTAGTCCCGAATTGGCCTACACAGGCTTGGTTCCCTCTCTTGAAGGATATGATTATTGGAGAACCTTTGTTCCTACCCAAAAGTGAGAAACTTCTCAGACAGCCTGTGTCAAACCTCTCTCATCCTTTGTCTAATCTTGATCTTCTTTGTTGCAGGCTTGGAGCTGCTGCTACCGACAACAAGGCCTGAGCGCAAAAACTGTTGATATCATCTCTGCATCTTGGAAGGACTCAACGAAAAGACAATATAAAGTGTACATAAAGAAATGGGAGTCATTTTGTAGGCAGAGGAATTTAAACAAACTCAAGACAAAAGCTGAGAATGTGTTAGAATTCTTAAGTGATTTGTTCTATAATGGCAATGCTGGCTATAGTGTCATTAACACGGCAAGGAGTGCATTGGCCTCCTTCTTAACTCTGGAGAATGATTCTCATACAGTTGGATCGCACACAACTATTAGCCGTTTCATGAGGGGAGTTTTTCATCTTAGGCCCCCAGTTTCTAGATATACCAAGACTTGGGATGTTGGAATTGTACTGAACTACTTACGGGAGCTATATCCAGCAACCAAGCTCCCGCTTAAGGATTTGACACACAAGCTGGTTATGCTTCTAGCACTTACTTCAGCACAACGAGTTCAAACATTATACCATATGAACTTGGACAAGATGAATTTGACAGACAAGAATATGGAATGTGTTCTCGACAAGAAACTTAAGCAAAATCAACCTGGGCGTAGTGGTTGCTCCATTCAGGTATCGGCTTATAAAGCGGATAGCCGCATTTGTGTCATTCGGTATTTGAGAGAATATCTTCGACGAACCAAGGATATTAGGGGTCAGGAGAGATTCCTTCTAATTTGCTATCGCAAGCCATATCATCGTGCGTCTTCTCAAACAATTTCGCGTTGGATAAAATTAACGATGAGAAGCGCAGGTGTCAACACCGAGTTTAAAGCACACTCAACTCGCGCAGCATCCACGTCGACTGCCAAGAGGATGGATGTACCTCTTAAAGACATACTGGCTCAAGCAGGCTGGGCAAAGGAAAATACTTTCCAAAAGTTCTATGACAGGCCTTTGGAGAGCAAGGGCAAGAAGTTTACGGATGCAGTGCTTAACAGCAATTAATAGAGTGTCTAAAGATACGAACTCGTGTTCCTACAGCAAGGTTATAATATATATTCAGTAGTAAGTTAGCATTACTTTCTGTTTATAGAGTTTCTCTATGCCAGTTTATGCAATTAGGTAATTGCTCATAGAATCGAATGGGACTACTGGCTTTAAATTCTCACGTAGTCTCCGTCGAGACTTACGAAATAAAATAGAAAGATTAAATGAAAACTTACCGTTTGAAATTTGATCTTTATTTTATGAGGAAGTTGAAGAGGGAGATTACGTGCCCTCCGCTTCCCTCCCAAACGGTTAAAGTTCGAGTTTTTTCTTTTATAGAGATCTTTCTATTGATTACAACGTTGTTGGATTAGTAGTCCCATTCGGCTTCAAAGATTGACTTACATGCTAGAGCGGGCTTCTCACGTAATCTCCCTCTTCAACTTCCTCATAAAATAAAGATCAAATTTCAAACGGTAAGTTTTCATTTAATCTTTCTATTATTTAGGGGAACCTATAATCTACAAGCTGAGCTTTTTAATAGGTTCCTCACATTTCACCCTGTATAACCTACCATTTAATACAATTAATTTCAACGTCTTTACAAAGACTTGGTTATATAATTTCATACTTTGAGTATATTTCATATTATGTTATAATTTTATCATTTATGTGAATTCTGTTTTTTTTAATGTAAAACAAATAAACTTGAAAGTTGAAACTCACAGTGATAATGATGCAGTTCCGCATTCTGTCCATCAGTCCATCATCTATGATCTTCTGAAAGGTAGCATCTTTCTCTATGATCAACACAAACTTAGCATGGCTGTGTATGTCTAGATTAGAATCTTGATAAAGGAAAGTACTGGATAACATTAACAGCTACAGCTCACGTGACCAATAACTGTTAGGACCAACAAATTTGGAATAAGTAATGATTTCATTTTATATTTACAAAATGATCTTATAAAATGAGGTATACATTCAAATTTTAGCTCCACCTGCTAGTAATCTTCATAAGATTATTAAAGATATCTTTGATTGAACTTCATAAGTGTTTGACAGTGCATAAGCTACACACTCAAGTAATTTACGACCTTTGTATAAATGTTAGTATCCTTGTGATTTCAGAAAAAAGTCAGTTGATAATATTAAAATTCATCCATTCTGACAAGCTATCTTCATAAGATGTCAAACCATTTTTTGTTTATTTCATTATGAATCAAGTCCTAATTTATAACAATCACTACTTCATTATCTTAAATTCAATGATATTTTGTCAAATAATGGATGAAAAAATGGAAGGGTGATGATTATGTTTGGTTATCTTCATTAGATATGAAAGGAGTTTGAATTTCTTTTCAACTATTACTCGATTTCAGTTCAATAAATTGACTGGATTTTCAATAACCTCCTGGTATGGACTGTCTGCAAAAAGGTGAACTGCTGTTTAGTCTACAACCAGTTCGTCTACTATCCAATTAGTCTTTTCCCAAATGGTCTACACCCAGCCCACCCAGTAGACTTATTGGAGATTAGACCAAATGGCTATTAGACAAAGTGATTGTTAAGACCATGTGGATCAGGTGATGTGGATAGTAGACGTACTGGGTGAAGACCTTATGGAAATAGACCGACCAAACAACAATAAACCTTTCAAAATGTTTCCTTAGAAAATTAATTTAATATAATAAACAATAACAACCCTTACTATCTTTATTAGATACTGTATCAATTTTGTCTCTTAAAAGTGAGTGTGTGGTTAAGTTAGGTTAATAGATATATGTGTAAATGTCTATAGCATTTCTCGAAACAGATGTATAACATCATCGCAATGACAAAGGTGTAACTGGGTATTGAACCTAGGTCATTGTGTAGGTAGGGCACAAAGCGGGACACCACATAAACTCACGTCTGCTTACATACAACCTATACCCAGTAGTTTAAATTCATCAGTTTATAAGAGCCCATTCAAAACGTGCATCT
The DNA here is from genome assembly GCF_000002235.5 of Strongylocentrotus purpuratus. NCBI lineage: Eukaryota > Metazoa > Echinodermata > Echinoidea > Camarodonta > Strongylocentrotidae > Strongylocentrotus > Strongylocentrotus purpuratus. The sequence continues at coordinate 29,756,391 of NW_022145598.1, forward strand.
ATCAACTATCTCAAGTTTATCTTAACATGATCCAGTTGATACATCTTTTTTTTATGCTTTAGTTTAATGGCTATCTTCATAAGATATTAACATACAGCTTCTATGTAGCTTCATCATAATAGTCAATGTAAACTCAACAACATTATTTAATACAAAACCACTGTACCAAGTTTACCTCAGAAAATAAGTTCAAAGAAGAAAGACTCAAATTTGATGGTGATCTTCATTAGATGTAAACACATTAAGTTTTCACGATTCATCTTTTTTTAAATATCAGAACTATTTGTACATGCATCATGTAATTCAATTTCACCGTTTTCTCTTTTTTCAAAACTGCTTTGTTTGTCTGGTTCATAAAAATCAGTGTTTTATTGTTGTTGCTGCTTGTTTGGTTGCTCTATGGTCATATGTTTTGTGCTGCACACATTTTGACTTTGGCCATTACAAGAAGTGGGTTATTGATGTAGACCAGGCCTTCTCAACTGGCGGCGCGCGTGCCACTTGTGGCGCTTACGGTCAGTCGGAGTGGCAAGCGACTGTTGCAACAACAAAACAAAAAACAGAAAAAAAGAGAATATATATTTTAGAATTAAATACTCAGCTAAATCAAGAAGTTGCAGTCGAATTCGAGCCCTAAATGCCTGTTTTATTAACAAACAGGAAGAAAGGGGGAATTTATTGTTTTTTACCATTTTATACGAATCTAAAAGGTCCGAACAACAATTAGCTTACGATGAGACGATTCAACATTGCCAATATCTGGAAACATCTTGTTTTTGTTTGTTTAATTTCACTTTATTTTGACATTTCCTGTGTTTATTGCACACAAAAAAACTACATATAAATATACCCCTTGTGTAATTGTACTTAGGAATTTTAATAATTTTTTCACATCAATATGAAATTACGATTGATTATATTGTGGAATGAAATGGTGCTAAAAATGCCCCATTTGGGCCTTTAGAAAGCCCTAAATCTACCAGCTTCAGGGGGCTCAGCCCCCTGCTACCCCTGTTAGGGCTTCGCCCCTGGACCCCACCCATTTTCGGCTCGTTCACTACGCTCCCTCACAGCACAGTCGACCTTACAGGGTGGCAATTCAACTACAAATTCTTTTCGTTTTGGCACTTCTAATAAACTAGTTGAGAAGGCCTGATGTAGACAAATGCTTTTACAGCTCATTTTATGTATGTTATTACCAAAGAAGAAAAAAAGGCCAGTCAGTCACTCAATGGTGTCTGACAGTGAAGTCTAGCAAGTAAACAGGTTTCCTTGCATAGTTTGAATATTAGGACACTGCTAACATTTAAATTTCACAGAAAGGGCATATATTACATATTCATAATTCCTACAAAATTCTACAGAATTTGATGATGGCTGCAAAAGGGACATAGTATCTTTAAAGGATACTTGAAATTCCCCCAACATGATTTGTCACTTGTGTTCCCTGTAATAAAGAGGAGATACAATAAAATAGAATTTCATAGAAAAAAATAATTGCATTCATTTGCAACACAAATGAATTTGATATCATGTTCAAATGCTATCAAGGTGCCATGCTTTTTAGTGAGCACGCCCCCTTCGTATATTGATTTTCTTTTAAGTATGAAAAAATAGTACACAATGCTAGAGAAAGAGAGAGAGAGAGAGAGATCTTTGAAGATTGCATAGAGTTCAGCCAACTCTTGTTAACAAAGATGTGACTAGAAGATGTCCCTAAACACTGATTATGACCTAAATTCTCAATACAAACAGTTTAGTGAATAAACGTAAGCAAATGTTCATGATGGCAGCCCTCTAGTGATGAAATAAGCAACTAGTCGCTCTATGGCAAACTCACTGTTCTATTGTTGCTACAATCTATGTAGGATCCGGAAGCATCAGTGAAGCACAGATCTCCATAGACCAACCCTTTTGATGTAGCCAGCTGGTCAGAAAGGGAAACAAAGTGGATTAAACCTTTAAACTTATTTTTACAGTAGGATGCAGGACCTGTTTATGACATCAGAGCTGATGAAAAGCAGCTCATTACTAGTGTTAGCAATACAGAAGTTACATTTCATTTCAGTGTAATTAAAAAATAAAAAGTGAAGTAAATTCAGTTGGCGAAGGAAATCGACCATAGAGCAATTGTTGTCTGCTTAAAGCTGGACTGCACTACTTGTATCTACTTGTGCCCTATATATAGCCAACAATGCCTAAGCGGTACCCGTTTTGATGAGACAACCACCTGCCAGTGAACACGCAGGGAGGTCTAATCCCCGCGGGCCAAACTAGTGCAGTTAAGCTTTAAAATCAGGAATGAAAGGTGAAAGGTGAAAGGTGAACTTACAACGTGAAGGCATCGTCTTGGTACTTGCAATAAACAGCAGAGGTTGTCAATGATGTCATCAACGATTGACTGGCTGCCAAATGACTGAACATCACTGTAATACAGGTCCCTGTACATAGACAAAACAACAACATGTGGAAGTACACAAGACTATTTCCTAATGTTGCATGTTGATGGGAAGGGGCATTGATGAAATAAAGTATCTGGTCTATTTTCTCTGAATATTTTTGCCTGTGTCTTTTTTCTGAGGTACACATGTAATTAAAAAACCGTTGCTTGCTCAATGTTCCATTGTTGACATTTTGTTCATATGCAGCATTTAGCATGTACATGTACCTGTCACTATGAATATGACGAACAAAGAAAGCGGACAAAATATACAGTTCCTCAGGTAGACAAAGGAACATCCCTTCACTGCTATTATGTAAAAATGTGTAGAACAGGTGTCACATGCATATTCACCTTTTTACATAATAGCAGTGAAGGGATGTTCCTTTGTCTACCTGAGGAACTGTATATTTTGTCCGCTTTCTTTGTCCGTCATATTCATAGTGTGTACATGTATATTCTTCATCATCTCATTTTCTGTCCTTGTTTCTTCCATCCCCGCAAACTTCAACTTCTTCAACATATTTTGTTTCTATTCACATCAAATAAGTGATGTTTTTGGTAATGTTCCAATGTACAGGTATACAAGATTTTGAATAGAAGTTTGAATTGATCACTGAAACCTTAAAACTTGTTGACACTGATATGCTAGCTGTGTAGAATAGGATCTGGCTTGATTACTATATGCAAGCTCACCTTTTTGTTGAATATGTATCAGTCTGCACAAGTCTGTAGCACAAGGCTAGAACCTTCAACATAAGGGCTAGAAGGTGGATAGTAAATGATTAAACAAACAGAATTTTGATTATATATATTCAAATGCCTCTTCTGGATAACATCAATATAGTCTATTACTACAGCATTTTCCTTGTTGTTATTTTTATGAGTTCTTATCCATTACTCAGTGATAGAAGATACAATAGCTCAATGATTAAAATTTTTCCAAGCTAGTTCCTTTTAGTTTTCTTGAAAGCCTAAATTTATCTACATGTTGTTTTTTGTATAGGTTTTTATGATTTTTCAGCATCGTAATCTATTTGACCATCATTAAGTATTCAAAATCCAAAATATAACTGTTATCTGCTTTAGATAATGGATTTGCTTTATTTGAAGGCTTTGCTCATGTTAGGACATTACAAAATATCAATCTGTGTGTTTAAACTTACTAAATCTATTTGTTGAGGTCGGTACATCAAATCTCACTTCTGTCATCTTTGCATCATTCTTCATCTCCAGTCCTACATCTTCTCTGAAACTGTAGGAGATGGGAGAATTAGGAGAGAAAGAGAGAAAGAGGCAGGCAGAGAGACAGACAGTACAAGAAAAAGCAGGAAAATGAGGGGGCAAGGATTGAAAGAGTTAAAGAGGGAAAGAAAAAGAAAGGTGAAAGGGAGAGAGAGGGAGAGAGTAAAGTTGAAGGGAGGAGAGAGTTGAAGAGAGAGAAAAGAGAGGTTTATGGAGTGGGGAAAGAGGCAATTAAAGAAGGGAAGATAAGTAGAAATTGAAACATTCATTATTTTCTATATATACAGAGGTAGGTCAATGATTGTCAAAAAGGACAGGAGGAGAAAGTTGGAAGCTGTAAAAAGCGCCAAAATCTGTGAAGCATAGCACAGACAGCAACTAACTTAGTACTTGAAACGGGGGCATAGCCATTTTCTTTTCTCATCTGGATCCATCTACATGTACATGTATTTATTTGATTTGATTTGATTTGATTTATTGGTTTCTGCATCTTTTTTTCTTGTTTTCATCATACATTTCCATGAACATAATATGGTTTGATACAATATTTTAAGTGTATATAATTTTATACAGATAATAAACAAAATAGATGCAGGAGGGCTACAGAAATAAGCAGAGTAGCTTGACGTGCCCGCAGCCCTCAACTTAGATACAACAATAAAAAATATGAATAAAAAAGAGTGTGACTTGCAGAGAAGAAAAGGAAATATATGAATGTGTTTACACAGCTATCTGCATGAGATGTTGACATACATGTAGTAGATCAAGATTCTGACTTACAAATTGTACGTTCAACAAACTGAAGACGTCATTAGATATTGTAATTCTTATTGAATTATCCTGATGAATTACATTTCAATTACGAAGCTTGGGTGTTTCTTAACTGAAATCAAAATTCATCACTCTATTTTCAATACATTCAATCTTCTAGTATTGACAATATGATACACCCAGTTTGAAATAGCTTGTAACAAATGTTAAATTTTTCCAAGACACTGTAAATGCATTTAAAAAAAACAACAACAGTACTTTCAACATTAAAACTGGTATAATAATGGAGACTTGATAACAGTTGCATAGCTTGGATCAAGCAAATGGTCCAAGGTGTATGTAATACTAATTAAAAGAAAGCTGTCGAGTGGCGTAAGAGTGGGGAAAGAGTCTATCATCTTCTCTTGCCTCCCCCTCCCCCTTTTCTCTTTTTTTTATAAATATTTTCATTTTCCCTTCTTCAAATGGGGGTAGGGGGAGAAGGGGTTCATGTGTCTCTTATGTGCCCCATTAGCTATTCCCACTGCTGAATACTGTTCCTACCTCACACTATCCCAGCTGTTTCTCCTGCCGTAGCTAAGATACAGAGCCTCTCCCCTTGCAATACAAGTCACCACATTCTCAACAACGGCTTCAATCCTGTGCAACACCTCTTGTCTGTGAGAGAGCAATACATTTAGAATGATAGAAGTTACAATTAGTTTCAACTTTCATAGCAATTAATCTGAGTGTAACTGCAATGAATGGTCTAGTCAGGATTTCAGATAAAATCATTTTTCTTAAACCTAGAACCAGCTGTTATAGTACCTTGTACATGTGACTAAGAGATTAAGCTTTTAATTAAAACATCAATATAAATGCCCCCATTTGGATGGAGTATAAAAAAATGAAACTTAAGATATGACAACCCAAATAAAGTGTTTTATAAGATTATTTTATTAACAAGTCCCCCCTTTTTCTTTACCTCAGAAAAATTCACATGTAATCAGAAATCACATAGAAATAACATGGGTTCACAAAACTTAAGTTTAGCAAAGCATACAAAAGACTCTAGGCCCTACTTGTGATTTTTTTTTAAATGAAATATTGTCTGGTAAAATGCTGATGAATGTGCATGCAAGTAGCTAAAACAAAAACTAAAATCAAAGAAAAAGGACCTTCCAATTATTGTTTGTACAAATCTTAAAACGTATTAATCATTTTACCTTGTGATGTCTTGTGTTCTCACATATTTGACAGCGTCTTGGTCTCTTGTTTGGCAGAACTGTTCTCTCAGTTTCCGGGCCCTTTCTTCATTCTTCAAATCTTCAGTCAAATGGTCTATTTGTGTCCAAAATTGGCTGTCATCATTCATACTCCACCAATGTACGTTGGATTCACGCGTTCCGGTCTACTTCCCTGTGATCTGATAATGCTGTGTGGCATAATTTTAAAGAACTCTGTAATAAAATTTGTTGTTGTGCTTCCTGACTGAGATACGAGACTTAACTTACAATTCTAGCAATGAGTGCCAATGTTTAATAATTTAAGAAGACCCTAGACCTAGTCTACCACTAAGAGTAGGTCTAGAGATATCATCCACTTCTCACAATCCTGGTGAAAAATAAGAAAAACTGAACATTTAAACAATGTCAATACTAGACTACTGTTTTAAGTCAGATCTCTGACTTAGATTATAGATCTATAACTTTGTCTTTAGTTATAAATTAAAAGTATTGAAAATTCAAATCATTATCAATCAGCCAAATAAGGCCAAAATCAAAAATTGTAGGCCTAGACTAGATCTAGGTCTAGATCTAGAGTCTATTTACGTTGTTGTCAACCTTCCAAATGGAGGCGGTCAGCAGAGCCAAACAACCATCGACATCAGACTGAAGCTTTTGGTTTTAAACAAAAATGATTTTAATAAAGAATTCCCCATACCATAGCAATAATACCAGACGGCTATTTCTGTTCACGTCTTTGTCCATAAAATGCACCTATTGCGATCGACTGCTATCAGTCCATTGCCTTGATGTTTACCTTGTGCTTCTGTTTAGTTATATGTCTTGTGGCCCATGGGATCGCTGATCTCCGAAAAAGCGGAGGAAGAACAAGAAGAAGTTGGTAGAAACTAAATGTCCAACCTCAAGTCTACCTATCGTAGTCTAGATCTACTCCTGAGTCCTAGGGCCTTAGTAACGTTAGGGGTCTACACAAATTCACCTAAACACTGAATACGACTTGTTAATCTTTAGAAACAAACCGAGTGTGTAGTTAATGATCTAACAAGTTATATCCAAGTCTAAAACTAAAAGAATTGTTCACATTGTTGGTTAAACTGACAGTCACTGACATGAGAGTCACACTCACAGTATTAAACACTGACGACAAGCGTCACTGCACTCCATCTCAACATGACCAATGCCAATGGCAATGTGAATTATTATGAATGCGACTCGCCATCTTTCAAACTTTCATTCACATTTTGAATAGAACTCTAGAGCCGTTTTATTGTTAAATCCTACATTAATATCTCAGTTATACTTACGGTTCATGTAGTAAATCTAGTAATTCACATGCAAGTGGGGTGTAAAAAAGTTAAAAAGTATGAAAGATGAATTTTGAGAGCTAGAAGTTCTAGAGATTTCCCCGTCAATCAGCTGATCGCAGACGATTAATAAACAAACTTTTTCGAGTTGGTTATAGTGCTGTGAGCGTAGATGGCGCTAAACCATTTTAATTTTCGTCATGAAATTTTGCTCATTTGCAGCTAGCTGCATTACAAACGTGGGGGATGTTGGGAAGTTCAAGTTCAAGTTCAAGTTCAAGTTCAAGTTCAAGTTCATTTATTCAAAACCACACTAAACATGATATAATCTTTTACATGAAAAAGAGACTGGTAATAGTACATTAATCAACATATAATAACTTGATTACATCATTAAGTGAATGGTTTTAGGACCCCTGTAGAAGCTAAGCTTGTGAGCGGGGGCCCTATAGTCAACAAAATACATACATTAACGATATGGCAAGGTGAATAAAAAGAATGTAATTTTTATACAAGGGATGGAAACAAACTAAGCTACAGAAGGGGAGGGGCAATCCCTTTCTTAACAACCGAAGAAAACAATTGCGTTGAGTTTGATGTAAAGTTGATAACAGATGTGGGATCATCATAATACATCATTTAGGATATTATGCCCCAAAAGAAATAAGATACTGTGAGCTGTAGTAGTATAGTCTTGTGTAGATCAATGTGTATACAAATTTCCTTTATATAGACTTGCCTCATATGGACCATTTGTATACGGACGACATTACACTGCCCATACAATTTAACGTCAGAAGGCTACATAACATGAGAATTAAAATACATTAAATCACACAAAAGTAGTCTCGTTAAGCCGCTTTAAGTGAGTATCCTTTCCAATGGCCCCAACCAGTTACATGTAATCCTTTTGAGAAGAAGGGGATTAGAGAGATAAATTCGAAAGGGATTACAACAGATTATCTCGTAATGCGTTCTTATTACCTTCAACGGATTCGTATAAAGGACGTAATGACTCTAACGGGCAATAAATGGCATAAAAAGGACATTAAAAACAACGAAGAGAATAACGGTCTGTCGTGGTATCTCCCTATTGAACTGTTTACAAAATCGAGTGCAAGTTCCTTTCCCGATGAATATACCTAAGAGGAAAACCGTGTACTTTTTGTCGTTTGCAATAAACTATAATTAAGCAAATGCATGTATTTTGCAGGATGAGAACTGATATATTTCAAGTGTAGATTGCTTTAAACATGCCCTCAAAACTCATTTGTTCAAAGCGGCTTTCGAGTAGATTTAGTTTTACTTTCACATTGTCGTTGTTAATTTTTGTGTGTATTTTTGTGTACTTATAGTTTTTCTTCTCCATGCGCCTCGAACACATTAGTCATGTGGAGTTGGCGCATTATAAATACTCAATATTATTATTATTATTATTATTATTATATAATTACGTTTCCAAGTTCAAAGGGTAAATTAAGTCTGAAAAAGGGTATCGTGTGTGTTTAAAACGGGATTTAAAACAAACAAACAAACAAAAACAAACTTTAAAAAGCAGGAGGCGATTTGGCTCAGTCGGTAAAGCGTCTGCCTGTCGAACCAAAGATCTCGGGCTCGAATCCCACCCAGGCGGATAACTGAAGCCTGCGTTGTATTAACGTGCCCTCCCCTTGTTTCATAGATGCAGTATCTGCAAGAATCTTCAGAATTGAAAGAGGCAGATTATCTTGAAGAAGAAAAAGAAGAAGAAGAATGATGTGGCTTTCACATTTTCCCTCTAGTTTTGCTAATACTATATAGGGTACTTTACCAAGAGAGAATGGATATAATAATAAGTATTGATCAATATGCAGGGCGAGGGAGGGGCAAACTCTGTTACAGGTAATTCATATGTATAAACAAATTTACAGAAAAAAATCTTGCCAAAGAATGGAACTAGGCTCGACTACCACTTGTGCTAACTTCTAGTTCGCATTAACAACTTCACCTAAATATAGTAATACACATATTTACGTAATAGTATGCAGATGTACTATGTCTAAATATCGTTTTTAAACCATTACAGTTCAATCGACATTACTCTTATGTTATGTATACATGTAATATCAGTATTATTTTTTGCATTGTATGCTTGTTCATATGTACTGTCATTATTGTGATGTGTTGTTTTTAATAAATTCAAATTCAAATTCAATTCAATTCTAAACAAATATTGGGTGACCGGGCAACCCACTCACAGCCCAAGCATAATATACTTATAAAGCGGACTTATCTAATAACTGAGAGTCAAGGCGCTATACAAAACAAAATACACAAATCTCTCTATGTTAACAACATAAGTAAGTCTGAGTAAAAAAAAAAAAAACCGTTTTTTAAACATGTTTCTGAAAGGTTTCTAGGCATTGAATGTTTCGTTTGGCCTGATTGAATCCACACACCTGATTACAAAAATGGATACATTGTTATTTCAAGGTATCAAAGGATTTTTGATTACATGCAGTCATACCTGTAATGCCAAATCATTGTAGCGGTATATTTAATAAGCAACAAACCAAACACACGCAATGGGATGAAATCAGATATACAAAGGACTACGTATTTACCTGGCCACGGGAGTCTTGCATTAAATATTTGTTTGTAAAAGTAACTCCATATAACTATTAGTCGAAAGTCCTTCTGACTTGTTGGAAATGAATTTGAATATATTGTTATCGTTCCTCCCGAATGAGATTTGACTTGTGTTCCATAATGGATCTTTAAATCGTTAACCTGTCTTCCATCAAAGTTAATTCACAGTTACAACAAAAGGAGATGATCCGTGAAAATATCTTCACCCGTCACAAGAACGATATCAATGAAATATTGATCGACAGGAGGTGTTATCGATTTGATTACAAGTGATATGAAAAGAATGATTCGATCTCATGACATGCATGACCACATATCTTGTTTAAGGTGTAATGGTGCATGTCAGTCTATGTTCCATCTTCACACACACTCATGTCGTTTGCGTGAAACGACATGGTCGAAACAAATGATTCGTTTATATACGGATCTCAAATGGAGCAACAAATTGCGAAACGATTGTGATGATGATGACATATAGGCCTATATAATATTTATTGGAAAATGGGCAATGTGTTTGAAGGAAGGGGTTGGATATACCAACATGGCCGCCACCACTATCATCGTTAGGAGCAGAAGAAGCAGCTACAGCGCAACGACCGCGCCAACGACCGCGAGCATTATCCACCACGGCACTACCAGTATCAACACCATCATCATCTCCATCACAATCGTCATCATCATCAGCGCCATCATCATCACCATCACCATCACCACCACAACCACTTCCACAATCACCGCCAACATCACCAGGGTCACCATGGCTGTCCAAACTCTTACCACTCCCACCACCACCACCTCCACCACCACCACCACCACCACCATCACAACCACCACCACCACCACCACCACCACCACCACCACCACCACCACCACAGCGAGCGTCACAATATCAACACCAACCCATGGTCACCATTGATATTACCGCCATCACTACCACCACCACCACCACCACCACCACCACCACCACTATCATCATCACCATCAACCCTTCCACCACCACCATCACCATCATCACCCCTCCACCACCAGCACTACCACCATTATCACCACCACCACCACCACCACCACCCCTCTACCACCGTTCCCATCCCCTGTCAACCAAAGTCATATACGATCTCCGAATCCCGTATCAGAGACATCATCATCATCATCACCACATTAATCCAGAATATTTGGAACCAGCAGGATTTGAACCTGCCATCGACTGCTTGTCGGGAATCGACTCTACCACCAGGCCATCACTGGTCCATGACACTTTTACGATGAACTGGAAACAAATACCTCAGCTCTCCTGGCTTATTGTGACTTATTGATATTCATCAGTCCACCGTTAGAACAATATCTTTGAATATTAGGCGTCCTGCATGGGAATAGTTTCATTTTTTGTAAAGAATTTTTGGGCTTGCACCCTGTAAATAAAGATCGCGTGTTCGATCTTGTAATTGAAAACAAGTCAGAAAAAAAAAATCTTGGAGCCAGCGGAATTTTCAGTGTGTTCCTTCCGATATCTAGGATTTAGATTGTTTCAGTGAGTTACTGGTCAAACTTTTCTAGTCACTCATTGGTTCAACCATAACAAAATCCTTTCAAAAGTAGTTATTAATTTTTTTTTTTTAAATCCTGTATATTCTCATGGTTCGGGTGTGATAACTTTCTTAACTTGCCGCCCGTCGTTATGTTGCCCTGGACCTTGTAGGAATGTAGGTCCATGCCCAGACTAACATTAGCCTAAAAAAATCTATAGATCACTAAAGTAGCCATTTATAGGTGAGCTCGTTCAATTTAAGTAGAGCCACTGGAGCAATCAGGTGCGAAGACTGTAAGAAAGAACATGAAAAGATGAAAGAAGTTACAAGCAATTAAATCGATGTTTTAACTCTGCCCATCTGTTGGGGTCGAAAGTCGATTTCCTCTTCTGTAACAATAGAACGAAAAGACACCGCCACTTGTATGTGCATATAGGGAAGAAGAGTGAGAAGGAGGTGAAATGGACATTGAAGAAGGTAATACATTAAAAGGGAAAGAAGAAAAAGAAGAAGAAGACAACGACGAAGACGACGACGAAGAAGAAGAAGACAACGACGACAACGACGACGACGACGACGAAGAAGAAGAAGACAACGACGACGACAGCGACGACGACGAAGAAGAAGAAGAAGAAGAAGAAGAAGAAGATGATGAAAAAGAAGAAGAAGAAGAAGAAGAAGAAGAAGAAGAAGAAGAAGAAGAAGAAGAAGAAGGGAGATCAAGGAGAAGAATATGAATAACAATAATAACAATTAGATGAAGAAAAATAAGACTGTATGGGAGCAGGAGAAGAAGAAGGTGCACCATGACGGTTAATGACTTATGTTAGAAAAAAAGCAGACGAGCTGAATGAAAATATGAACAGTTTAAAGAACAGGAATTACAGAAGAATAACAAAAGGAAGAACATTGTCAGAATAGGAAATAGAAAATGAAGAACTAAGAAGGAAGAAGAGGGGAGACAAAGAAGAAGGAGGTCTGGAGGAGGAAAAGAAGAAGAAGAAGAGGAGGAGGAGGAGGAGGAGGAAGAAGAAGAAGAAGAAGAAGGAGGAGGAGGAGGAGGAGAAGGAGAAGAAGGAAAGAATAAAAGAAGAAAAAGAAGAAGGAAAAGAAGGAAAGAAGAAGAAGAATGAAAAGAAGGAAAAGAAGGAAAGAAGAAGAAGAAGAAGGAAAAGAAGGAAAAGAAGGAAAAAGAAGGAAAAAAGAAAAAAGGAAGAAGAAGAAGAAGAAAGTAAGAAAGTAAAATGAACAAAAAGGAAAGATAAAGAATGATTCCCTTTAACATCGATACATTTTACAATGTACCATGTACCGATCTGTAGGCCCATTCTATTTCTCACGTATCGTTTATTGAAGCATTGTTACACATAAGAAAGAGAATCCCTCACAAAGCCTTATACCAGATTCCACAAAAATCAATATTCCTACAAGTGTTAATGTCCAAGCTTTACATGCAGTTAAGTGCTCTCGCTGTGTGTTGGATATTAACACCGACCCATATGCTGCCTTATTTCGAAATATAACGAGAGTGTTTAAAAAAACAGAAATGGCACATGTAAATGCTCTGAGCCATCGTCCTCATCATCAACATCATCATCATCATCATCATCATCATCATCATCGTCATCATCATTGTCATCATTATCATCACCATCATCATCATGATAATCATCATCACCACCATCATCATCATCATTATCATACCGTTATGTTTTTAGGACCAAATCAAAGTAAAATCTCATAATTCAAGATTTCACTGTACTTTGATGTTAGTTTATAGTGATTACTGTACGTTATTCTTTCATTGTACGATAACACCATTTATTCATGGTCATATTTTCATGTTTTAAGTTTTCAAATGCAGAGTAAACCTTTCCAATTGACATTGTTATTTATTTATATTTGTAAACAAGTACATTTAAATCTTTTTAAAACCAAGCTAGATTCAACAGGGAAGTGGGAAACAAATTATAAATGCGTTTTCAGTAAGCTGGAGAATTATGGAGAGTTTAATAATTTTAGGTGCATTTTCTGGTTTCTCTACTCGTCATGAACTATTTGTCATATAATATTTCGTGGTCAAGTTGGCAAATGGTCAGAAGAAACAGCTTGTAATTGACAGAAAACAATCTAGTCTTACAAAGCTAGTAAAAGTCGTGACACATATGCCTACATATGCTACTATAGTCCCAACGCACAATGGATGCCAAACTTATAATTAATCAATCATTTCGTAATGAGAAACTCCATCAAAACAGGTTTAGAAATTGATAAAAACAGTGTTGAGACATTTCATTCATAAAAAACCCCTCTGTATACCACAATGGGGGTAATGAATTAGGAGCGAAATAAAAGGATTTATTCATGTTACACCAATACAATAATATCGGTTTTTTGTCTCCATGAATGAACTTACAAAAGTTGGGTTCCCACGCGAACGAAAGTCAGTGACTTTTTGTCGCAGGTGCATCATAAATTTATGATAACTCTACTGAGCGGAAATGGTGCTCAATGGGAAGGTGCTATTATCTAAAAGGGGTGTATGCAAGAAACATACTGGGATGGGATGTTGAGGTACAGAATGACCCAATTCTTTTCAGAGTATCCACCGGCCAATTCTTGTGTAGGGCGCTGAATAAGCAGGATAAGAGACTCTCTAAAACTATAGACACATTTCTTTGCTTCTCTCTTAAATAGAGAAAATTGAGTACAGAGCTTGCGATACAATGTGCACTGGCGTCCTGCGTCATGTCATTTGAAAACAAAAATTGCTTTTAATAAACCCCTAGTCATACAAAAACCTTAGCAAAGAATAAACAAACAAATTCAAAAACAGTTCGGAACACCTGGGCCCCGTCTTACAAAGAGTTACGATCGATCCAAATCAATCGTAAGTCCTCCAATCAATCGCAAGTTTGCAGTCTCCTATCTCTTATGTACATAGTTACGATTGATATCAATCGCAAATAACTTACGATTGATATCAACTCTTTGTAAGACGGGGCCCTGGTTGACATGAGGGGGGGGGGGGGGAGGGGTAAGGGTACATCGTCATAGGTTCCGACCTGCTTCATTGAAACCTTTTTTTTTTCTTTAAAAAAATCTTGCCCACATGCATGTAACATAAGATCTATAGGCCAACCTGTACAAGAATGTATTTAAAAATTGAAAATAAGAGATTCACTGTATCAAGAAATTCAAGCTATCACTCATACCAAGGGCGTGTCCACACATTGATAAACAGTGGAATCTTCTAAATGGGGAGGGTGTTTTTCTTTAAACCTTAACTGCTTTAGACACTCTACAGAGTTTCCTTTTTTTGGGGGGGGGGGGGAGGGTGGGGGGGGGGGGGGGCCTTCAAACTGTTTAGGGGTGTGTCGGCAAATTCTGTCTCATAAAAGGAGGGATATTATAGGGATATATGCAGAATTTTTTTGCATTTTCAGGTTTACCAAACACAAAACATAAGGGAATAAAAAAGAAGAGAAAGAAGAAGAAGAAGAAGAAGAAGGAGAAGATGAAGAAGAAGAAGAAGAAGAAGAAGAAGAAGAAGAAGAAGAAGAAGAAAAGGCCTCTCCTTGTAACACAATGAGGAAGAGGAGGGGGGGGGGGTCAAATAAAAACTTTAACAATACTCCAGGGCAATCATCATTCCTGTGCCTGTGGCCCATTACAACTCTCCAATATTTGGCAAATCTTTTAAAACATCGGCAGGGATTATATACAATATTGAGTGATTTTCAATCTCGAAATATAGTTTGTATCAAGACAAAAAGGTATAATTATCTCCGATGCAGTTAAAGCTTTTAAAAGCGTTATACATTAAGTGGTAGTACTAATAGTAATAGAGTGTACATTCTAAAGATTGTGATTATGATTAAAGTGAATTTGAAGCTCCTTGAATTCACGCACCCAGTTATGGTATCTTTGCACCCCTACTATTGAGATGGAGTCGTCCATGCTATCACCACATTGATCACACAAACTTCGCGGACACTTCAAAAAACCTGTCCCAAGTCCGCCCGAGATCATCAACCTAAAACTGTGTGTACGGAGGGTTCGATTGCTGAATTCGGTTATTGTGCAACTTGGCTGCATGCCCGTGCTGTCGTACGGTTTGACGTGTGCAGGTGAACGGTACCCAGTTTTTTCTTCTTCTGCGGTTATGGATAACCTTACCTGGGAATTCCAATAGGATAACCAGATCTCAGGATAACTTTTGGAGTTTTAACCAGACACGGAATTATTTATCTTGCGTGCTTAGTTTTCCAGTGGATCTGTGCTTGCATTGATCTTACCACGGACATTTGACGCCGTGGTGGAGCAAAAAAGGGGCTGCTAGTTGGAGATGCAGCCTCGATTTAGGAAGATGGAATTGAAGTTGGAGGTAATTCCGCTCTTCTGTGCCGCTGTTGCCCTGTCGAGCTTGGTTTCCCGCCCGGTGGAGGCCCAGCAAGGCGACGATGCAAACGTATTCAACCCTCGCGGTAAGCCCTAAATTCCATCTCTCTCTTTCATCTAATATCACTTTGAAACCAACTTACGAAGAAATAATCCTTTTTATCAATGTCATTTTATTCATGTGCACTTTAAAGTATGATTAATGTTTGTGATTATCTCGTCTTTAAATCAGTTTAGATGTGCGTGATTGTGAGTGTGGTTCCATCCTTGTTTTGTCATGCACGTGTGCTGAGTATAAAACTGAACCCCATTAGAATTTTTGAGGTCATAGAAGTTTTGGAAAGCCAGCCAGGGAGCTAGCTAGAGCTCAGAGAGCCGGGCCTGGGGCAAAACAGAGTCTTCTGAAAAAACGTGCTTCACGGTGTTCATGGTCCATTTCATACTTTTAAAGTTCTATTCTCATTTGAACAATTCGTTGTGGTTTGAACTTTGTATGGTTAGAGCGGAAATTGTCGTTTTGGCTCAAAATAAGTGAATCCTCGCATATTGTGCAGATGAAATGAAATTGGTTCATGGTGGTTGGATATGCATACAAACTAACAACTAATGTCTCTGTCCCCTCACGTTTCTTTCTTATTTTTGCTGTTTTTGGTTCACGAGGAGGCCAACACTCAAAGTTTATTCATGACAATTTTTAACAAATTCTCCATTTAAGTTAGCATTTTCTTCTCAAGTTGATGTTAATCTGACAGAGTCATTTTAATAGATTAACAGGTGAGCATTCCTTATTTTGCTGATTGAGTTTGGTCTTCGGCTTGAGGACATTCAACCCTTTCCATTAATTTCAAGGATGGGCTAGGTTATGTAGAGAAAAATACATTTACATGTACATGCACTTTGTGTGTCCTTTTTTCAAGAACATTAACATTTAGAAGTCATGTAGACCTCTATTGCTATGATAGAACAATTTGAAATGTGTTCTTTGAAATGAATGTTGAAAGGGTGGGAAATTATGTTTCTCCTTTGAAAAGTAAGATTGCTTTTTTGTTTTGTATATTTGAAATTTAATTCATCTTGTTTTACATTGGAATGTACATGTAAGCAGTAGTTATTTAATTGTCTTATATATTAGGCCTTTTGATGTGTATTGATTCCTCCTTTAACAATATGATATGATCTTAATTTCATATACATGCCATATCAAACACATTTACCCATACAGTTCCAAGTATTGGTTATAATTTACCGGTAGTCCTAAATGTGTATCATTGTCGTGTTATACCTCAGCAAGATATCATTTCATACACAATTCATTATCTTCTCATATGTTCTACGAACTGTAAATATCTACCGGTACATCATTATTGGAAAAGGATCTTTTGGGACCAAGCATGACATTGCAACCTCCAAAAAATACTGGACAAAAAGCAAGTTGAACTAGCTCAACCTAATTTGAGAAAATGTTTGAACAGATTAAGAGTGTGGGCCAGCCTCCTCATTGTTGGGTTCCGACTGTGAGAAAGGTTTCATTGATTTTTCTCCGGCCTGTTCCAAGAGCCGGTGCCATAGCTCCATTCATCGGTTCTATGGGGGTAAAGCAAAGTGCAAACTTTGCATTGGATTCAAAAGGTTGAGATAGGGTGAAAAAGAGTTTCTCTCTTCTCTCGTGTTCCCTTAAATAGAGATCTCGCCTTATGAATTTCTCTAGTATGATACTAGTATCAATGCTATTGATATTTTTGTCTCCAATTTTCATCTCAGTATTTGATTTGAATTGACACTGGCAGTGTTTGCATGCCACTTTTTTGAGTTACATTGATGATTTTTTCTTTCTTTATTTCTTTCCTGGTTCCATCTTTACGGAGCTAACTATTTTTCAAAGATCAGGACAGGCTCATTCATGTTTCCTGCTTATCTTTTTCTTCGTCCCCTCATTGGACCCCTTTCCTTATTCATCTCTCTTTCCCTTTTGTTTCTGTCCATGTCCACAACTCATTGCCACCTTCTCCCTCCTCCCTCCTCCCTCCTTCTCCCTCCTTGCTCCTCCTTTCTCCCTCCTTGCTCCTCCTTTCTCCCCCAGGTTCCTCATTTCTCCTTCTCATCCTCTTCTACCGGGTATATCTCTTTTATCTTCTCATACCCTTCTCTCTCCTTTCTCCCTCCTTTCTCCTTCTCATACCCTTCTTCCTTATTTCTCCTTCCTATACCCTTCTCTGCCCTCCCTTTTCTTCCCAGCCCCACCCCACTCTCTCTCTCTGTTTGCTCCACCCCCAAATTTAGATAGTGTGTAAATTAGGCTTTGGTAAACAGACAGGGTCTCTAACTTTACTCAAGGAAGAACGTGAAGTGGGAGGGAACAAAGATTCCTTCCCCTCATAACCACAGAACAATTATCACCACAATAGTGGTTGTGATTAACATAATTTACTTAGTCCAGGCACATTGTAATGGAAAAGGTCTTAAATCCCTCTTTTTTCAGTCTTTCCTCTTTTGTGAGAGGTCTTTGTTATTTTCATGCGAAATACTCACACTTTGTGCATGATCTGCAGTGTAAGTAAGTTGATTTGCTTGTGGTATCATGTAAATTTGTGGAATTTTGTAGAGCCCTTGTGAATGTTTCTGCTTCTTCTGAGCATGTTGGGGATGGGGGAGGGGGAGGGGGGGGGGGGGAGATTAGGGCATTGCTTCCATGATAACTTTACAAAGATAACTTACAAAGAAATACATTTTTCGAATATGTACGTACAGTATATGTATGTGACTTCTGACTTTGTAGTATTTTGTTGTAATTCTTCAACCATTTTCATAAACTTACAGCAAGGATCATTGAAAATTTGAAAGTTTACACGTGAATAATAGGGCCAATTCTTAAAATGTTTTTCAAAACGTTTGAAGAGCAGCCATGTTTCATTGTTCACTTGTACATGCAAGTTACACATGGACGTGTACGTCAACGTGCCTTACCAAATAAAATATGTGAAAACCTCTCATTAATGGACTAACGGAGACTTCTTCCACCAGAAGGATAATTTGTAATGGTCCTTCCATGCTGCTTTGACCAATCTGTTACCAGCAGGGGATACATTATCAGCACATGGTCCACACCTTGGAGTTGAGGTTGTGAGGTGAGATTTCACATGTACTTTGTAAAATGCCAATCAGTGATAATGAAAGAAGACATTTTAAGAAGAGGGGGAAAGAAAGGGAAAATGATTTGAAGAAATGTGCTTCACACCCTGTAAAAGGGCTGTGACATGAGATTTCATGTCCGCCTCTGTAAAATGCCAATCAGAGAGAGAGGAGAGAGAGAGAGAGAGGGAGAGAGAGAGAGAGAGAGAAAGAGAAAGAGAGAATGAGAGAGGGGAGGGAGGGAGGGAGGGAGGAAGGGAGGGAGGGAGGGAGGGAGGAAGGGAGGGAGGGAGGGAGGGAGGGAGGAGGGAGGGAGGGAGGGAGGGAGGGAGGAAGGGAGGGAGGGAGGGAGGGAGGGAGGGAGGGAGGGAGGGAGGGAGGGAGGGAGGGAGGGAGGGAGGGAGGGACAGATAGAGGGAAAGATAGAGAAAGAGGAAGACAGAGGGGGAGCATTCTCCTGACTTGGGCTCTTGCAGGTCTTTTAAATGGAAATTATTGTCTCCAGAGAGAGAAAGACAGACAGACAGACAGAGAATATTTTCACTGTTTTGAGCTTTTGTGAATATGGTTTAATTATTATGTGTGGATGTTCCTGATGATTTGTACTCAAAGCTTCTCAGCATTTCAGGTCAGAAAATCTTCAGGTGGAACGAATGCTAGATTATGGTACATGCTCAATCATGTCAAGGTTCCCAAAAGGGTTCTAAATGTTCATAGGCTTTTGTTGAACTGGAAATACAGGTCATCCCTCATTTTTTCATGAATATGATAATTACCTCAAGTCTGATAAAGGAAGATAATTGAAAGAACCCTGCATGAACCACCTATAGCATATGTTCTGCTGAAATGCTGTATTTGAACACCTTAGCAGGGTATGAAAGGAGATCAAAAGAAGCCTTTTCATTGCCTTTTATGAATGAAAATCCTGCCTGTAGCCATTTCCTATCAGAACCAGGGTCCTAAATGATGAAAAAGAAAAAGAGATCGGAAAAAATATAATTTTTCATAAGAATACTAATCACTCAATAAACAATGCATCCCCGTGAAAGCCGCTTTTGGCGCTTTTCACAAATCTCTTTTCGGCAACTTCTTTTTGAGTCAAGTGCGATCATTCTACCCTTCCCTTTGATCCCGATGAACGCTGAAGAGTCATGCGGCGGTCGGATTGTTGTCGGCCGATATTTATAGGGGTATCTCCAGGATTCCCTTCAGTATATTGGTCATGGTTCGAGGAATGTTTTGTGGCTATTTGTTTTGTGTACATTTGTTCAGTCCTGATTGAAAATTTGTATGAGCGTATTGTGTGGAAGGGAAGTAGGGCCTCGCGGGCACGTGAGTGTGTGTGTGGCCTGTGATGGGTGTAGGGTACCAGTAAGATGTTCCTCCATGCTTGCCTACATTTCCCACTTTTCCCTCCATGATGGGATGGATTGGTACTGAGACCTGGCCTGTTTGGAAGTACTTGTATTCCCAGTTTATAGAATTATTTTCAGAAAATATAGAAATTGGAAAAGAACAAGGTACATGTACGTTGAATTGATTCCATTCTTTCTTTTTTGCTTTTTCTCTATTAATGTTTTTGGATAAGACGGCAAAATGATAATTTGATACAATTCATACAATTTATATTCTTAATATATATACTCATATATATTAATTTGGATGCTCTCATGTTTTATTGAATTTAATGTATTCATTATAAAAAATATTCTAAGAGGTAATATCAGGATGCTATTTCTTTAAAGTTCAGTCCTCTCCTTCATCCTCCTCTTTACAATTGCAATGAGATTGGGCAGGTATTGCTACTTATTGTTTTAGAATCCTTCTAGTTCCTGTTTGTCCAAAGAGGAACAGATCAATCACCACCAAATCTCCCGGCCCTTCCTACGGTTACCATGGCAACATGCGTAAACTGCTAGGGGGTAAGACAGGAGCCCCTCATGGGCGGTGAATAGGACCGGTTTACATCAGCTACATGGACATATAGGTTCACACGAGTGCTTCAAGACCGCTTCAAGATTATCCTGTAGTTCAGGACTGTGCAGATGCACTCAAGGTTTCAAAAGCGTAAGTTTGCTCAAAGTTTTAAACCATTCATGGTCAACGTAAAAACTAGAAGCAACAGGGGGTCCTCATTCAAAGTTAGGTAAGGTTTCCCAAGCTTGCAGTCGCTACAACTGCTTGCCCAGCTTTTGGTTTAAAACTTTGAGCACTAGTTGTAGGCCCCATTTGAACATGCACACACAGTGCGAAATCTTCAAGCCTAGGCCTTGAAGCAGCACTTTCCTTGGAAGAAGAAGAAGAAGAACCTGCAACGATGTTTGTAGGTCCTTGTGCAACCTTTGAGATTATGAATGCGAACTTCAAACTTGAAAGTAGGGCAGTATGTACCATGTGAACATTGCCATCATCTGTGACACCCTCAGGCACAGGCATACAGTCACCTTGCTCCTCAAGATCAGGTTCATGCCAAGACCTGTGAAGTCACGATGAGTAAGGAAGCAGGTTTGGGATCACTTAATCCCCTCACTCACATGCTCTTTACCCCTCTTTTAATCCCATTGTACCCACTCCTTAAGCTTCCTATCACCTCGTGTAACATGAGCCCATGTATGTTCAAATATGTTGGTGGTATTCATCAGGCTATTAATAACATTGGCCTCACAGAACTAGACCTGAAGAAAGGATAGTGTCATGATTATCTAGTGAGAACCGCAAGGGCGTGAACTCATTTAGTCTACTCTTATTGTACGCTACACAGAGATAACATTCTTTTTGCTCTCAGCAGGCCATAGATGTAAAAGTAATCCCACATTCTATTTGTAGTCACTGCCTTTGAAAGATCTTGAAATTGGGCTAGGAGTTGAATGCATACTGTTATGAATGAGAAGTGATTATGCTCATACAGTAGGTTTTACAAAATTTCTCATCAAAATGATGTGGAAATTACTGTAAGATGGAAAGTACAAATACATGTAAATCTTACAATTGCAGCCCACTCCTTATTGGTTAACTGCATGTACACTGTACACAAGTCTTTTAAGAAGATTGAACTTGGTGGGTTTTGTGAGAACTCAAAACATTTCTGCTTAGTGTCGATGGTACAGATTTGTGACAGAATGATTTACAGATCTTTTGCAGCGCAGTGCCAAATATTACCTTTTGATTTAGCAAGTGTAATAAAACCAACATGGAAGAATAACAATTTATAACATCGTGGCCTACAAAAGCTTCAACACACCTTGGCAGCAACTGCCAGGATTTACTGCTCCAAGAGGTTGACCTGAAACAGGTCATCCATCACGTTGAGCTCTTAATTTTGAACTTCTCTGTCAATTTGGATGACACTTTATATCTTTTTTTGAAAGCTGTAACAAGGCTGTAACCTCTTCTTTCCCCCCTTTTCAAGTAGGCCTACATGCAAGTGCTGCACTTGAGTTTGTTGATGACTTGATGTTTATCTCTTTCTCAAGAACATTGACATTGTTTATTAGTTCTTCTGTTAGTTGACAAACAATTGTTGACTGATTTATGGAAGATTTCCATATTGCAGATTTTTGTGCTACTTACCGGTGTGATTTACTGGTTGCTTGCAGTTTAGTCGTATGAAGGACTACAGGTGTACATATGGTATATTGTCTGCTGTTACCTACATGTAGAAGGGTGGGATCTGTACATTATTTGAGTAACTGTTCTTTTTGTTATCAGTTTGCTACATACATGTACATGTAGATGCATGAAATTTGAGCACAAACTCAAGGTATACAGTTTGTTCAGAGCCATAATGACATTAACTCTTTGTAAAAGAGGACGAGAGAATGTCCCTCAGGCTCTCAACATACGTGGAGAAAAAAGGAAATTTGTGAGACATTGTGTGTCAGCATATTTGTATGTGGAATTATGAGGCAGTAATAGATCAGACAAGGAGTTGGTGTAATAACCACAGATAGTTGAGCTTCCAGGGGTACCTGACGCACCCTAAAGGTGAAGATTGCACCCCCATTGACTCCTGGAAATTGAATTAAGATCGTAAATGAGAGGAACACCCATAACCCATCCATCAAAGCTATTACCTCCATTTAGAATTCACCTGAAAACTAGTTTACATGATCAGACTCCAGGCTCTACTTCTATAGGTGTATGAAGTGACTTGTCAAGTTTTCTTCAGGAATTACTATGACTGCCATGCACAAAGTTGCCACAACATCAAAAATGATCTAGTTATTGACTTTTCATTCAGCTTTGGTCTGTCTGTAAGCCATGAACACTTGTGCACTCATCACCATGTGTTGGAGAGATCATAGCAAGCCAGATGGCCAATGAAGACATACTTTTTATTCTGTTGTTAAGTAAAATCAAGTACTATGTGCCTGTGGTCATCATCTGTACCTTTTGTGATCATTAAATTGACTTTTAATCTTAATGGTACAGTTGATGAGTGTGAGGTAACTCCAGATGAAACCTACAATATGTTCAGAAATGTAGAAAATGAACATGATATTGTCTCAGAAAAGTTCATCAAGTCATTGATTGACATGATTAAGAATGAGGACAGTTTCATCTTGAGGAATTGAGTGGAGTTGCTGAAATTGTCACTAGGCTTCTGCATTTCACACCCATTGGATCGCCGTTATAAACCAGTGAGGAAATAGATATACCTACAATCCAGTGAAGTCGGTGAAGTTGATATTGCAGTCTGATTTACCAGACTACTCAACGATCACCTGTGATGCTTTTATTGAAAGTCAATGTCAGGTTGGTTCACCTCGCATGACATCAGCTATTGTTACCTAATTGCAATGATGTCTCATTAGCTATGTCTGGCTACGACTTCCAAATCGACTTTGCATCAATTTCCCCTCCCCACCAGGGGGATAGTCCTGCAAATTAGGTTATCATTGTGTTTTGTGAAGTATTCCCCTATTCTGCTACTTATGGAAGTTTGTTAAAAGTATTTTACCTCATGGATGTTATTTGATTTTCTGGTCGCAAGTTAGTCATGCAGGTTACATGAGAATGAATGGTATACATTTTTAGTTGAAGGTCTTTTGACATTTACTTGATTTTAAGTTAAAAGTAAAATTATTTCCCTTGTTACTGAACTTTGGGTTGCAAGTTAGTCATACAGGTTCCATGATTTGCTCCACCTTCTTTTTCATCCAGGCTTGTCAAAGATGTAGTCCTACATGTAGGCTTAGAGTTAGGGGGTTAGGTACAATGTTGGAACCAGTGTTGAAGTTGAGAATTTGGCTTTATGATGACCGTTCAATACACCAGCCACACCAATTTGACCGACACCAGACCGACACCAGACCGACACAAGACCCACACCAGACGAGACCGGCACAAGACCGGCACCAAACTTTACATCCTCCCTGCAGCAAAGAACAGGTTGGTTTGGAGTCTGTGTGGAGTAGCTTTGGCATCGTGAATCAGGTATGACTATTGCCCGTGGAGCATGTGTCATACAATTTACAAATAAAAAGACTTTCCTTCTGGTTTAACTGTTTCATTGGAGGCTGCATGGAGACCCTCGGTGTGTGCATGAGGGGGCTATTTGTGTTATTAATTTAAATGTTGATGCTAATCCAAACAACAGAGGTTAGTTAAGGATATTAATGACATAATAAGCATCGACCTTTGAAAGGTCATAGTCAAACAAGGATACATGACAGCTATTGTTGGATGATTATCATATTAGGATAGTCTGGTTTTGTCATCAATCTATTACTTCTGAATTGGTCCCAATATCCTTATTAGTTTGCCATTTAATCTAACCTGTGTTGCTCAGAAAGTAGTACCTTTAAAGGTACAGTGTTATATCATGTACATTACTTGGCAATTGTAGTCCAACATGCAGGAGACCTATCTGAGGGACTGGGTAATTTAAGAACATTGCTGTAAACCTAATGATTATGCTTGTTTTTTGTAAACAAAAGATTATATCAAGGAGGGAAAATATAAAGGCAACTTGATTTGCTAACATTTTAGGAGGCTCGTAGAATTTTAAGTATTTTACTTTCAGCTGTTCTTTGAGAGTTCTCCTACCTCCAATTCATTGCCTCACTTGGGATGATATCTGGTATGTGTGGACACTGTGGGGCAAGTGTTGTATTTTAAACCTGCTAAAATAGATAATCCTCGTTCCTTGAGATCAGAAACTTAAATCCTAATACAAGAACACATTGAAATGGTGGATTACCTTGGAATAGCTTAGGATATTCCATGTTTTCAAATATTAAAACCTACAAATGTTATTAATTTGATGCAAATCAAGGATTTAGTAGAAAATATGAGGTCAGTTCAATCCTCTTTTCCTCTCTTATTACTCCCTTAAGAAGAAAATAATGGATTATTGGCGCCTTTGAATGTTTGAAATATATCAATGGCGCCATAAAAGTGCTGAGGATTATCATCATCATCATCACTATCAATTCTTGCCTTGCATTCCACATTGTAAATAGAGATATTATTTCTGCCATGAAATGCGGTAGGTCTGTAAGCTTTAGCATTACACTAGTATGTTGGTGGAAAGTAGTATTACCTTCTTAAAAAGAAAAGAATGGATAATGGATTATGGGCGCCTTTGAATGTTTGAAATATATCAATGGCGCCATACAAGTGCTGTGGATTATCATCATCATCATCACCATCATTTCTTGCCTTGCATTCCACATTATAAATAAAGATATTAGTACTGCCATGAAATGCGGTAGGTCTATCAGCTTTAGCATTACATTGGTATGTTTGGAAAAAAGTTACAATAGCATCTGTATATTTTGTAACAATGAATTACTGTTACTGTTATTTTGTTACTCTTCAAAGCCTGTGTCCTTGCCTCAATGGTGATATAAAGTTTGGTTAGTCCATTGGGTATAATCAAATTTGATTAATTTTTGGAATTTTTGGTATTAAACTAGTCCGAAAAAGTCCTTCTCCTCCTGCTCCCTCTTGCTCCTCCATCTCTCTCTTGTAACCTCACCAGGCATTCAAAATCAATATATTTTACTCTCCCATCTCTTTCATTTTTAATTTATTTAGCTGAAGTAACGTTCCCCCAAATTTGGTATTACATGTTGTTCAGCAGTCCTTCTAGACATGAGCCAAATTTTTTTTCTCCTCCGAACCCCCAGATGGGCACATTGCTCAGACCCCTCAAATTTCAGTTTAATAGGACCCTATCCTGGCAGTGTGAAGCCTTGCAGTAGCCTAGGATTAAAGTTGTAGGGTAGCTTGAGTTTGGGAACTAAATCTTTCACCCCTACTTTTCCAACTGCTTTCAAGCTCTGTAAAAGCTACACATGTATGCATGTAGCTGTATACAATACATGCTAATAAAAAATAAAATGATATCTTAGAAGCTGAGATGGATGATAAAAAGTGTGATTTTGACAATCAAGTTGCTTTGCAATTGAGTCAGCCCTATGCTAATACAATGAAATGCATTGATCAAGGTCAGCTACCAATGTATTATTTTCCTTGCCTTGGGATATTTGCTGATTGTAACATCCTGATAACAAATGATTTATCAAGTTTGTCTTCATTGTGATTTTATCAGTTATATTATGGTACTTGACGTCTTTTAAAGATATTGACCTTTTACCTTTGAAAGAGGTGCTTTGAAGCATGCCTGCATGTTCATGGTCTACGTGTGGAGATGTGAAAGTTACAAAAAAATGTTATAAAAAATTAACCATTTACCTGTAGAATGCCAGTTAAAAATGGTTGAGGTTAGATTTGATATATTCTAGCTACACACAAATTATTTTTCAGGTGATTGGTACAGTAACAGTAATCACGCCAGCTTTTAAGGTGCATGTGCATCATACCACATGAAAAAAAGCATCTTGATATCCAGAATCTGAAAAGAGACATGATTTCTGTAAGATACCTTAAAAGACCCCCCTTTTTCACACCTGTGGACCTAATACCTAAAGCTACGTCCTAGACAATCGGTCGCTAGCTTTCACAAAGGTATTGTCATCCCACCCTGCCTTCCGTGATTCACCCAATTCTCATTATAAAGTGTTCCTTTGTAGCATGGCTTCTGTGCTCTGCAAACATCAATTCAAAACCTGCTGTCTCATTTTATAATTAGAAGATTTTATAAGTATTCTCCACAAAATAGATTGCTCCCCCCTATTTTTGATAATTGTATGCCTCTACAGAACTGTATGCCATGTTTTGCGTAAGCGGATGTCTTATTAAGGTCTAGATAGCAGAGTGTATTGTACATGTCCGTCAGGGGACCATGCTAAATCTTTAATAGGGATCGCCTATCTTTGTGAACCAGTAGTTCTTTGTGAAGAAGTAAAGAATTTATTTTTCCTTGACCAAACTTTTTTGTATGAACACACACACACTCCATCCCCAAAAGGAACATATTAAAAAAAAAAGATTTGAAGAAATGATGATTGATGTAGAATTTTTTGCAAATATCTTCGCTTTATTTGTAAATTTGTCCCTGAAATATGAGATAGAAATATTGGATTGAAAAAATAATCAATGTATATTTATTTTGAGGCAATTGTTTACATGGAATGAAATTGAATAATGATTATCATGATTTAGGTAGTGATAAATGATAACGTAATTTTATTTACAGATGTAGTTGACGAAAAATCTGTCATTCCTGACCAATGCATATGCCTTGTCTTAAATGATATGTCAGGGAAACCCTCCCTCCCCAAGTGCCACCGGTGTCCCAGGCATCACTTTGCTGGTGGACAGGTGACAGACGTAGACCTCGGGTGTGTTTTCACTGGATATCTTTTGATTTTGATTGGATCAAAAGATTGTGATCCGTTTCCTGGCAGCTGGAGAGGTAGAAATTGAAGACTGGAAGAAGATTGTCATAGACATGGGTTTGCCTGGGAAATGGAGGGATAGGTTAGAATAGGGGACAGAATGATATTGGAAGAGGAGGGGGGGGGGGGGGGGAGAGAACCTGGGGACAGCTGGCTGTCTGAAGAAGATTGGAGATGGAGAGATAGGAGAGAATAGGGGACATAAAGATTGGAAGAGCTAGGAAGAAAGAGAAGCAAAGGGGGGGGGGGGGGGGAGGCTGTCTGGAAGAAGTTGGTCATGGACATGGACTTACCTGGGAGATGGAGCGATACGAGAGAATAGGGGAGAGAACGGCATTGGAAGAGCTAGGAAGAGAGAGAGAGAAGCAAGGAGGGGGGGGGGGCCTGTCTGGAAGAACATTGTCATGGACTTGGACTTACCTGGGAGATGGAGCGATTCGAGAGAATAGGGGAGAGAACGACATTGGAAGAGCAAGAAAGAGAGAGAACCAGTGGGGGGGGGGGGGGCTGTCTGGAAGAAGATTGTCATGGACTTGGACTTGGACTTGCCTGGGAGATGGAGGGATAGAAGAGAATAGGGGACAGAACAACATTGGAAGAGCTAGGAAGAGAGAGAAGCAGGGGGGGGGGGCTGTCTGGAAGAAGATTGTCATGGACATGGACTTTGACTTGCCTGGGAGATGGAGGGATAGGAGAGAATAGGGGACAGAACGACATTGGAGGAGCTAGGAAGAGAGAGAAGCAGGGAGGGGGGGGGGGGCTTTCTGGAAGAAGATCGAAATGGACTCGGACATGGACTTGGACTTGCCTCAAAGATGGAGGGATAGGAGAGAATAGGGAACAGAACGACATTGGAAGAGCTAGGAAGAGAGAGAAGCAGGGGGGGGGGGCCTGTCTGGAAGAAGATTGTCATGGACATGGACTTTGACTTGCCTGGGAGATGGAGGGATAGGAGAGAATAGGGGACAGAACGACATTGGAAGAGCTAGGAAGAGAGAAAGAAGCAGGGGAGAGGGGGATGTCTGGAAGAAGATTGTCATGGACATGGACTTTGACTTGCCTGGGAGATGGAGGGATAGGAGAGAATAGGGGACAGAACAGCATTGGAAGAGCTAGGAAGAGAGAAAGAAGCAGGGGAGAGGGGGATGTCTGGAAGAAGATTGTCATGGACTTGGACTTGCCTGGGAGATGGAGGGATAGGAGAGAATAGGGGACAGAACGACATTGGAAGAGCTAGGTATAGAGGGAAGCGGGGGGGGGGGGGGGGGGGGGGGCTGTCTGGAAGAAGATTGTTATGGACTTGGACTTGGACTTGGACTTGCCTGGGAGATGGAGGGATAGGAGAGAATAGGGGACAGAACAACATTGGAAGGGCTAGGAAGAGAGAGAAGCAGGGGAGAGGGGGGGGGGGGGGGGGCTTTCTGGAAGAAGATCGGAATGGACTCGGACATGGACTTGGACTTGCCTCGAAGATAGAGGGATACGAGAGAATAGGGAACAGAACGACATTGGAAGAGCTAGTAAGAGAGAGAAGCGGGGGGGGGGGGGGGGGGGGGGGGGGCTGTCTGGAAGAAGATTGTCATGGACTTGGACTTGCCTGGGAGATGGAGGGATAGAAGAGAATAGGGGACAGAACAACATTGAAAGAGCTAGGAAGAGAGAGAAGCAGGGGGGGGGGGGAGGGGCTGTTTGAAAGAAGATTGTCATGGACTTGGACTTCATACATGTACACCTGGCCTGGAAAATAGATGGATAGGAGAGAATAGGGGACAGAACTACAATGAAGAGCTAGGAAGAGAGCTAGGAAGGGGAGAAGGGGAGGGAGGATAAGATGGAATAAAAGGGAAGATGAGGCAAGGGAGAAGGACATAAAAGAGGGAGAGAGAGAGATGGGGAAAGATGTAGATTGGGGTTGGGGGGGGGGAGGGGGAGAAATAGGAGACCACTTCTTCTGGAAAATGAGGGTGCTTTGCTGGGTTGCAAAAATGGCAATAAAATGCACAAGATCACTTTATTTACCTCTACTAGCTGCTCAGTACGCCACCAAATGACAAATTAATTGTTATCACTCAGAAAGATAATGCACCAGAATATGTCTCAATTGAATGAGTGCATCTTGTTTGCAACGATAGAATTCTTGGGTCTTGTATCTAGCCTAATTGTGATGACTCACTTAGGGGCAAAGGGCTTCCCTTGCTTCCCTACCCATTCATGAATGAATGAATGAATGGATGGATACATTGGACCTTGGTACCTGCAGTGGGTACCTGGAACAACTGGAATGAACAAATACTAACCCTCCGTTCATGTTCAGACTCCTAAAACCCATAGTATGAAAAACATAGTTTCAAACAAAAACTTGACAGATATTAAAGAATCAGGGCGTCATTCCATGAAGGCGTCATAAGTACAAATTCACTTACATCGCATTGAAATGCCTGTTACGTTTTATGTAATAAATGTTTGTATGGGTTACCGCCAAACATTTCGATTTTTGTGAAATGCTGCCCTGGGTCCCCTTCTTGTTGAAACGTTCTACCCTATAAAAAGTATAACTGGGTGGGGCATATTGTAAGTGCGTACTAGTAAGAGCGTACTGATGATTGGCAGATTTCATGTCAAAGTCTCATCATACGATATTAGCCCGTCTATATGCCTTATTTCGCTCTACGATATATCTTCATACAATGTTTCATATCATGATTTTCGTATGCATTTTCTCTTAGTCTGAACACACTGTACAAGTCTGAACACACCGTAGAGTGAACAAATACTAAGGTGTCACAGAAAAGTATCCAAGGTCCAGGAACCATTGTAAAAAGAAGATTTGTGCTCATTCATAGTGATTTGCTCAGATACAATGCTACTTGAGATAACAGTACAGTAGTTGTACAAATGTGTGCTTACCTCTTTGAGTACACAATGAGCATTTTGATACTTGTGAAGGGACTGGAAATCTAAGTTTTGTCACACATTGTGCTGAATATACATGTACCTGTAACTAGGCAGTATTGAACATTTTTGCAAGTCTTTTTCTGTTTTTGAACTTTGTATAGATATTGAAGAATGTTGAACCCTTTTGGATACAGTGTAGTATGTAGTTACAATCCAAGATTTTTTTCTCCAAGATATTTTATTTAACCATCTTAACCATAAAAAATACAAACAATAATGCAAAATACAATATGGAATATGGAAGGGACTAATATAAAATTTTAAATATCTTGATGAAATATCAAAGTAAATGAACTACATGTACATGTATGGTAACAGGGCATCCACATCATACCCATAAATATGAACATCACCTTCCAAAGAGATGGGTAGATAAACGGATTGGACTCGGAATATTTGTATCATCAGATTCATGATAATCTCCGTGACTACACTGTATACTGGAATCTGACCCCAAACCATTAATATTGTAGATTCCGGAGGGGTGGGAAATATTGGAAGCCTCTCCGAAGTGAAGATCCGGTGTACTTCCACGTAGATAAACCTCGGGCAATCTTGCAGCATTTACCGAGATGAGAAGTTTGTATACTTTGATTAGATGCTGGTGATGGAATATGGCGTGACCCTCCGAGTCAAGGCAGATTCCCGAGATGACTGAAGCCTAAATGAGATGACGAAAGGCACAGAGAATGATGTTGATTGAGATAAGGGAAAGGATGTGCAGGGAGGGGGCGGTGGTAGCAGATAGGTCTGTCTGGTTATCATCCAGGTGATTTGTTTACTAACATGAACATTAAGGTCTTTTGTTTGAGGCCACATGAGACGGGCCTGTTTTTATGGTTATCTGTCTGCCTATTTAACCTTTTTATATGGATGTCTGTGTGATTTCTGTCTAGTCACATTATCTCTCTCTCTCTCTCTCTCTCTCTCTCCTTCTCTCTACTTCCCTCTCTGTCTGTTTCTGTCTGTCTCTGCCCCTCTTACTCTTTCCCTCTTTCTCAATTTTTCTCTCTCTTTCAGCTATTGTATAATTTAAATTTCATATGTTGGTTTTTGTAGAACTTACCGGTATATATTTGAACAAACTTTTGCTGCCTGCTTTTATCTGAGCAAATTGAACTGCACAGCGCAGGATTGGAGAAGCTCAGCTCAATTATTCCTCCCTCATCATACCTGTGTCCAGTCTGGCCTATGGGCTTGTTCACACGTGAGTGATGCAAAAACAGTATATGGAATATCCTGAGTAACCCACACTAAGTCAGCACAAAGAAAAGAGTAAATGTATGAACGTGCTGCATACATCAGCTGCCTTCATCCTTGTTAAACGGAGCAAGTCAGAAGAATAGAAGTAAGAACATGCCACAAACATCATCCCTCATCCTCAATTACCAACTTGACGGTAACAAAGCAAGATTTACTTTGCCGAGAAATCCTATACCCTTAAAACTTGTCTTTCCCATCTAACCAAACAGATCTTATACCGGTGTCATCCTCTTGTATCCTCTGTCTTCCACAAGATGACATCTAGGATATCCTGTGCCGAATCCTTTCAATCCCTCTGAAGCTCAGGTTCAATGTAAACAAACCAGATACCTGTCACTTTGCAGAAAATATCTGTATTTGATGGTCTGGTTTTTGGCCCACTTATCACCCAAAGTTTTTTCTCTGGCAATAATAGGACAAGCGTGGGATTTTTCTCTGCGATTCTACACTGTGCGATGTGGATAGGGTGACCTAAATATGTGAAAATTATCTGCAGAGAGGCAAAACATCCCAGAAAGGAATTGAATTGTATCCTTAGGTATACATTCAGTGTCCTTCGACTGCTTTCATGATCACCATCAACATTGTGATCATGATCACCATCAACATTGTGATCATGATCACCTCAACATGATCATCCTCATCGTGATCATCCTCAACATCACCATCATCATCACCATCATTACCATCATCATCCTCGTCCTCATCCTCGTCCTCATCCTCGTCCTCATCCTCATCCTCCACCTTCCCGTCGTCATCATCATCTTCATCTTCATCATCATCCTCCCCCTTCCCATCATCACCATCACCATCATCATCAACATCATCATCATCATCCTCATCATCATCATCATCATCATAATACTGTATCTTCTTTGTCACTCTTACACTCGTTCTTCCCTTTACTCCAAGTGCAAGAGAAAAGTTTGAGCGTCTCTCTCTTCTGCTTCAAGATTTGAAGGCCAAGACTTGATAAACTGTGTACATCATCAAGACCATCCATCTCTGCTAATCATGCGTCTAATTTCTCAGCCGATGAGAGCCGATGATGAGAGTCTGCTCCCGGCCAACAAGAATCACGTCTGTATTTGGAAAATCCGTGATAGGGTCCACTTGGATACATGTCTCCTACTAATTTCTGTGCTGATGCATTTCTGATGTGTTCCTATGATTGATTTGATGTAAAAAGTGTTTTTTAATTTTTTTTTATAGGAGCTCCTTATCACGCTTGGGATTTGATTTGGTAAAAGTGAGACCTGTCAAAAATATAAGTATGATTATTTTGCCAGATTTGTCTGTGTTTTTTTTCTCAGGCTTTTCAATGCTATAGTGATATCGACTTTTGTGTGTGTGCTCTATTTGTTATTGGTGGCTAGATGTGAGGGAATTTGGGTCAAAACCTAAATGTTAATGTTCAATATTGACATCAAGAATATTAACCAACGAATACAACATAATACAAAAATAATTAACAACACCACCATCATTAGGAATAAATTTTGCTGTTTAACAGTGCACAAATATCTAGTTGTAGTGTCTTTTTGCACTTAATTATTTCATTTCTTACAACTAATTATATGTAAGTACATGTAAGTATGTGTGTGTGGCTGTTCAATCAATGTTTCATTTTAATCAATTAATAACTATGAGTACATCAAATTCTGGCCTGATTGACTTTGTTTTCATGAAAAATTATGTTCTGCAAAATTTTCCCATGAGCCTTCCTTCCCCCTCTCACTAACACATGTCAACTCCTCACTCATCTACCAGAGAGTGATGATCAGAGGGGGAAAGAATTGGTCCACCTGAATCCCGGGATATCCTAAAATACACAAATGTAGCACCTTTCTTCCGGTGTGGGTGTCACTGTATGAGCCCCCCTAGGTCAAGGGTAAGGGTAAGGATGGCTCTTGAAGGGGGGTAAGAAGGGTGCGTGGGGGTGTTGAGATGAGATGACTGGTCGTCTAGTGGTAGGTGGTAACATGTATATCGCAGGTGCAAGTTTGTATACCTATCGTTGACAAATGAAAAAAAATGGCCTGTGTAGGAGTAGAGAGCTGCTGTATGCATGTAGGCCTTTAGCTTTGGAAAGCTGCAAACAGCTCAAGAAAGATGAAATTAAAGGGCTTTAGCTATGAAGAAAAGCCACAAAGAACTTTATGATCAAAGTATTTCTGTGTGTTCATAACTTTGAACTGTATTCCTTGTATACACTTCACAAAAAAATAAAAAGTGCAGTGGCTAATGTACAGGCCCTACACAGATGTGCCATTATGAACAAACTTTATCATCTGCTCATTCTGCTGACAGCCAGAAGGACTTTAGCTCTTAATTTGTTAAAGTATGTGAGTTAATACCCTACTGGCTCTTAGCACTATGAGCCAAGTAGACAGGTACCGTAAAGTTTAAGGTATCCTTGAAAGAAAGAAAGGAAAGGAAAATTCACAAATGGACAGAGATTGCTAACATACATATAAGGCCTACCCGATGTTAGAACTTTTGTTAATAATCATGAACTCTTTCGTAACAGCCAGCGAGTTGGATGACCGTTTACACCACAGGCCTTGTCCCTGGTCCCATGAAATAGACCCCAAATGATTTGTTTCTGACATTGATTACTGCCCTGGGCTAATGGACTTTAAGTGCCATGATTATCCATTCTACTCATTCACGTTCCTGACTTGAGATTGTTTCTATGATTGATTGGGCTGGACCGGGGAGGTATAATCTGAAGACCTTTAGTTGTTCTGCTTCACCAAGTCCGTGTCATGAGTCCAGTTGTAATGGTCCTCTAGTGATATTATTGATCAGATTTTGATAAGGCCTGTAAATTAGCTCTTTATTGTGTGATATTCCATGTGGGCGGGAAGCTGTTTGCATTGAAATCCACACCAAAGAGAAGTAGTTTTACTGCTAATCTAGCACCCAGTATTCGGCCCATCTGAAAAAATCTTTTAGATTTTGAGTGCTATTAAAGCAATGAAATTGGTAAATATGAAGGGGGAGGGGGGCTCCTGTTGCCCCTATCCCTTCTAGTACTTCTTGACTTGATAATATTCCAAACAATATCTCCTTTATGAAGAATACACAATATTACCATTATAAATAGTAAGTAAAAAAATGTCAAGTCATCAGGTAATGTCTAAATTCATGCACATTATTATTATTAACCTCACATTTACCATTTAAGATGTGAATTCTATTTCATTTGTAAAAGAAACATTATTCTGTACATTTTCTAGGCACCAGATATGTCACTTTCTTAATTTAAATAATACTATTTTCATTGTGCTTTGAAATTAATAGTTTTATTTCTTTCTTTTGCATGCTACATAATTATGGACAGATGAAAAAGGTAAGTGATATGATGGAATTTTCACCTGTAGTACAACACCAGTTTCTTGAATCATTTTCAGTGTTTTAGAAGCCATTTTGACTCATTTAGTGTTGTGCATTTTTAAAAGTCTAAATCATATGACTTATTCATTCAACTTGTACATGTTTAGCTCAATAAAATTTGCCATATCCTGTGATGTTTTTCCATTTAGCTGTAGCTGATACAATCTTTTTCCTTAAAATGCAAGATGAATGGTCATGAGAGGGAAATGAAAGAGAGAGAGAGATAGAGAGGGGATAGAAAGAGAGAGAGAGAGAGAGACAGAGGGGGATACAGAGAAATAGACAGACAGAGAGATATATATAGAGAGAGAAAGAGAGAGAAAGAGAGAGGGAGAAAAAAAAAGAATGATGGGATTGGACCCCAAGCACACACAAAAACAGAACAAATTTAAGAAAAGGTGTAATTAAAAGATGGGAAGTCAACGAACACATTGACCTCTCCTTTTCAAGTTTTCGTAATAAATTTGATGACTATTGATCGAGGAAGATATATCACTCACCCCGGTGATATCAGTATTGATCTCAATCCGTTTGGATTTATTTTATATCCCCTATCATTCTAGTTCTTCTATCTCTACCTAGTCTTGTAATTCAGACATATTTTTTCTGCATAATAAGGGACCCTTTTGCAACATGCAATCTTTTGTTTTTTGAACCAGAGTTTATGTCCAAATCCAAAATGTAATCTTTGATTGATCATGAAGAATGCATTTTGAACATCATAGAACCAAGTAATTGTGTTAGTATTTAAAAAAAAATATTTTCTCATGAACAGAGCTATTTTTTCCCTTCAAAATCATACTTGTGAAAACCTCAATTCATGCAGTTATATCCATTAATACCATCGAGTACAGTTAAATGTTTGTTATCACAAGTAGTTGTACACACTGTGTAGAATGTAGAATTTCAGATGCTAGTAGCCAGAATTTTGATTAAATTTTTTGTCAAAGTAAAGTTGCATTCAGTAGAATAACCCTTTTTTTAATTCATGAAGGAGATTTTAAGATGAAAGTATAAAGATTTAGTTGAGTGAAAGCTGATAAAGCAAGAATATAGTATACAGTTAACAGAGAGTGAGAGAAAAAGAATGGGAAAGAGGAGACAGAGACAGACAGAGGGACGGAGAGACAGACAGTGAGATAGATTAGAAGGAGAAAAAAGGAAGAAGAAAGAGTGTGTGTAAGGGAGGAGAGAGAGAGAGAGAGAGAGAGAGAGAGAGAGAAACAAAGACATAGACAGATAGAGAGAGAAAACCAAAGAGAGGGAGAAAGTAAAGGAGAAAAAAGAAGAAAAGAGAACAGAGAAGTTGAAAAGGAAGAGAAAGAGTGAGAGCAAGTCCTCTAGTATTATGGGTCATTGACCCCTCCCTGCCATTCAGGATGGCAGAGGTGCCGTAAGTTTGAGGGTCAGTGCTCCTGGGTTTCTTTCAAGCTCCATTAGAATCCTGTGATCCGAGGGTTGTGAAGTGAAGTTTGTGTGCTTAGCGTGTTTTCTTTAGCCTACCATCGGTCCTTTGTACATCTGAATAATCGTTTTTCTGATCTGAATAATCATTTTTCTGAGAAACATTCTAATTTTAGCTGTAGTAAAATTGATTTAATGTCAACACATAGCTGAATCTGCACACATTAGAGACAAGATCTCCTTATCATGTTATGGCCACATACAGATGTTGGAGCTGCAATTCCTAGGGATATGAAGACAAAAAGAAGAGGAGAAATAAACTGTTAAAACAAGAGTTGTTCCTTTATGACATTGCCTACTAGTACAGAGTGGTCCCTGTATTAAACATATTGTAATTAGAGGATTCAATAATCACTAGGTTAAAATATCATGAAATCTTTAGGAAAAAATGGTAATTTTTCTACATGTGTCTTGTGTTTACTTAGACAAATCAAACAAACAAGTAAACAAAAAAAAAAAAAAAAACAACAGAAGGTTGAATTGTTAATTTCACAGCATACACCATTTTTGATTGAAATTGAAGGTTTTCAATATTGTTTTCCCACATACTTGATGACAGATTGGAAGAGAAAAAGAAATCAAAGGAAAATTTTAACTGTACTTCTAAGGTGTTTCTTATATTGTGAGGGAACAGGTAAGATGTCTACTCCAACACCTCCTCCACTGGTAGCCACCACCTTGCGGGTTGTAACAGGATATATCATTTACACACCTGAAATGGTTTGTGGCTGACCACAATCAAAGACAAACAAAAGATAGGCAGTCATGCTACTCCACCTGACCCTTGACAATACTAAACCACAAGATATTTCAATATAAGGCGCGTCTTCATCATCTCGAGATTGCCAAATATCTCGAGATTGCCAAATAGCCCGCTATTTGGGAAATAATCCCGAAGTAACAAATCGGGTCTTCACTATCTCGAGATTCGACCTCGAAACTTGAAACTCGACCTTGAGAAATTAGCTCGAGATATTTTGCTCAGCGTTCACGTGTATTGCGAATCTTCAGTCTAGTGAAGACGCACGGGACAAATAGCTGGATATTTTACCAAATAGTTGGATATTTTGCAAACTATCCCA
Source organism: Strongylocentrotus purpuratus (assembly GCF_000002235.5). Classification (NCBI taxonomy): domain Eukaryota; kingdom Metazoa; phylum Echinodermata; class Echinoidea; order Camarodonta; family Strongylocentrotidae; genus Strongylocentrotus; species Strongylocentrotus purpuratus. The sequence continues at coordinate 29,794,031 of NW_022145598.1, forward strand.
AGATATCTTGGGATATTATCCCGACCAACTATCCAGCTAATTTGCTACTTCGTTCTAATGAAGACGCAATTAGCTGGATAGTTTGCGATCGGGATAGTTAAAATAGCTGGATATTTGGCAATCTCGAGATAGTGAAGACGGGCCTTATAGATCCTCTCCACATCCCCACATCCCAGATTCTAATTTCATTCCGTTGTACCTACTTCTACTTTTTTTCCTCACATGAGGCATAGTCTGTGTATCTCAATTTGTATACTGTAATATAGTTATTATTGTTAAATAACGATTTGTAAATATTTATTTTTATTTTTAAAACCAAATATCTGTAAATCATGTATGCAATTCAGCCATTGGCTGTGATATGTCGATTAATAAATACCTTGCATACCTACACTGTACCTACCTAGTGTTGTCTATCAAACAAATGTCTTCAAAATAGCTGAAAGATACTTTTTGATAATGTCTATGGAAAGAGAAATTACAACTTTGCTCCAGGAATTATAAATTTATGTGAAACATATGGACTGTTCATTTACAATGCATTGGTTCTGGTACAAACATGGCCAACATAGTTATAACAGACTGTGGTAACTACATAGGCCTGCCTAGAAACTCCTTGGCTCTACTAATAGGTATGGGTTACTGTAGGTTACAAAGATGATCTATTTTGCCGGGCAACACTCAAGTGGCCATCTGCCTATATTGACCTGTGTTGAGACCAAGAAACAGGGCAAGGTAAACCCAGGAAGATTAATCTAGATTTAATCTAAATCATGGTCCAGATATTCTTCTTTAATCTTAATCCATGGATCAGACTTTAATCCAGATCCATATTATCCTAAGACAACCTTTGGTCTGTGAATCCACAGATCTCTGATCCTATCTTCTAAGAATATCTCTTAGACTTCATCTAAGCTATCCACTTTATCATAGGTGATCAAACATGGAATTCTTTGGATTAAAATAGCCCTTGATTTCATATTCATGTACTCAAGAAAGTTGCACAGTAGTCAGGCTTCTTCAACCTTGTCTTATCGTAAGCTGCCCACTTAATATTGGATGTTCTTCCTTCCAAAACGAGTGCTTATTTTGCAGCTGACGCCACTGAGAAACCCCCTAAATGTGTTTCGATGATTGATTTTCTTTTGATCAAAGTAGCCCTCATTTCTATGGTGATGTCTCTGGGAAATTGCTAAAATTCAGCCATCTTCAAACTTAAGCCGTCTTCTAATCCCTTAGAAATTCAGCTTAATCTTCTTATGTGTCCTTATGGATCAAACCTAGCCCTTTCTGCTGTGAAACTGTCCCAAAAGAGGCCTGTACATGTACCTAAGTTCTGTGCATGATCTATTGTGATCTATGCAGCCCCTTGTTTCTATGTTGATATCTGAAGAGACAACCCAGTCAAACCTGTCTATAGCGACCGCCCAAGGGAAACACAAAAAGTGGTCTTTGTAGACAGGTTCTTTTAGTACATGTTTCAATGAGAATTCATTTTCAAAGGGTAACACAAAATGTGCTTGTTGTAGACAGGTGGTCACTAAAGCAGGTTTGACTGTAAAACAAAAATTGCTATCTGCCTAATCTCTGGAATGATCATCATCACCATCCTTCCTTTCTAGTGATGAAAAAGTAGCCTTCGCTTCATGGCTGACATCACTGAGGGCGCGTTCATGCTTGATTTTGACGGCCAGAATCAGGCATCTGTTACGCGTTTAGTTTAAAACACGGTTGCGTCAAAGAGCGCGTTCATGCTTGATTTTGACGGCCAGAATCAGGCATCTGTTACGCGTTTAGTTTAAAACACGGTTGCGTCTTAGCTCACTTTTGTAGAATCACCGAAAAAACGGCGATCACGATCGCCGATCGTAAACTCACAAAAAGATGCGTTTACAATTTGTAAACGCGTTTAAATGGGGTCAACGCACTGACCTCTAGTGGGTCTACGTAGCATGCACAGTGAAGGTTTGCGAATCCAGCTGGAAGACCAATTAAGGCCACACACTGAGAATTGCCTGGGGGAGCCAGAGAAGTAAGCATGAACACTACATCGTGGAACTGCGATCACGATGAGCGTTTACGATGAGCGTTTCAGATCGCTCATTCTGCCTTCAAAATTTAAGCATGAACGCAGCCTTAGCTCACTTTTGTAGAATCACCGAAAAACGGCGATCACGATCGCCGATCGTAAACTCACAAAAAGATGCGTTTACAATTTGTAAACGCGTTTAAATGGGGTCAACGCACTGACCTCTAGTGGGTCTACGTAGCATGCACAGTGAAGGTTTGCGAATCCAGCTGGAAGACCAATTAAGGCCACACACTGAGAATTGCCTGGGGGAGCCAGAGAAGTAAGCATGAACACTACATCGTGGAACTGCGATCACGATGAGCGTTTACGATGAGCGTTTCAGATCGCTCATTCTGCCTTCAAAATTTAAGCATGAACGCAGCCTGAGAAAACTGCTCACTAAAATCAAGCTTTCATGATTGATTTGTCAAGTGGCCGCACAGAGCTCATAAATACTTGTAATCCTATTCTTATACGGACAATGGAAAACAAGTCACCCTTCACTTCATGTGCATTCTGGCTCTTGTTCTGAAGGATGTGCCAGAGACAGTAGAAGGAACAAAAGCACCTTGTTGGACAGTAAAAAGTGACAAAAGAAAGACAGCGATTCCACAAACCATCCTATTGATTCAACCATGGAACTGTAATTACAACTCCCTGATTAAATCCAAGCTGATTCTTTAGTCCAAATGCACATTCGGAACATTCCCACAAGAATTTGTAAACAATGGCAGTTTTAATTTAAATTATTGAGCATCTCCATCACAATGCCGTGCTTATTTTGTGATGAAGGCTTTGGGAAACGCATGGATGGTTGGTTCCGTTCTGACAGGTTGGCTTTCTAGACCTTCATGAAGTTTTGTCTGTTGAGTGTCAGAAGCCAGTAGGGCATTAACTTTGTATTAGGTTTGATAATGTACCTGGAGGTCAACGCCCTTCTGAAACAGTTGCGATTAATCACAACTTATTTGCAAACGATATCAATCGCAACTATATTCATAAGAGATAGGAGACTGCAATTGATTAGAGGACTCACGATTGATTCTAATCAATCGCAACTGTTCATAGGACAGGGTTCTGGTCAAGTGGTCTTAAACTTAAAGCTAGAGATGCTAAATCAACTTCTAAATTTTAAAAGGATTTGGAAAAGTTTATCCTGACTCTAGCATCTACACAAATTACGCAAACTGACCAAAATTTGTTCCCATATTTCTTTCTTTTGTACAGAGGCTTTCCTTTGGCTATATAGGCCTCATGGTCTGTCATGGCAAGAGTGAGAGAAGAAAAAAACAGCAATTTACTCAACCCGTTTCCAACTCTTTATGAAAAGGGGTCAACATTAAACACTGCCCCAGATCTCCCCCTCACATCGAGACCCCAGTCCGCACCCGGGCGGAAAGGAGGCCAGATTGCCCAATGGCCAATATGGCCCTGCCAACTCCTTGTATGTCAACAGAACCACTCCGACGCAATCATACACATGCCGAATGACATCTATTCCACAGATTACAAATTGCGCCGTGGTATGAATTTCAAGATTTGAACTCCGATCAAGAATTAAATGTCTCTGGGCAATGGATGGCCTTCGAGGAAGAGGCGGATTATTTATCCTAATCTTTAATACAGGTACCTTGCTTGGCCAAAGTCTGAATTTGAAATATGATTTTGGATACCAAGGGGATTTCCTACCCAAGCTGGTCTTGAAATAAGCTCATAATTTAAACCCAGAGCACTGCTGAACAGGTGGCTTTAAAGCTCCATTTAAAAAACCCCAGATCAAGTGATTCTTTTCTCCTTGTTTCACTATTTCCTACAACCTTTCTGCAACCTTAAATACTCTTTAAAAGTAGTTTCTCTCCTTTTGTTCCAAGTGTTTCATGAGAAAGTAATTATGGAAGTGTTTTTATGTCCGTTATAAATTATACCCTGGTGTCTGTAAAATTGATTCTGTTTGAAGCTGCTTTTTAAACATGTATCATTTTACAATGTGTCAATGCCCATCTGGCTCCACACTGTGACTATTAGTAGAGCAATAGATGTGTCCTAAAACTTTCCGGAAGGAAATCTTCAAGAACACTTGTACTACATTATGCAGAAGTGCCCCTTTTATCAGTAAGGATGTCTTCTAACCCCTCTCGCCCACTTCTCGCCTATCTACATTGAATACTGCTCTTTGGGATGTACCCCATTGAGTAAAGTATGCAAACACTGTCAAGAATCTTCAAGTGCCTGTACCGAGACACAAGCTTTATTGATCCGTATTGATCCCATGAAAATTATTCCTAAGAAGCAACCCTCTTACTCTTGGAAGAAGGTCCCGCCTGTAGTGAATGAAGTCCCGCCCAGTAAGAATGGAGCTTTTTGCATGTTGCTTGGCTATTACTGTACAGTGAAACCTGGATACAAAGACCGCCCAAGGGAAACAAGAAAAATGGTCTTCATAGATAAGTGGTCTCTATGTTTGTCCTGGTTTGCAATATTTTTTGCATTCCAACATTTCCAAGTTCAATGGCTTTTGTGTTTGTTTGATTGGGGCAAATGCATGTTTTAATGTTTTTATCTGTATAAATCATTTCCCCGCCCCCAATATGATATTAAATTCCCTCATAGAAATATGTCCTTAATTAACTTTGATGAAAGAGACAAAATTGAAGTAAGTTGCTACTTTAAACCGGAAACTGTTATGATTTGTCAATGACACCATACGTTTTTTCTGGCACGAAACGTCTTTTAATTGCAAATATTGGAATATTTTCTGGACCACCTGTTACATAAAACTTAGCTTTGACTGTATTAAGCTTTGTGATTAATGGTAGCTTCCATGGAAACCTCAATGTTATTGGCTGTAGAGGGATGTTGCCATGGCAATTAATATATAGGCTGGCTCAGCCTAATTTCATATTTCACACCATGAAACAATAGTGAAGCGAATCTTGACCACTTCCAAATGTTATGAAAGTTTCATGGCTGCATGCATGCAAACTTTCTGGTTTTACATTATGTCAAGTAGCCAAAGTATTTGGTTGTAAACCTATCAGCAGGTCTACATGTTAGAAGACCTACACTTACAGACTGCTACAATGTAAATTAGGTTAAATACCTACAATTTTTACAACCATGTACTGGTTCCTACTTTAAGTGCAATACTCCTTCTTATTGATCTTCAACTTACCCTTGAATGGAAGCGTGATAAACTCCTTGTATGAACCCTTCTCAGTATTGACCAAACTTGTTGGTCATCACTTTTCATTCTTGTAAAGAGCTGCTAATCTATCTAACTGTACCCATCTTTGAAATTGATTAATCAATATACCACTCACACCCTTGAAATTCCTCATCCTAGACTGATCCTTATCCCCATTCTTCTCATTTTTTGTGTCTTGTCACACTTGGACTTGTGTGCATGTAGGCCTATAATATTGGCCCACAACTATTAAAGCTTTTCAAGCAGTTGTCAAATGTAATTAAGTATTTGCAAGTTCTATGACCTGAAGACTTGAAAGTTGGATGCTTAAATGTGATTGTGTTGTTTTCACTGAATCAAAATAGTACTTGGGCGTATTCAAATACCCGCATTTGCAAGGAAAATGTTATTCATCAACAACAAGAACAACACCACCACCAAGACCGCCATCGCCGCCGCCCGCCGCCACCACCACCACCACCACCACCATTACCACCAAATATTTGGGTTATAATATTCACTCTTTTTTCATTGTTTTTATAATACAAACAAGATACGTAAGATAAACAGGTTTAAAAGTCATAAACCAAATCATTTTTATTTTATACAGATAGATCTTTTTGGAACACAAAGCCACAAGTGAATACATTTTATGCATGGTTCTCCAATACAAGTCATCTGTGTCCAGTTGAAGGGCCAGAATAGTGGTATATGGAATACAAGACAAACATATTAAAAGATAAGAATTGGTAAGTTGGTGTTAAAACTAGCTCTATCCAAATACTTATTCAGATAAGAAGGGTTTGGGCAGAATTTTGTCATCTGAAGCTTGAACAAATATACTTTTTTGGTTTTCTGTTAAAGGCCAACAAGTTTACCATGGGTCAAACCATGGTCAAACCATGGACCAATGGTGTACCTTGCTATTTTTTATATTATATAAAGCTTCAAGAAATCAAATTCTATAACACAAACTTTTGTGAAATCTTTTATTTGCTCATATGATTAATGAACTTGTAAATTGTTGCATCAGTTTGTGTTCTGGTGATATTTGATGTTGAATATTCTTGCCTCATGAGAATTAAGTTATTAATCCTATTATATATGATTTAATTATAGACATAGAAATTAATGATTAATAAAAAAATTGTAATCATCAAAATTCATTAGAAAATTGGTAACAATGTCGGACGAATCCTAAAATATTAGTATGTGGACTTTATTCACGCACTACTTCAAGAAATAGACTTTGATAGTCACTATAAGACATTCATTCCTCACAGGCTCACAGCAAACATAACATGTAGAATAAGCTCCTCCATCACTCCATAAAAGTTTTGAAAACAAAACAGAAATACTAAAATCTACTACAAGCAGTTCTTGATACTCAAGAATGAACAAAATTGAACAAGTTTCACTTCACATTCAACATATACATGTAGTTTCCTAACATGGATAGACATTTTTCAGAGAAAATGCACTCTCCGCTCGCTCGCTCGTGCCTCCTCGGCCAGGGTGGAAATTGCTTTTCTTTGTCACGTTGGTCACGACAAGAGGGGGTTTTATTGAATGGTCCTACATTCCATTATGAGGTGCAAATTTTCGGAGAATTGCTCTCGACGTATTGCATTTCACTGAGGGCAGTGAACCCTTGCTGTAAGTACTGGATTGTGCATGCCTCACAATGCTGGGTAATGTTTCTGCGTGAATTAGGATCGGAGTTCGCAAAGGTTTTCATCTCCGATATACACGGTTGCACCATGTGAGAGAGAGGGGGAGGATTGGGGAGCCCTGTAAAGACTGTCGGTAATATTTCTATGTACATTGTAGGTTCTGCATGTACATGTATGAGGCTGGCTCCTAGCACTATCTTAGGAAAGACTGCACCAAGTATATTGATGAGGTTGTTAAAAGTGCTGTGGAAGTTTCCAACAGATCAGAGATTGAATTTAATATAGCAAATATGTTTGCAAGGATAGGTGACCTGTACCTTTAAGGGGTTCTCGCTTTCTCGTGCAAACATGCAGTTTGAGTGAATTGAGGGCAAATCCCTCCAGTTCATCTCTGACATGCAATGGTCCGGTGTTTCATCCCACTTGTAGCCATGTGGCTAGACGGTTTGGGCTTCTTTGGTATAGCAATGGACTGGTCAGTTTCAATCTAGATGAATAGAGGAAATTGAAATGAGAGTTTGATCCTTATCTTAGCATATAAATGATACAATTTTATATACACATTTGTTTATTGTGGTAATTCACAATGCAGAAAAGGTTCGGGTTAGGGCCTGTTCATACACAAATTGATCAGATGTGATCTAGGATTGATGGAGCGAACTGCTCAGAATAGTACAGTAGAGTTAATAGAACAAATTTTCTGATTACAAAGTCAATTTTTAAAATACTTTGCTGAGGAAGTAAAGAATAAAGATGAAAGAGTACCAAAGAGCGTAAAGAAAGAAATGCAAATAGAATTTGAACTGAAATGTTCAAATGTTTCTGCCTGATCATAGGATTAGCTTAGTGATCCAAATAGAGTGATATTTATGAGCATTCATTGATGACTAATTGTCAATAAATGGCAGATGCTTACAACACCAGGCTGAACAAAAATTAGGTGTTCTAAAGACCTTTTGTATGAAAAGGGCATGTTTTCTCCAAATGTTTGGGTCAGTTTTGCTCATTTTCTCACCCTTTCCAATGTTCTTTGAGGGATGAATGAGGCTAAGTGTTTCCGCACCAATTAGGGAAAGTGTCTTGCAGAGATTTCGTCGGAAGTGGGGCACATTGTATGTCCAATCAAAAAAGTCTTTGTAACAGCTGTGTCTTTTTGAAGTGGTTGAACCTGTATAATCACCTCTATGATTATATTGCCAGTGCTATTCATGAAGTTGATGGCATTATGAAGTTGTGAGCTGAACATAGTTGAAATGTCATGACATCTATATGAACTGCTGAACTAGATGAAAATTAGTAAAAATCTCTGATAGAAAGTTTGATTACGAATTCATTTATTAGCATTGGTTACACCCACAGTGACAAATTGTAGGAACCAATGACAGACCAAGTTTTTGCATGTATGCTTTCTTGTCCAAAATTTCATTTTAAAAAGTTCTGTTTGCAAAGATTGCAAAAATTCGCTATATCAGTTACGTAAAAAAACACAAAAAAAACAAACAAATCAGTGACATTTCCTGTCACTTTATTCGAAAAGTATTTTTGCCTTTCACATTTCAAAACTCTGAACATATAAGTCACTGGGACTTATTCTTTGATACACATCTGATATCCACATCATCTACATGTGTACATGCATGTGCACCATTTGTATAACACCCACCATATTTTGGAGGAAATAGTAATTTATCTTTGCTCCAAAATCTAAATTCAAAACTGTAAACATTTGTAATTGGCTCTAATCCAAATATTTCAAATCAAGGGCAACTTACAGGTTGATTACAAGTCTATGACTGGACTGGTTATGATTTTGTATGTCAAATGATCAATTAAGATGACATATGATTCAATAATCCTTGAAGTTTGATAGTGGCAGTAAGAGATTGATAACCTTCCTGTGTATTTTGTCAGTACACTGTGATGCAACTGGTCAAATATTATTTCACTGTGGAAATGGTATGAAATATTTTCCATGGGCATAAACTTCACAATGAAGGTACTGATCCTGCGTTCTGTTAACGTAGCCAGTATTTATACAAAAACATTGTTCATTCATGTACCTCAGTCACAATGATGTGACCGACTCCAGACCGACAAAAGAAAGAGCAAAGCATTAAATTAAACACTTATGGCCAAGAATTGGTCAGCCTGAAGTTGGGATGGAGTTACTCTCTGTCCACAAGCTCGAGTCCCATTTTCCCCCAATTGTGCCCCTCCCCCTTTTTGAGGTGATGACCCTTTGGTTATAAATGTAAAACAAAAGAACTATTTTATTTATTTTTTGCTTGTCAACAAATTTAGGAATGTTGTACCCCATCTTTTACAAAGTTCTGGATCTGCCCCTGTGTAGTGTGTCCCTGCCCATGTGTGTACATGTGACTGATCAGCTGATGACTTAATTGGACATGACCCTCATGCTTGGAATCAGAAGGGCATTATCTCACATGCCTTTGATACACAGATACTCTTTTCACACTGGTTTTGCTTAACCCCGTACTTTGCTTAGCCCCGTACTATCCTTAACCCCAGACTATTTTTTCCGGCTTTTCACACACGCTGTTTGTAGTCCCGTACTAGCGCCTATTCCGGAATAAGAAAATTCCCGCTGTTCTCACTGCATTTCGTTAACCCCGGATATCGTGAATGTTATTATTGGACATACTTCGCATCTGGCCAGCTGCGATACGCTCCATTGCGTAGTACCGGACTATTTTTCGTTTCTGTTCTCATTCATTTGCTTAACACCGCAATTGCGGGGTTAGCAGGAGTTAGCACCACAATTGCGGAGTTAGCCCTGCTATTTTGCAGGGTTAGTTAACCCCGTACTATAGGTGGGGTTAGCCAACTTTAGCCCACTTTAGCCCACTTTGGTAAAAACCAGTCTGAACAGAAAGTGGAATAGGCTTAACCCCGTACTATAGGTGGGGCTAAGACCCCCCCTTAACCCCACCTATAGTACGGGGTTAAGCAAAATATTGCCGGCAGTGTGAAAACAGTAAGAGTTACCGCCTTTCTGGCTCTCAATCAATCAACAGACAATCCCAAGGTGACCAGTGATGCGCTCTATGCATGCTTCCTGTCTCTATTTCCAAAGACCAAAACAACGTTTAGAACAACGTTTAGAAATCTTTCAGGAAACAATGAATCGAGAAGTAATCATGACTGTTGTGATGAGCTGTGGTTTCCTGCTGAGAAGCCATATATAAAAGGTTAATGGTCTTGTTTACATTGAACTTAATTAAGGGAATAAGTTGAGTTATGGAAGTTAAAATGGGATAGTGAGAACACCTGTTGTACAGTATAACCCTTTTCATAGCGGACACCTCATCCGTTTGGAGCCAAAATGGCGTTAACTCATATATTTTAACACAGAGTTAACATTATGATATACAGTAAAACCTGTCTATAGAGTAAAAACCACCCAAGGGAGACAAGAAAAGTGGTATTTATAGGCAGGTGGTCTATATATACAGGTTCCTTTAGTACATGCTTCAATGAGAAAACATTTTCAAGGGAAACAAAAATGTGATCTTTCTACACACGTACCGTAGTCTTTCTACACAGGTTTGATCATCATCTGATAAGAGCCAGGACTGAAGGCAATAATTTGATGCCAAAGCATATTAGGTATTGGCTTTTCCATTAATAGAACACATGAACAAGAATCCGATCAATGACCCAATGAACTTTCTCACAACAGCTGGAGTTGGGCACGACATGTGTTGGAATTATGTACTGTCAAGAAACTAAGAAAACATGAATCTTTACAATGATATTTGGAAAGAATCACTATGAATATGACTGACAAAGAAAGCGGACAAAATATACAGTTCCTCAGGTAGACAAAGGAACATCCCTTCACTGCTATTATGTAAAAAGGTGAATATGCATGTGACACCTGTTCTACACATTTTTACATAATAGCAGTGAAGGGATGTTCCATTGTCTACCTGAGGAACTGTATATTTTGTCCGCTTTCTTTGTCAGTCATGTTCATAGTGAATGTACCTTTGCATTTGAAAACACAATGAAAATGTCAAAAAACTAAGAAAACATGAATCTTCACAATGATATTTGGAAAGAATGTATTGCATTTGAAAACACGATGAAAAATACTCAAGAAACTAAGAAAACATGAATCTTCACAATTATATTTGGAAAGAATGTATTGCATTTGAAAACATGATGAAAAATACTCAAGAAACTAAGAAAACATGAATCTTCACAATTATATTGAGAAAGAATGTATTGCATTTGAAAACACGATGAAAAATACTCAAGAAACTAAGAAAACATGAATCTTCACAATGATATTTGGAAAGAATGTACCTTTGCATTTGAAAACGCAATGAAAAATGTTCTGCTGCTTATAGAACAAGATATTGCATTCACATTGAGTATATTGTACGAACGGAGCAGCCTTGTGTATTTAGAGGGAGAGACCCACCCCCTTTTATCTCCATATGTTTAGGGCTCTTCTTAATACACATGTATATAAGTCATAAAAATGTGCATCATAATCATCAACATAATGAATGAAATGAATTGTGTTATCACTAGCATTCATTCATACTAGCACTGCTATAAAGCCACAAGGACGTGTACTAGGGTTAATATCAAGGAAATCTCTCCTGTCTTTTTTCTTTGTTCGTTCTCAAGGCTAAAAATCAGCAAGGTATTGTAATTGTCCGATGAACTTGGAGTTGTTTTTACGTTGTGGATATAAGTAGTAAATGAGGCAGAGAGAAATTGATGATTATTGATGTACATGTACATGTATGTATCTATTCATTACATTTATTGTGATAAAGGGAGACAGGTATAAATGGGGGGAAAGAGATCATTTTTATTACCTGAGTGCTAAGGTCAACTATATTTGGGAAAATTGCAGTGTTTGGATGTATTGGGACAATTTAAAAAGTAGTCTTATTATTTTTCCCATTTTAAAGAGTGTTATAACTTGTACAATCAAAGCTAGAGAATTTGAAATGTTTATGTCGGGGATAAATCCACCAATTTTTGCATATTTTCCCGTTATAACCCATTTTCACAATATTTTCCCATCATGATAATTTTTCCTCTTACTGGTAATTTATTTGCTTCATTTTCCCCATAGTACAATGGTAGGCCTGATTGGCTTATACAAAATAGTTTCTTGTTATCTTACTTTTTAGAATATATATGTGTGTATGAGTGGCCAGTTGTGGCTGGGTAATACATTCAATGGGCATTTCTGTTGTTACATTGAACTGTTTTAATGGTTAGAGAGCAGATTTAGAAACATGCACAAATCCTCTGCTCTGATTTTATGGATTAAACACTAGTCATTGGCTTTCAGCCTTTCACATTCTGGGTCATTAGGCTATTGTAACAGTAATTAGGAGTGTTATTGTTTTAGAGATATGAGTGTGAGGTATTGTGAATGGATATTTGAGAGCGTGTTCACTCGTCACACAACATAACTCTTATTTTTATTTTAGCTACGAGGAAGCAAGGTTGCACTGACAATAAAATACATGAAATAAAGTATTCCCTTTTCGTTAAGTTTATTAGGTACTGATGAGGCTGGCCGTACACTTGCAAAGTGTAGCCAAGCACAAACGATGACTCGGAATGAGAATTGAAGATATTGCACGTAGTTACATAGAAATAGTAATGAATGAGAATGGACATGAATAAATGCGATGTATATAATGAATGAAAGCTTAGAGCTTACGACAGAATAGAAATGGCGTCGAAAGTCCAATGAAGATGAAGAGAGTTGAGAAGAACGAAGGAAGGGGCTCACGCGATGATGTGCGGAGGCTTGAAGAGGCGGAGATGTAACTTCGTTGTCGTGGCTGAAGAGCCGTGAAGAATCTCGACGCTGACGTCCGTGATGAAGATGTGGTTGAAGCTCTCAGGCGAGAAGAGAAGAGAAGAGAAGAGATGTGGCGCTCGACGACGAAGCAGTGAATCGCTTGATGTCGGAGGCAAGTAGAAATGTAGACATGCAAAGCCGGCACTGGTGCTGAGTAGTATAGTTGCTCGTTTGATGCGCCGGACTTTGATGAAGAAATGTTTAGATGAGCTGCGGTGAAATGATGAGCTCGTGAGTGGAAAGAGCTACCGGAACGAAGAAACTGGCAGCTCCCAGCGGAGAGTCAGGCGCCATGTCGGTCCTGACTATAACGTTCCACTGGGAGACTGCAGCCCGATGAACACGGCAGAAGAAGAGTTGACGTGCCGTAGAAAAGACGAAAGGCACAGAAGAATACAGCCTGGAGAGGAAATTATGGAGACGTCTTGACTCGACCAAGGTGAAAGCGGGAGTGGAGAAAAACCTCGTGGAGTTGAAAATACGCGGGGTGAACAGTGCGGAACCACGATGCTCGATTGGAGGAATGAACACACGTGGTCCGAATAATGAATATAAATAAGTAGCGTGATGGAAAAATACTGGAGACATGCATGTACGGTGAAAGTAGGGCGAATGTAAGAGCCGCTACATTACTCCCCTGCCAGAATTGAAGCTGTGTATGCAATACACAGATAAAAGGCGATAAAGATATAAATGAGCAAAGTACAAAATGTCACAAGAATCAATGGCTGATAAAAATGTAAAAGTGCATGTATTGTATAATATAGTGTATGCAGTAATTTACAACAGCCCAGGAAATGTACAAGCATGGCATGTTGAAAGAATGTAATACAACAAGCATGGTATGCGAACGGCTGTTTAGTTGCCATAAATAGACAGTAATGAATGACATGGTATGCATCGAATAAACGTGTATAAATGCAAGAGCATAAAAAACATTCAATACATAATCCAGAATGAAGACATTTTATAAAACATTGCTAAGTCCAAAAAGTCTGGGAATAATAAATTCGTACAACCAAGCTTCAAAGTAAACGAGGGGTCACCACTTTAGAGATATGAGTGTGAGGTATTGTGAATGGATATTTGAGAGCGTGTTCACTCGTCACACAACATAACTCTTATTTTTATTTTAGCTACGAGGAAGCAAGGTTGCACTGACAATAAAATACATGAAATAAAGTATTCCCTTTTCGTTAAGTTTATTAGGTACTGATGAGGCTGGCCGTACACTTGCAAAGTGTAGCCAAGCACAAACGATGACTCGGAATGAGAATTGAAGATATTGCACGTAGTTACATAGAAATAGTAATGAATGAGAATGGACATGAATAAATGCGATGTATATAATGAATGAAAGCTTAGAGCTTACGACAGAATAGAAATGGCGTCGAAAGTCCAATGAAGATGAAGAGAGTTGAGAAGAACGAAGGAAGGGGCTCACGCGATGATGTGCGGAGGCTTGAAGAGGCGGAGATGTAACTTCGTTGTCGTGGCTGAAGAGCCGTGAAGAATCTCGACGCTGACGTCCGTGATGAAGATGTGGTTGAAGCTCTCAGGCGAGAAGAGAAGAGAAGAGAAGAGATGTGGCGCTCGACGACGAAGCAGTGAATCGCTTGATGTCGGAGGCAAGTAGAAATGTAGACATGCAAAGCCGGCACTGGTGCTGAGTAGTATAGTTGCTCGTTTGATGCGCCGGACTTTGATGAAGAAATGTTTAGATGAGCTGCGGTGAAATGATGAGCTCGTGAGTGGAAAGAGCTACCGGAACGAAGAAACTGGCAGCTCCCAGCGGAGAGTCAGGCGCCATGTCGGTCCTGACTATAACGTTCCACTGGGAGACTGCAGCCCGATGAACACGGCAGAAGAAGAGTTGACGTGCCGTAGAAAAGACGAAAGGCACAGAAGAATACAGCCTGGAGAGGAAATTATGGAGACGTCTTGACTCGACCAAGGTGAAAGCGGGAGTGGAGAAAAACCTCGTGGAGTTGAAAATACGCGGGGTGAACAGTGCGGAACCACGATGCTCGATTGGAGGAATGAACACACGTGGTCCGAATAATGAATATAAATAAGTAGCGTGATGGAAAAATACTGGAGACATGCATGTACGGTGAAAGTAGGGCGAATGTAAGAGCCGCTACATTGTCAATGACCTTGGCTGGCATTGTAATTAACATTGAACAGTGTCATTGACTTTGAAATTATCATTAAAAACTAGCCCTTCAGCAGACAGCACTCAACACCCACTGAATTCAGCTACAAAATATATACAAACTGTACACAGCTTAGTATACATGAAGTCCATTCTACTTAGGCACTTCTCACATTAGCACCCTATTATAGAGTGCTTACGGTATTACTGATCAGGATTAAGAGGATTAGCTTCATTCTAATCCCCTCCCAACATCCTGATGAATTGGCTAATTGAAGTAGAGGATTAACTGTTTTCCTATTTAAATTGGAAAGCTGTTGTCAAGCTGTGGTCAAGACTTATAATACGAGACTCTCAATTAGGTCATAATGGGAATCTTTATGTAACTCAAAGAAACCTCATCTTTAATCTGAAATATTAGATAAATACAGTTATTAACATGGGGGGGGGGGGGGGGCTATGAAATGAGAAGAAGTCTGCAGGTCTTTATTGTCATGTTATCCATGGCCTTATCCACCAATCTGTAAATGACTTCCTAAGGGACATTTTTTAAAGAACATACAAGTTCAATATTAATGTCGCTGCAATGTAAATATACCAACCAGACAGGTATGACCCTAGAGGCCCCCCCCCCACAACAAATAAAAATAAAAAAAAGACAAAATGTATGTAAGTATGAGGGACATTACCTCTAATAGCCAAGAATCGGTCGGTTTTGAATCGGTGTTGAGTTGGTTTGACAGTGTGACCGAGATATACATCCGAGGGTGCATTCTGTATCCACATTTCTTCATTTTTCCGGAGCTATACTTATGCAATATGTACATTAATATTAAAAGTTACAGGTTTCTGGTGTGAAAGATCCCTGTTAAGGTCACAAAGTCTCCTCCACACCCTTCCTACGTCAGCATTCATTTGTATACATACTCAAACCCTTATGAAGTGATTTTGATTGGTTCTATAGACACATGATGCCGAGTGTTTGCCCATGTTCACAGTCTATGTTTTCACTGAACCCAGCCTTATTTATTAGCCCTGGCAATATTGAGTGTTTGCATCCTCAGTATTGGAGAGCCCTTCAGATCTACATGTACAGTGGTGTATGACTATAGGCTGGTCTTCATCAGACCGAAGTTGCAAAATAATCTGCTATTTTAACTAGCCTGATCTCAAATTAGCCAATTAATTTGCGTCCCCATCAGCCCACAGTTGCAATTAGTGGGTTATTTAGTCGAAAAAATCTCCCAAGAAAATTTGGTCTTGTTTCCAAAATAGCGGGCTAATTTGTGCCCGTCTTCATCTAATTTGTGATGACCGTATTGGTCTGGTGAGGACGCGATTTTGAAAAAAGCATGTTATTTTGCAACTTCGGTCTGATGAGGACAGGCCTTATGAGTACGGAAATATGGTGAGTTGGCCCATCCTCTGGTTATGGTTGCTTCACGCTTCATTTCCTCAACGATTACAGGTAGCATTTATAGGGTATGGATTGCAATTGGGTTTTAGGTCAGGTTTAGAATTAGGGTTAGGTGTTTGGACCAGGGTTGAAGTTATGAATGTTATTGTTATTAATTAATACTTTGACAATTAGTTTGATTAGTTAGACGATTATTTGTTATGGATAATGCTAGCAGTGAGGACTTTTTCATTTTATTGTGATGTATTTGGCAGGCTATACAGAATCAAATCATCCTCAATTGTGTAATCTCCAAAGAGATTGCCAATTTAATGAGTAGGAACTTGATCAAGGATGTACTAAGCCCAGTCCTCCTTGACCCAAGTACTTTGGGGCCTTGTGTTCAAGAGGTTATCAACCCTGTCTTTCCTGTCATCCTCTGTGGTAATGTCCATGGTTGCTCCATATCCCAGTTGCTAATACAGTCAAACCTGTATTAGTGGCCACCTTTTTATAAGGCAAACCTGTCTAGAAAGGCCATGTGTCTACAAAGGCCACATGACTACAGTGGCCACTTTCTATGTTCCCCTTGGCTGGCTGTAATCTAGACAGGGTTAGGTTATTTGAGTTAACCCCAGCCCAGTAGCCAATATATGATTTGTTTGACATTGAGAACAGAATTCAATATTAGATTGATGGATTTCCAAGGAGTTTTGAAAACCCTGATCCATCTCTCCTCCTTGGCCTCAGTCTTCATTTATTGGGTTTAGACAGGGTTCTACAGCATTTGTTTTTGCAGGAACTCTGGGCCTTGTCATATAAAGAGTTGATATCAATCGCAACTATAGGAGACTGTAAACTTGTGATTGATAAGAGGAC
The DNA here is from genome assembly GCF_000002235.5 of Strongylocentrotus purpuratus. Classification (NCBI taxonomy): domain Eukaryota; kingdom Metazoa; phylum Echinodermata; class Echinoidea; order Camarodonta; family Strongylocentrotidae; genus Strongylocentrotus; species Strongylocentrotus purpuratus. The sequence goes on from NW_022145598.1 coordinate 29,811,249, forward strand.
TTGCGATTGATTTGGATCTATCAAAACTCTTATAACACGGGGCCCTGCATTGCAATTTTCAAATATGGGGGCCCTTGTACACTGGATCCCTGATCCATGTTGAGATCTGATAGAGACAGGAAAACCAAAAAATTGTGATCTATCATCATGATAACTGCTGTATATATTGTTTGCTGAGTGAGTCAGAAGCGCATACCGGTACATGATGGAGACTAGAAGTTGAGGAGTTTGTCTTCTCACACGCCTCTGGTTCTAAGCAGACGATATGATGTAATCTTTTGATAGTTGCCCATTCTAGTGTGGCATTAGAGAGACCAAATACTGGGAAATGCCCCATTTTCTTCTTTTGAGCCCTTTTTTACGCCCTTATACCAGGCCACTTCAGTTTGAAGTGTCATGCTTTAAAAGACCCCTCCATCATGACAGATCTTTTCCAAAATTACTACAAAAATCTGACAAAATATTGAGATCAGGCTTAGTACGAAGAAGAGACACCACTTATCATGTGCACCCTTCTTACCAACGAAGCCCCAGTTTTGTGAATAGGGTGTATTTGTTCCCCCTTTTAGGACTGAAGATTACCCCTAAGGATTATCCATCTTAGAGACCCAACTAGGTACAACCTGTAAGAGCTTGTAATGCCTCCTCAAACAGAACAGGTTAACAAGAGGATTCTAATGATCTTTGACCATTGTCCAGTTAATGGTTCAGAGTGGTCAAGAAATGGTGCACTATTTTATGGCTGTGTCTGTCATGCTAAAGAGTGGTCAAGCATACCATTCTATGGCTGTGCATGAGGCAGTGTCTATCATTCTGAATAGCACTTTCTACTGATTGTAAAATAGTTTTTTTTTTTCCTGGCCACCATGATCTAGTGGTTTAGAGTGGCCAAGTAATAGAACACTATGCAATTTCTGCTGATATTTTGGAAGAATATGCCCTGATAACTTGCCATTGTTGCCAAGTTCATGTAGTCCTATGTATGTCACACAAAGTCTTGCAACCATCAATGCTTTAAAACAGTATACACTAGCTTACCAATACATATATACCAAGGTGAACAATAAATTGCCTCCCATTAAAAGTATACCGGTAGTTGTCAATACTACCCCCCTTCCATCACTCTCATCCATCATTTATTGATTACTATGCAGGGTTAATCCCGAACATTCCAACCCATTGTCTGCCACCGAAATTTACAAATTTCAACCTGCCAAGACCCCTGTTCAGTTGGCCATGTATTGATCTGGTTAATTACACCCCATTTTATTCGCAACTGATCACAGAGATCAGATCGATGAAACTTTAATTCGAAGGTGAGAGATGTTGTTACTGCGTCACCATTGTGAATAGAAAGTTTATTTTGGATTAGGCATGAGAAGTTGATTCAGGCTTTTGATGCGGTCGATTAATAGGCTCCTTATCAATACCGGTAGTCAGTAAGGAGATTATTTTGTAAGTCTATGAAGGGAATAATTTTGTAAGTGTCTTTCTTATTCTTGTTTCCCTTACTCTTTTGATGATTATTTGCAAGCTTAGACCCCAGCTGACACCTACACAAAGTCCATGATTGCTTATAGTAATACTTGTAACGGTAGGTATAGTCATAGATAATACCTTAGTATAAAGTTACAGAGTCAAACTGGATATTTTGATCTACAGATGTACTAAGAAGTCATTAACTCGAGATCTACTGCATATAAGATTGATCATACTTACCAAAACAAATAGATTGAAAAGGTAATTTGTAATGCAGTCATTTGTTGTATATTTTCTTCACCTCATAACTTCATTTCTTTCTCAGGATGAATCACAAATAAATTAAGAGTTAACATTTAAGGAAAGCTCTTCACAGCAACTTTGTTTAAATGCAGAATATTGTTTATGATTTAATCCAAGAAACCTATTATTTACTTCAATTCTTTGTTTATGTTTTACTTTGTTGTGAGGGGGGGGGGGAGGGGTCCCAACATGATAGATTGGTATTAAAGCTGCAAGTCAGGGGTTCATTATAAGAAACCTAGTCCAAGTTTGTGGACATCCCTATTATCCCATTGAAAAGGTTGTTTAAATAGTTAAACTAGTTCATGGCCAATCCATCAATCGGCAAAGTCACATGCAGAAAATACAAGGGTTTCTTTCAACAGGCCCTGAAATTTCTAGACGAAATTCTTGAAAATGCTGGTGTGATGTCTTTGTAGCTTGCCTGCTCCCCCCACCTGTTTGTCTGCTCTCAATCAAGGGACTAGGAACCTCCTTTCTAGTGGGTGACTGGACAAGAAAATTAATCAGCAAATTACCCCAAGAATTGGGAGAAATATCAACGATTTCAAGGTCAATTACAAGACAGGAAACTTTGGGGAAATTGGGTAGCCCTTGTTCGTTTCAACTTGGGGAGTGGCCCATGAGGGGAAATTTCCTGTGTTTATAGGAGAAAATTAATGAAATAGAGGGTCACGGCTATAGGGATTTGCGACATTAAAATTCTGTGTTATTCCATATTTTTTGGTTCGCGAGTACGGAATAAACACTTACAGCTTTGATGTCTATAAATATACCTTTTGGATAAATGAAGTTATGTAGAAAATTGTGGTCAAGGCTTTTAGTTGATTTTGGAGGGGAGCTTACTGGGAGATATTCTAGAGAGAATGCAAGCACGAGAACCAGTCTTAACCTGGTGAATGTGATTTAATATTATTATTACACACATTTTACATATAAACCAGCTTGAGTTAAAATGCATATCAGGCTTGCTGGTTATGTTGATCATACAGTTCGTGGTGCTAACAGTGTTTTGCGACATATTTAGACCTTCATCAAGAATACACACTCAAGAAAAGGAGTGTCCTGATTTAAAAAAAAATCAATAATCAGAAGGAAGACAGAGAATTACTTATTAATGTAGCTTACCTTTTAAATAATTTTCTTTTACACTTTTAGTTCTAATTTTCTTAGGACTGCACTTTCAGTCACATTTTTCAATCTTCCGACGAAACATCGCAGTTGACAACCTTTGCTGAAACCTGTCATTATTTTTAACCGTGTTGCCAAGCTTTGTGAGTCATGGCATATCATCCCATTATTTTCAAGGGTATTTTAGGCCTCGATAATGACCAGTATGATTAATAAACCTGCAAATAATACCACAAAACGATCAAATCATTTAAGAAATGTCAGTTTTTGAAGAAACAATACTTCTACAACCTGTGCTACAACATGTCATTTCTTTTAACCTTGTGATTCATGACATTCATGTATCATTTAATTATTTTCAAGGATATTTTGGGCTTCAATAATGAAGAGTGGGATTAAAAGACTTAAAAATGACACCAAATCCTGATGGAACTTGAAGGAAAGTTACAGGTAACGACATCCATCAATTTTCATGACATAATCATGTCATTATGCATCATTTACATGTGGTGTTGCCATGGTAATGTAATAATACAAAGCTCTAGAGCGCCTCGAACATGAACACTTTCTCTGTAATTTAATTTCCAGGAGATAGAAAAGGGGGTGTTTGAAAATATCAGCATGATACTGGAAACTGTATGGTCTGGAAATAGATGACATTTTCAGAGCCTTATCATATAACATGATGAACTGTATCCTTATTTGATTATAGAAGGAGGACAAAAATATGAAAAATTATGAGGTAACAAATATGAGAAGTATGGATAGAAATTTTGTTAGCATGAACCCTGTCTATTTGGTGCAGGTTCCTTATCGGCGATAATGATGATGACAAGTACACCTGTAAAATCTTTCTCTTGAAGTAAACGTACAAAAGGTATCGGACATGCCCCTGATCTGATAAAATTGGTGATGAAGGCTTGATAAGCAGAAAGATGTTAGCAGGGAAAATAATACACAAGGGCTTGGGGCAAAGTCACCCCCGAAATGCCAAAAAGAGCCCCCCAAAATTTGCATAGAGTTCAATGCAAAACAAATTAATGAGTGTTATATTCATGCATGCAAGCTAGAAAATTAGCCCCCCCCCCCCAATTTTTTTTCTTCCCTGGATGTTAGCAATAGCAAAGACCTACAACTCTGTTTATCCAATGTCTTTTGACATAAAATTCAGGAGAAGGTATAATGTTGTCATCTTTGATTTGTGAATGGCTTTAGACCAAAGTTTCCCCTTCACATTGTCTCCTCCATTACACTTGCATCAGTCTGTCTCTATACCGAGAATAGGTAAGAAAGTGCCCTTCTTATCGGTCTCCTTTCTCCGTAAGGACACTTTCATTGTAGAAGATGACAATGCTTCTAAAGAACCGCTTACAGGCTGTCCATTCTTGAAGATTTGGGAAGGTGTGAGAAGAAATGTAAAGGGAGGTCTCACAAGAATTGACCGATCCTTGGTAGAAGAGTGTGTCTGAATTTTGAACAGTAAATTTTTCAATCTTAGGGCCAAAGCATTCATGGAAAACATGATATTAGTCAAAAGCGTTTGGATACCACCAAAACCAATTAAGAAAAGAATGTAATGGGGGCCCTTTAACACAAATAAAAAATTATAGGACCGTTTAGCATGTTTTGTCAATTCATGAAACAAAACTCAGAAACACATAGAAATATATAACTCTACTTTGACACATTAAAATGATTGTTTTCCTGAAGCCTTTCATTTTCTAATTGTGTCAGATAACTCTATGCAGAATTAATTTCTCTGCATATTTCATTGTTCAAAAAAGGTTTAATAGCCCCTTTAATGACTAGTAGGCCTAGATGCCTGATGCCTCGTCTGTCAGACAACTTATTTTCCTCCCACATTTAACTCAACATGACATTGAAACGCCCATGTTCACAGGTTTGCCACCGAGTAATAGAGCGACTCTGTCAATGACATTGTCAATGTCATAGCCAATTTGTTGCGGTGCTCCGTGAAGATACGTTGGTGTATAACAAAACCATCTGGATTTGTGAAGTTGCGAGGGATGGAAGTTTGGGAGCTGCATTTGCTATCTAGAATGTAGGGTTATGGTAGTGCTGGTATATGTAGATGATGGTCTAATTTTGGTTTTGTAGTAAGTAAGGATGAGTTCACATGGTAGACTTGATGAACAGTAGACTTGATGAACATGCAGTAGAAATTTGAAAGAAGAATGAAGATTGAGTAAAACAGAGAAAGTGGAGAATGTGAGCAATGTGTGATTAATGAATGTAGGAAAAAGAATGTAAAGAGAAAGGGAGATAGAGAGAGAAAGAGAGAGAGAGAGAGAGAGAAAGAGAGGGAGAGAGGGAGAGATATAGAGAGAGAGATAAAGAAGGAGAGAGAAAGATAGAGAAGGAGAGAGAAAGAGAAAGAGAGAGAAAGAGAAAGAGGTAAAGAGAGAGAGAGAGAGACGGAGAGAGAGACGGAGAGAGAGACGGAGAGAGACAGAGAGAGAGACAGAGAGAGACAGAGAGAGAGAGAGAGAGAGACTGAGAGAGGGAGAGAGACAAAGAGACCGACAGAGTGGCAGACAGAACAAAATTAAGAGAGGGGATTTGAAATGGAAGGAGTGGATGTATCAAGATTTGAAAAGATGACATAAAATCAAACACAGGTCAAGAGCACAAGAGATGTAGGCCTACATATTAAATGCGGACAGATGTATATTGAGGAATACAGCAGACGAGCAGAGCAGACACAGACAAAGATGATGAATAGCGAGACAGACGTACAAAGCGCAAGATATTTGTTTGGAAGTGATGGATGTATATATAGGTCAATGTTACAACATAATATAACCACATTATTAGGACAGTATTCTACCCTGACAGGGTTGATGGATGAGGTAACATAATTGGGGAGGTGGGAGGGCTAGTCGGAGGAGAGCCAGAAGGGCATTAAGGCTGTGTTAACCAGTTGGCTACAGGAGCTGAGTGGTCCCTGTATGAAGCCTATGGGAATTTGACAATACAGTGGTCAAAGGGGTAAGTGATTTATTTTAATGCCCTTCTGGCTCCGAGCAGACAAAATGTAGAGCCCTGATAAGTAGAAACAACTATTATTAGGTTTCCCATGTTCAGAGGTAATTTTTTTTGTTGAGAGAAATGGTCACAAATAATAGATGGAAGAAGGAAGGAACAGAGGGAGAGAAGGAAGGAACAGAGGGAAGGAAGGAAGGGAGGAAGGGGGAGGAAGGAGGGAACGAGGAAGGGAGGGAGAGATAGAGAATCAAGGAAGGAAGGAAAGGATTGAGGGAATGGGGAAGGAGGGAAAGGGGAAGGGAGGGACGAAGAGAGAGAGATACAGATAGAGAGATAGCGAGAAAGATAAAGGAAGGGTGAAAGAGGAAGAGAGAGAGAGAGAGAGAAAGAGATAGAGTGAGGAGGATGAGAGGGAGGGATGGAAGGGGGGGGGGGTCTTAGGGAGAGAGAAAGAGAGAGAGAGAGAGACGGGCGAAGACAGACAGACAGAAGAGAGATGATCAGAGTGAAGTAATTCTACTCATTTGAAGAGGAAAATAAATGTATGAATAGACATATTAGATAAATAAATAGATAGATAGAAAGATGGTAATTTCACTGTCAATGTTACCTTCTTCTGTCCCCCTTCCATATCAGACAGATAAGTCAAGAAGTCATGTCTTGCTTGTTACTAACATACCAAGAATGCCTTCGATTCCGGCCTCCTCATCCCATCTCAAGACCCACCCCTTGATAAACGGCGAATGACATTTCTCCCAGATAATCTTCCGGAAAAATAAAATGCTTTTCTTGTTTTCGATGTCCAGATGTGGGCTGCAGAAGTGGACCGCTGTTGACAGATTTGTTATGATGATATTTCATAAGGGGAATATGAAGGGGATCTGTAATGTGCTTGTACATGAACTTGCCTGGATGGGCCATACTGAACCTGAGGGAGATTTCCGAAATATAGCCAGGATTTGGGAACTTGTGTTACCCTTTACGATAGTGTAGTTGGGCTATTGAAAGTCACTGGGTATGGTGGTATATTAAGATTTTTGCCTAAAATAAAAGCCCCCAGGTACACTGGGAACAAGTTTTTGATTGTTGAAATATATTTACTTGAGTTTTGGGAAATGCAATGATGCGCTGTATAATATAGAAAAATATAGTTTTGTTTAATGAAATATTAAAAAGAAATAAGGAAATTGCACTTTGTTAAAACCACGAGAGGGAGAGAGAGATAGAAAAAACTAGTCACACCATGTAACTTTCATGAATGGCAAATGACAGCCATTTTTTGTGACCAGAAACATTCACAAATTCAAAAAATGTAAGGCCTCCTAACTCACCCTTCCTGGTATGAGCTTTTGCTTATTAAATAACCAGTGAAGCAAGAAATTTTCACATGAGCATAGAAGTTGCTGGTTTTACAATGAACCAGGTAAGAGAGCAAAAGGGACTTGCAGATGGATAGAGAGAGAATCAGACAAGATTCATAATGTGAATGATAGTTTAAAAGGTCAGAGAGGAAAGGAGAGAGAGGAGAGGAGAGACAAGAAGAGAGAGAGAGAGAGAGAGGGGGGGGGGGGGTCAACTGAGGAAGATCAGACTCCTCACATTTGGTCTCCCATCTGGAATGCAATGTCATTCCAACAATCACACCAGTCACTCAAAAAAAAATATCCTCCTTAACTCTTCACTCCTCCTCCTCTATCCCTACTTAATTCGGCATTCGGCATTGTATCCACAATTATTATTTCCACCAGCTCCACACAAATATGATTGGCAGGTCATCCAATTATTGGATACGTTCACACTCCGTCTAATCCTCCCAACTGTTTAACATGTGTACCCATGTGAAGACATGACATAAACAGCAATTATATATATCCGTAACCACAAAGAAATCGCATTGTTATGCCCAAGATACGCTTTGTGCTTTTTGTAATGTGTTTGTATTCACGGTTTAGAGACAAGGTCCACTGCTAGTATCTCTGTACAGGTGATTTGATGTCTTCTTTTGTAATGAATTTGATTAAAAAAGAAGAACAATCGTGCACTTTAATTGTGTGTGTTCATGGTTTAGGGACTAGGTAAATAGCTATCTGTCTACAGGTGATTTGATTTCTTCTTTTGTAATATGTTTGATTAAAAAAAAGAAAAAAAAACTGTGCACTTTAATTGTATGTGTTCATGGTTTAGAGACTAGGTAAATAAATATCTATGTAGAGGTGATTTGAAGGATGTCTTCATTAAGTTTATTTGTCGTGAATTTGATTAAAATAGAAACAAATTGTGCAATTTCATTGTGTGTGTTCATGGTCTATAGGTGATTTGATTTCTTCCTTTTTAATATGTTTGATTAAAAAATGAAAAAAAATGTGCACTTAAATGGTATGTTTTTCAAGGTTTGGAAACAAGATAAATAGCTATCTATGTATAGATGTTGATTTGAATGATGTCTTCATTTATCATAAATTTGATTAAAAAATAAAAACATGGGCAGATTAATGGTGCATGATAGTGATAATAGGAGGAATTCAGTGCATAATAATTTGTTCCCATGGAGATGCATAACAAGTGGTTCAGATTGACAAAATTAATATTTTGTCTAGGTTTATTTTTTATGTGTAAGAATTTCATATCATATTTGACCTCGACCCTTCCTTGACTATGTTTTCTCTCACTTTCATGTCACATAATCTGCATTTCTTATGTTGAGGATACCTACATGTACTGCATATTTATAAGATTCCCTGCTGTTACAGCACCCATCCCTGGGTCAAGAGAGACAACTGCAATTTCAATGCTTTTAATAGGAACAGAAACCCTTTATATAATTATGTAATTGTGGGCAGAAGGGCCCAAATGGATTGGCAGAAAAAAATATATATTTGAAGAATATCATACTGTATTCCAAAGATTTGAACTTTGATTTGATTACATATTGCCTGTTCAGCGCCAGAAGGGCGTTAGCTCTGTATTAAAGTACATGTATACCCTTCTGGCTCCAAACAGATGTTTTACATCAATGCAACATATTTCAATCTAAACACCATCCAAATTATGAACAAAGATAGCTTAGTATCAACGTAACCAGAAAACAAAAAGTGGAGAAATTCGACAAAAATTATGTATTCTTTTCCTTCAGCGGTAGGCTCTCTATGGTATCAACAAAGCCATGACCAGGTGGTAATAATAACAAAACATTAATGATCAACTTCATGATTTATGACACTTCATATCAGCATAACATGCTTATTGATTTTTAACCTTTGAACCCAAATTGATGAATCTCTTGGTGTAGATAATTCATTTATTTTGACTTGTGTAGAATGACATTCTTTTTATGGCTTAGTATTGCATCAAATTTGTGCTTGTAAGGCCATGTCCAATGACTTGTGCCTATGGTATTTCTGCTAGATGCTGTATAATTTATACAGGCTCTCCCTTGCTATCTGAGTTCAGTGGTGTAGCGTGAGTGCAATCATTGAGGGGGCATTCACATCGTGTTGGGGGGGGGGGGGAGGGGGCTTTGGTCGTATTTGGAAAATGAAATGGGACTTAACAAGGCCACTGATTAGAGGAGCTTGTGGAAGGGGGTCGCTTCGTCTTCTTTTCTCACCCTCTATACCCCTTTCTCTCTTTCTTTTTCTATACATATATACATTCTTTTTTGATGGGGGGAGGGGGGATATGCCCCTCTGTAGCTCCGCCACTATCTGAATTCATGCTTACCATTTGCTTGAGTACTTGAATGCTCAGACAAAATTTATTGCTTTGATTTCATGAGGCAGACCTCAGCTAAGTGCTATCATTCTTGGTTGATGAGTGTGACTTATCAACAAACCCCTTCAGGGAATGTTTATTTCCAGTTGCTGATGTGCTGCTACCATTGTCATTTTCCCAATATGACGTTTTGTGCTTCTTTTAGGGGCATCGCTGAAGGGAGTGGGGGGGGGGGGGTATTGTGGTCTGACAACCCCTGCACCATCAACAATTTTCTGTCGTCAAATTTGACCTTTGATAAGCTGTCACCAAATCTCAGAAATAAGTTATCCCTTTTTTCTTAGCTTGTTATAGAATTTTCAGCTATCTAATGTTAGCAAATTTGGTTGAACACCCCTCTCCCTTCGAAACAAGTCTAGCTGTTCCACTGGGCCCTTTCAAGCTGCAATGAAGAAGTTGGTAGCATTTCTTTGGTGACATACTAAACATTTGCTTTGGTATTTTGATGAGATTCTTTGAATAGCTGGGTGCTATTTTTGGAGTAGTATTGGGAATGGATTTGTAAGTTGTATGTGAAAATAAGTAGATAGATGTTTGAGGTTCCATGTGTATGAGTACTTGTACTCAAAGATGGACACAAGATGAAGAAATAAGAAAGAAAGAATTGATGCCTCTTTAGAGAATAATTCTTATGAGATCTTGACCAATCTGATGCCCCCAAACGAGGGCTCATGTCTCAGGTCAGTAAAAACTAGTTGGGGGCTGGCTACAATGTGTCCTCTATGTCCACTCCATAATGTGAGATATACTGTAAATTTATAATTGAAATAGATATTTGAAATATATGTAACATATGTACTGTACAAATGTTTTTTTAAAAAATTGTAAACAAAAGCTGCTAACTAAACTAAAAACTGCTAGAGGGGGAGAGAGAGAGAGGTAGCACAAATACATCAATTTGTAAGGTGTTAGTTGTAATAAGTTGCTATTACAGGAACCAGTCCATTTCATTTAGGGGGTTAGGTCATTATCACCTCACCGCTAAAGGTCACTGCGAGGTCGTTTTGAGGTCATTATTAAGGATTTATACCGATTTTGAAGGTCTTCTGGCAGCGTTCTGGTGTAAATGTGTGATTCAGCTGTATTTATTTCCACATTTGTGGGGCAATAGTGTGACCGCATTGTGGTAACTGTAATAGTTCACCGTAGTTCAGATCGAAGTAGCAGACTTTTGATATTGTTTTCTTTCTCTGATAACAGTGAAAAAAAAATTGATATAAATTTCATTCAATTATTGATTGTGTAGATTAGACCATCATCCGACTGTGTGTAATTTTTTGTAATAGCTTTTAAACCTCATATGCACTTTAACAAATTGTGATTTCATTTCTGATTTTGTGCCTATTTTTATGTCTTTTTTTTCCAAAGCCTTCCCATTTTCAAAGGATATGTTTGGGTTCTATCATGGAAGCCTTGCATGATTGTCAGTAATTTTGAGGGAGGGAAATGGGCTTTCAAGTCACTTTTTGGGCAACAGCTATGAATGGCTAACAATCATTAGGTATGTAATTTGTCCTATTCACAATAATGTAGATGAATGGCGCTCATGTGGTGAAGTGAAAGCTGTATGACCTAACAGTTTCCTTTTAAGTCGGGGTAATTTCATAGCAGAACGCACATGGGAGAGTGTGAAATATCTGCTGTACACTGTATGTTGACTTCAGTGGTTTTTGTTGTCGAATTTAAGAAGTGGATGTATCATGGGTTGCCATGGTAATAAAACTATATTTGTGGTCACTTGTTTATACCCAACACAACATGGTCAGACTAGTGCTTAAATGCTTAAAAATTCACAATCTTCAAGTGAGATTTAATCATCTTTATGAGTATTTTTCTAATTATGATGCATCTGTAGAACCTCTGCCTCATTATTTAAAGGGATCTGGTAACTTTGTCTCAGATTCTGAAACAAAATTCTGGATTTAGCTCATGATGCAATGATAATTATAATCCTTTAGGTCAGTCAGGAACCCCATGACTTTTACAAGCCGATCGCCAGCCTGATTATCAAGATATTTATGATTGGAATTACAAATTTTTAAAACCGTTCACCTGACGGTTTTCATAACACTACAGTCTATTGGGGAAAACGAGTATGATAAAACCGGTCACTCAAAGATCTTTACTTTTTTGAGGCACTTCTTGATCATTTTGAAGCGCAATTTTTTTAGTGCTTCAATATTACACCATATCACAGACACTGATAACACACAGGGCCGTGTATCTCAGATTTAACATTGTTAAACGATCCCTTTAAAAAAAGAAAAAAGAGAGAAAAAAAAAAACTCACACAAAGAAATACAAAAATTCAAAAGAGGAAGAAGGAAAATGATATAGAAAGAAAGAAGGAATATAAGAAACCCAAACATTGGCATAAAATATGGAATAAAATATGGAATATAGTTTTACACATTTTAATCCTTTGTACATAACTTAGAGAGGTTTTATTAGAGCAATTAGTGGCAAGCAACCATGCATTTTATTTATGGTTTTGTGTAAAATCACAGATGCAACCCATAGTAGGAATTTGAATTATGGAAAATGAAATTGTAAACAGAGTATGAATGGCATTGATTGTTTGTAATTGATTTGTTCATTTACAGTCTACTTGGCAAGGGTGTTTTGACCAAGGACAATCATTTTCTGAATAGATCTGACCCTTTTGTAAATTATACAAAAGAACATTAGTAGTTTTAGAAAGTAAGACTTGATTTTCAATTCACTTTTTACCTTCAATACTGGGACCTTTAGACAGTTTGTGGTACACAGGAATGAAATAGTTGAAATGGGTTTCAAAGTGAGGTGTTATTCAAAATATTTTGAGACTATTGATATAATGTAGGTAAAACACATTTAAGCTGTATATACCTGTACTGTAGTCAGTGGGGTTGCATGGTCAAGTCATTGAGAGGGCACTGGAGGGGGGGGGGGGGGGGGGGAGGGGCACCAGGAATATTTTGTGAATAAAATGCAAAAGAACAACAAATGTAGAGAGATAAAAGAAGGGTATGGGAGGGGATAGTATTACTTCTTTTCACTTTGCCTTTCCCCAACTCCTTTCTTTCTCTTATGTTTGTTTTTGCATTTGTCTGGGAGGGGGAACATACCCTCTATATGCTCCCTTGTAGCTACACCATTGATAGGAGGTCCTTATTATTTTGATATTGATCAAAGTGCAGTCACCTCATGAAAGTCTGGACACGGCTCCTGTTCTCCAGACAGTATGTAAGGTGGAAATTTTGTCTTGTGAGTCTGTCATTGATATGCCTGCAATTATAGTAATGAGCATATACGATATTCTTTGCAAGCAAGTAATGGTCTCTCTAGACCAAGTGTTTTCAATTCAAAGAGTTTGATAACCTGTTGTTATTAAAACACTACATATATATATTGTCTGTTTTAGACCCAGGATGTCATTAAGTTAGAAATAGACATAACTCTCAATGTAATTTGTGAATGTTTCTTGCCATAGAAATGGTTGTCCTGAACAATTCACAGAAAGTTTCTGCTAAAACAGTAAGCTATGTCATGCTCCTACCATACACACACTCTCTCTGTCTGTCATGGGAGCTCTATAGGCCTAATGCTGGGAATTGTCCTCCTGCTTTTAAGGACTTAGGATGTGGAACAGATGCAGGTCTCGAAGGGGGAACCCTGCCGGCAAATCAAGCAGCAATTCTCTTTGGTCTGATAATTGGTTCCCTCACCGAGCCCAGCGGTGGCCGAATTAAGACCCATTTGTCCAATTTGAAGGGCAGCATAAGGGGCTGAGAATAGAATCGGTCAGGTCAACCCCAAATCCATGCAAAACTTACTTTTGGACAGAAAAAGGATACATCATGGAGGCTTTGTTTTGATGGGAGCCGTGACTGTTCATGTATTGGACTTTGCACATCGTTAACTCTTTCAAGTCTTCTTTAAAAACTCACCTGTTCAAAACCGCTTTTGATTAATGTATTATTTCCATATTTCATCTATGTCATTCAAGTATATTTTCATAGTGTATATTTATGTCAACTTATTTTTTCAATGTACTCTGTTTTACCGGTAATCAAATTATTCATGTACTCTATTTTGCAATTTACATCTAATTATAGTTTACATTTTTCATGAATACTCTCAGCACTTGAGCATTTCTGCAAAATGGATATAGCGCTTTACAAATAGTCATTATTATCATCATCAATATAATTATAAGCTATAGCCATGGACTGTATCATGTGGGCGGATGTTTCTGTTTCTATCCTTGTATCATATTTTGATGTAGCCTAGCCTAGACCTAATTCATTGAAATTGGTTATTGTAAATAACGTTTAAAAGTTGAGTTTAGTTCTGGTAATGATTGAAAATGAAATTTTACAATGGCCATTGAGAATCAGGAATTGAAATACATATTTTGTTCAAATGCATATAGTTTATGTAGCATGAGAATATTTGAATATGGAGGCATATATATAAATTTAGTTGTATATATGTCATTCAATGTTCATGATGCACAGAAGAGTACCAGCTTTCAATGAGGAAGTCATGGACTCGAACCAAATGTTGCAAAGTTATACAGAAAGTGCTTGAGGACACGCTACCATTATAGTCCGTACACGTAGGAATACTTGATGGCAATTGCTATAAAGCAAACAATTTTCGGTCTCAATTCAGTCACTGGGGTGCATTTCAAAACTTCTTGAAGCATCCCGGAGGGACTTCTCCTTTATAAATTGCCCAACAATAAATATAGGGGTGTGCCTGGACATTTTTAGTAAAAAGGGGCATATCCATCATTGTCAGGCTGTAAAAGACAAATTCACCCAATTTTTTGAGAGGGGAGGGAAGGGGCTCTGTTTAGAATGTATTGCAAAGAGTCTTTGCATGGCAATTTGAAGAGAAATGTCTACCGAAATGTCTACCAAACTTGTTAAAGTTTGTACAATTAGCATATCCCTCAAGATTCTTTTTTTTTTTTTTTTTTTTTACTGCTATGTGTGTACCCTCCTTGGTTGTACAGAAGCTCTGTGTTTTGGAATGATGTTTACCTGTGAATAACAATAGTGAGGTTCACATGACAGTGCATTTACTTTAAATTTAGCTCTTGTCTTGGATGTAAAGTTTGAAGTACTGTAATCTTGTAGTTACACTGTAGGGACTGTACGGACGAACTGGTAGTTACAAAACTTTAAGATGACTCAAAGTTACGAAACTTTAAGATGACTCAAAGTTACAAACCACAAGTGATCTTATTGTCAGCAATTACAAATGGTAGGGACTTCTTTGAGGTTACGCCATCTTGTAGTTAAAATGAATATTTTCCGGCTTGCGGTTTAAAACTTTGAATACTCTCCGTTTTATCCCTGTGTGAACCCTTGTTGTTTAGATAACTTCAAGGTTTTTGCAAAATTAAAGTTTAAAACTATGGTCGTCTCGTGTGAACGTGGCCGTATGTGTACAAGCCAGGATGATATTCACCATAGGAATGTCAAAACGAGAGCAAATAGTATGATTTCCTTTGAAATCACTGGGGAATTGGGGGAATTGATGGCTTTTCGATAAGTTCAGCCTGGGATGGCTGGGTGTGTAGGAGGAGGGTTGTCCATTCATGGGGGCTCGCAGGGCAGCATTTTCCCCTGGAACTTCCAAAGCACCAATTTTTAGTCCTCACAGGAAAGTAGCCCTTCTTTTTCCTTCTCGAGGGCATTTTCATGGTATTAATTTATAAAGAGCTCTTGGAGAAAACTGTTATATATTTTGGGTGTGTGTTGTGGGTAGTTTTTATCTATTTTGGATGAAAAATAAAATACTCAGCCCTAACAAATTATTAAGAAAGAAAGTGATCGCAACTATTTTTAATGTGCTAAACCAAATTTAAGCTACCAAAATAAAAAGAATTATCTCATCTGTTGAGAGCCAGAAGGGCGTTAACACTTTGTTAAAGTACATGTATAAGGGTTAATGCCCTTCAGGCTCTTAACATACGATCTGTAATGGTAACCGGTCGTGGGGTGTGGTCTATAATAGCTGAAGTGATGAAATAATTTGATCTGAAAAGTCCCCTGGAGGTGATGTCGGCAATCTCATTCATGTTCAAGCTGCTTATTTGTGAAGTATTCATCATGTCAAAGGCTACACAGGTGTGTGTAAGGTGGAGAAGGGTGGGGTCGGTGGAACAGGTGAAACCAGCCAGATAAAGGGGAAAAAGGTCTGCACAGGTGTATGTGTGTGACTGTGTTTGTGTGTGTGTGTGTGTGTGGGGGGGGGGGAGGGGTGCACCATATGCTTTATCATATTCCCAGGTTTATGGAATCAAAATCATAGGACACATTAAATGCATTATTCCTCAAGTCATGATTAATTTCAAATGCTTTCAGGGGTTCTCAGACCATTTTTGTCATTACTGTTTTTGGATTGTTTAAAGAAAGTTTGGTATGAAAGAATCAATGAATGGATGAATAAATGAATGATTAGTTTCTTATCTTTTGTGATTGTACCTCTATTTGTACTCCATATTCTTGTTCCATTGTTATAGTTGTGCCTTTGTGTTCCTGGACAAGGAATGAAAAGAATTGAATAAAAGATTTATATTCAGCTTCCTTGATATACACCTCAGCTTGTTTACTTGTCAACATTTTACCACAGGACGGAAACTATGAAATTACAATTGAATATTATATAAATTCTGAAGCTTAAATCATAAATTCCTATACAACCTTTAGAATTTCAGATATTTACTGAATGTAATAATGGGACAAGAGAGAATTGCAAGGCATAACTCACCCTTTACAGTGTCAAAATAATCTTGGAGGTGTGCGGAAGATTTATTACGAATTTGAAAAATGGTGATGGAATATTTCCTGTGGCTTGCTGTAAATGGGGGTGAATTTAGGGATGCCCGGTCAGACTGCATGATTTAGAACAGGCATACTGGAAGTCATAAAAAGCTCGTTTTGTTGCTGAGTGCTAATCAAATAGTGATTGATACAGCCAGATGACAGGCCTGGAAAACACCAATGGTAAGGTTCACACAAAAATCTGTTTAGTTAAAACTAATGTTGTGGTTATCAACTTTGAAGTAATCTTGTAGTCAGGGACCCTGCGGAGGACCCACTCATGGTTACAAAACTTAATGTTAACGTGAAGTTACAAAGCATAACAGATCTTAAGGTTTGTGAGATAACTACAAGCAGGTGGGGGGGGGGGGGGGTCGTCTACACTCAAAGTTATTTGCCATGCAAATGCAATTAACTTTGAGGCAATGCTAGCTTGTAGTTAAAATTAATGCTTTCCAACTTCTAGTTAATTTTGATTACTCATTTCAGTCCCATATGAACCTAGTCTGCATGCACAGACCCTAATTGGACACTTTATCAAAAAATCATTGTGCCTTGAGAGAAGCCTAGCCCAGCTACCTACTGGTTTGATTTTTTGATTTTATTTTATTTATTCATCATCAATAACATCAGTGATTAAACATTTGAATACATCGTGAATGGTACATGTTCATAAATGAATATTATAGATCATATTAAAGAAAAACCTAACAAAGTATTGATATGCTAGACATATGTCTTTTCTCATAGAATATAGAAGGTGATGAAAAGGAGCCAAATAATAGCACATGTGCTAGTCGAGTCTGGCCCCTGTTCTTAGCACACACTTGGCAAAAATAAATATATCATTATCAAAAAATAAAACTTGACAGTAGAAGTATACATGTTGAGTAATACCGTAGCACAATTTCTACACTCCAAATATAATTATGAAGAGGATATACCAGGTTAAAAAGTCATAGATACATGTACAGATTATTTATACAAAAAATTGCATTTTTTTGACAAAAAAAAACAACAAAAATGTAATATGGAGATTATTTACAATATATACATGTGTACTTGCATAATTCAATCACTTATTCATCAAGTAATCGTTGAGATGTTTACGAAAAGTGTTTCTAGACCCTTTGTTTTTGATTTCATCGGGAAGTTCATTCCATAATCGGGTTCCTACACAAGTTACTGAAAATTTGCCTTGTGTTGTTTTATACAGTGGTATACGTAGATGGCCCTTTTCTCTTTTTCTTGTATTGTATCTATGCTCAATTTTATCACAATAATCCGTCAAACAGTGAGGTAAATTATTATGTACTAGGTCATACATAAATGTACATAGAGACAACTCATAGAACTTGTTAATATCTAAGATTTTCAATTCGTAAAACAATGGTGCTGAACGACTCATAAAATGGCTAAATGTGATTGTCCGTATGGCCATCTTCTGTGTATACAGTATGCAATTTAAGTGAGACTTGTAAGTGCTCCCCCACACTTCAATTCCGTATGATATATGAGGTTGAATAAAGGTTTTATACAACAACACTAGGATATTTCTAGGCACAAAATGCCGTAAGCGGAAGAGGATTCCTACTTTTTGTCTGATGCATTTATTAACCATTTGTATGTGGGGTTTCCAAGTCAAGTGTTTATCAATCTTTATCCCAACAAAGAGCGAAGAATCAACTTCTATTATTTCAGCTTCTGATATAGCCAGTTGCCCTTGAACATTAATCTGCCGTCTCTGGTTTCTTATTAGCATATAACTCGTCTTTTGTAAATTAATTGTCAGTTTATTAGCATTACACCAGTCTGAAACAATTTGAAGATTTGTGTTCACTTCAGTCATATCAATTTCTTTTTGCCCTTCAGGAAATGTATGGAATAAGTTTGAGTCATCCGCAAAGAGTCGAAAGTTAAAGTAACGTGTAGCAAATGGCATATCATTAATATAAAGTAGGAAAAGCGTTGGGCCTAGGACAGAGCCTTGCGGTACACCACATGTTAAAGGCAGCATGGGAGATGTTACATTTCCGTACTGTACAAATTGAAATCTTCTATAAAAATAGTCCTTAAACCACTGTAATGCTATTCCTCGTATTCCATAGTGTGAAAGTTTGCTGTATAAAATATCATGATTAATTGTATCAAATGCTTTCTTAAAGTCTACAAATATCCCAAGTGTGATTCTTCCCTCATCCATTGAATTCCTCAAAGTGTTAACTAAATTTATCATTGACAATTTTGTACTGTATTTTTTACGGAAGCCATACTGGTGCTCATATAATACATGATTTTTTTCAAGAAAGTCAAGAAGCCTATTATTTACAATTTTTCAAAAACCTTCCCAAGAACAGGTAATACTGAAATAGGTCTATAATTTCCTGCTTCATCTTTAGGTCCTTTCTTATAAACAGGTGTCACTTTTGCTATTTTAAAGGCATCTGGGAATTTACCAGAGGTGAAAGACAGATTGAAAATAAATGTAAGGGGAGAAGTTACATAGTGCACAGCATCTTTTATCAGCTTGATTGGCATATTATCATACCCACTAGCTTTCTTTACATTCAAGGCTATTAAATGGTTGTTAACCTCAGTCTCAGTAACTGGTTTCCAGAAGAAAGATTTGTCTACACCATCGTCTAAAACTTTCTCTGTATTACGATTTGTGTTTGGTATGGCATTCGCCAAATTTGGACCAACATTAACAAAGAAGTCATTAAATGCATTTGCAATATCTTGTTCATTACACAGGGTTTCATTAGTACCAGTATCATTCACACACAATTTATCCACCACTGTTGGCTTAAACGAATTGTTTCCACCACTTAAAATCTCGTTTACAGTCTTCCATGTTTTGCTAGTATCACCCTTATTTTCAAGGAATATCCTACTATAGTAATTTCTCTTTGAGTTTCTGATTATTGTAGTTAACATATTCCTGTACTTCTTGTATGTTGTTAAATAGACAGGATTGTGGTTGGTGGCAAGAACCTGTGAATACATTGTATGTTTCTTTTTTATGGAATTCATTATAGCTTTTGTAATCCAAGGTTTCTTAGGTTCGTTCTTTCTCCTTTTACCGTGTTGAGCTACAACTGGTGCATGCTCATCACACACTTTTGTCATGATTTCACAAAAACGGGAGTATGCGAGATCAGCATCATCCGCTGCATAAACTGATTCCCATGTTATATTGGCAAGCTCAGCATGGAATTTTGTAACATCATAGTTCTTGTAAGAACGAGACATTAATTTTCCTCGGCAAGACTTTTTCTTAAATTGTATATTAGACTTAAAAATGGTAAAGATCGGAAAGTGGTCTGTAACGTCAGATTCAATTATTCCTGCATGAATACTGGGAACATTCATATTGGTATATATATGATCAATCAAAGAGAAGCCATGTTGCGTTACTCTAGTAGGAAAATTAATCAATTGATGCATGCCGATACAGTGCATGGAGGTGAGAAAGTTATCAGCTGCCATTTCATCGCCTAGAAGATTGATATTGAAGTCTCCAGTTAGCACACATTGACTTTTGTCTAATTTCAGATCATGTACAATACTTAACAGACTATCCTGAAACTCATGAATATCTGTATTTGGCTTGCGATAGATGACACCAATAATGATCTTCTTTTCATTAATTACTACTTCCAACCAAAGTGATTCAGCATGTGCTACTTCAAAATTTCCCAAAGGCCTGTATTTAAGGGAAGAGTGAACGTATGCACCAACACCTCCACCTCTTAAAGTATGATTGCGGCATTTCACCTCTAAAGTATAGCCTTGTATGCCCAAGATGGATGTGTCTGGTACGCTCCACACTTCAGATAAACATATTATATCAAATTTTGATTTGATACTACATTCGTATAACAGTTTTAGGTTTTCTATATTTCTATTCAAAGATCTGATATTGACATGTGTAAGAGAAAATGCATTTTCAGTTTTGGTTTGCAGAACATCATCAAAATTAACAGGAGTTAATTTGTGTGAACTAAGACACAGATTGAGTTCATTGTCCTCCATTTTAAAGTCATTTTTCTATTAATGACTTAAAATTACTCAGATAAAAAGAAAATCAAGCAATGACAAATAGCTTGAAGCGAGCGTAATCCATATCATCAAGTCCAAGATCAAAAAGGTCATCAGGGTTGCGAATTGATTTAAAATCGCCATCATCCATCTTGCAGACAATTGTTCCTGACCTTGTCGCCACACTCTTGACTCCATCTATCTTTTTGGCCGCCATCATCACCGAGTACCTCAGCCTGGTTAGGTCCTCATTCACATACACCCTCGTGAAGTTGTCCTTGTCTTTCAGACCAAAACGTGCCTGGTACAGGGCATCCCTCCTCCTCCTTGTTGTGAAGCGCACAACAGACTGACGAATCTTCTCCTTATCTGGTGACCACTTCCCTATACGATAACAGGACGAGATGTCAGATGGTTGAATTTCAACATCCACTGCTTTTGCCAATCCAATGACCTTTCTTATTAGGTCATCTTCAGACTCTTCGCCTTCTTCTTCTTCACCATTTTCTGCTAAGCCGCTAATGCGCAGATTTTCTCTTTTTGTTTCCTGCTCCATCTCATCCATGCGAAATTGTGACCGCAGGATCACAGGATTGACAGATTCTTTTACATTGACCATAAAAGCATCTCTCACTGCTTGAACAATGGCTGGTATTGCAGTTTTAATTGCTGCCTCCACTGCACTGGTTATAACCTGTGCCATATTACCATCACCTCCGTAATTCATGTCCCCTAGCTGGTCAGAGAGATCATCAAAATTTATGAAGACCCCCTTGTCCTTCGATGATTCATCCCTGCTTGTGGTGGCTGTCATACCTTGCTGCCTTATTACCTCTTGGTTTACCCCCTCATGAGCGTTAAAAGGACGTTTAGGTGTTGGCATTTGTCCTTGGCTGGCAGACTGGATTTTGCCTGTGGTTTTGGCTTTTTTATTGCTAGCTGGGCGGAGCTTGGGTGGCATAATGAGGTTCTCTTATCGCTGTGGATATACACGAAATAAAGTATGTGGGGCTGAACTTACAGTTTTGCACTCGATGTCAGATTTTGGTTGTGTCGTGTAGACTCTCTTTTACGACTGACCAGGGTTTGTGCCTGCAAACTAGTATGAACCCCCATGGTGGTTAGTGGATGGTTGTTTATAACTGTGAGGTTTTACGAAATTAAAGTTTATAAGTACAGAGGTACCATGTGAACATAACTAATGATTGCTGTCATGCACTGCAGGTGAACCAGTCTGATTACTTATTTAGCATTGTCTGACAAGAAAGCTGATTAACCAAAGTTCATTCAATGTTCAGAAGTGTCAAATATGAAATAATGTTCATTTATCTTTTATTTTTTCCTTCCTTTTATCTTGCTCCATTCTGTCGTGTGTGTATGTGTGAGCTTGTATATGTGCGTGTGCATTTGAATTCATATTTCTAAATTTTCTAATATAATATACTTGTATGTCGGATCCTGATTACAAGCAGTCTTACTTCTCAGGGGCACTGGCCATTATTACTTTTTATGTTGTTGTTCTTTGATATTCTCCTTCTTGCATTGATGTTTTTGTATATATATATATTTGTTTAATGGTCAATATATGAAATAAAATGAAATAAAATGAAATTTACCCTGCCTGACCCTGCCTGTCCCTGGCAGTGCAAAAGGATGTTTTTATGTGTGGAGCAAGAAGCCCATAATTGTGTTTAACACTGTGTTATTGTTTTCAAGGGCCCCACAGCATTTAATAAAATAAAAAAGTGTGAAAGCGAAATGATTTGCAATGATAATTCATGGAATGCATTCAATTTATGTTTGATCCTGGTAATGTCAAATTATTGAAAGCTTTGTGATTTAATTTTTGAGACAGGTCAGCAAGGAAACAAAAAGAGGGTCAAGATATGTAATAATGTTCTAGTAGAATTGTATATCTGACCACCGTAAAATTTTAACATTGTCAAAGGTAATGAAGTAGACAAAACGAATGAAAAATCAACCAAACAATAAATAAAATTATAGATATTTAAAAGAACTGTCAAAGACTTCATTCTTATATCAAAATGAAATAAAACAAAATGTTAGTATGCAATAATTTTTCTTAAAACCTGAAATTATAAAGTGTCAAGTAACCATTCACAGGGATTGAGTGAGTTCAAAACAGATGCAAGAACATTACCTATATATACTTGTAAAATGAAATGGACGTGTGTGGCCTAAAATTAGCACTCAAAATGAACGAGAGCAAAAACAAGTGTTTCAGCACTAGTCATGCAAAACTGAGCACACTTTAGGGCCAAGTCTTGTGTGAAATTACAGATGACACTGAAGTAATAGGGCCACCGAACCATGATAAATGGGTTAGAATGCAAACCCACTGTGTGACTCATTTTTGTAATGTACAACCTTTTGTGTTGGGAAGTCCCTGCTTCAGATTCAATGGATTCATTCAATGCTATTTTCATAATTAATACTTGTTGGACAAGGTTAGGGATGTATACAGATTTAAAGTAAAGATTTGTAGTTACTGTGATTGTGTTTTTATGTGTTAGACAAGGTTGGACGTGTGTTATGATGAGAAAATACTGAATTAGCTTTTTCTTTTAATACACGTTTGACAAGGTTGGGGCCTAAGGGTATAACGCTTGTGTAATTGTGTAAAGGCTGACTTAATGGTGTTGACATGGATACAAATGGTTGAAATGTTATCAAACTTACAGAGGGAATACATTATGATTATGAGTTTGACATTGGGTTCGATCAACAGTACCAATTATGTGATTTTTTTAGTGTATGATCAATTTTCCAAAATGTGTACCAACCAACCCAACAATCTTCTGTCCCCTCCTGTCCCTACTTCTCTTTTCTCCTTTCCCGCTTCGTTCTTCCTTCTCCTGGTTCTCTTATCCTTGACTCTTCTCGTAGCTCCTCCCCCTCACCTAGATACTTAGCCCCATCCTTACCCCTTCTTATCCCCACTTACCCACTCTTCACTCCTAACCCCTTTTTAACCCTGTCCTATCCTCTTTAAAACACCTTCTTCACCCCCTCCTTCCACTTGTTCAGCCTCCTTCAACCCCCTTCACCCCCCTCTTAGTACCACCAGGAAGATCTTCCTGGTACCACCTTCTTATGAAGCCCCCATTTGTCTCCCCTCCCACCCCTCACCTTCTCTCCTCCCTTCCTTTCCTATCCTTTATTTCTCATCCCCCTTCTTCCACCCCCTTCTCCCACCCCCTTCTCCCTTCCTCCCTGATCCATTTTTTGTTCCTCTATATTTCATCATGTTAATCATCCACATTCTAATTCTATTATTCCATTACTCCTCCTCCTCTTCCTCATCAATGTCTCATCTCCCCTACCATCATCCTCCCTCGTACAAACACCTGTAGACCTAAGCTTTGCACTTGTAGTACTGCAGTAAATATATCAGGCCCAGTTTAGAAACCCCACATCATCATCACAAACCTCAAATACAACTTGAATTGGGCGCATTGTGAAATACTGCAACTGTATACCAGCCATCAATGAATGAAGTCTTGTGTTATGGTTTACGACCCAATAAACATGAACTGAAGTGAAATGGAGCTGGATTTCTGGGTCCCTAAGCTCAGCTCCATGACTGCATGGGGTGTCACATGGGGGTGAGCGAGGGGATTAGCCCTGGCTTTACTCAATGGCCTCCCCACTAAACTTACCCCCCTCTGAATCTGCCTTTGTCTCCCCTTGTTCCCAATAGGGGGAACGGATTTGATGTGACCCCCTTTTTCACTTTGTCCCTGGATCAAGTTTAAACTCCTAAGTAGCACCTGTATTACCAAGTGCACAGGGGACATAGTGAAAATGGTTTCCCCCCTGAAATTTATGACCAGAACAATGTATACCATGCCATTCTAAAGTCCTGTTCAGGATATGGCAATGAAATTCACTGTGTTAGCTGTTCCATTGTTGGAGTACCTGTAAACATTTGATAGGATAGTTGATCAATTGTCACATATTCTGTTGTCATGATTAGATATGACAACATCATGGACTTCCTTTCTCCATGTATTGTATTTGCTCTCTGAAAGCGAATCAGATTTTGAGTCATTCACAGGTAGTGAATTTTTTAAGGGAATTGTTTGAAGATATTTTTTTAAAGATTTCTGGGTAATGAAAAGTGGCTGATTTCTCTCTTGTACAAACAATGTTACACTTAGTGATGGCATTTACAACTTCTTAACTTTAGTAATTATATTCAAGGGCCAATTAATAACCTATCAATGGTATTGCTTCGTGATATACATGTAGACCTTTCTTTTAAAAAAAATGTAATTCCGTCTAAATAAGGAAATGCACTGTATGACACATGGACGCTATTCTTTCCAAAACAATTTTAATAGCCACCATAGCATTTTGGAACCAGGAGATCATGTGCTAACCTGTACCTGAAAGAGAAAAAAGTGTTTCTCTGTTTATAAATGAAACAGAATCTGTGAAACCAGGACCAACTTGCTGAATAGGAAATGGCATTGATAATGCATGGGGTTGGTCACGTTCGCAGGAGGCGTGAGGATCCACAGGTCGGCATTCATTGCCCCAAACGATCTCCCTCCACAAAAAGAAATCGCTTCCATGTATTCAACCAAGATAATCGGCTGCCCGACTGAAAAAGGAAAGAAAAGAAAACGCTTCCGACAAAGGCTCAGAGGGCTTGTCGGCCGGGGATATCATGCAGTTTTGAGTCAATATTAATTCTTTTTAATATTTAGATTCTATTTGCTTTGGAACAATCCTTGTAGATTTATCTTCTTTTGTTGAGCGATTTCTATAGATTTCTGTCTTTGAGCTTCGTCTTTTTGACCTCTAGTGAATAAAGGTACAGGAGGAAGGAAGACGAATCAAGTTTCTATAAAAAGGAGAGGCTTTTGTTCAATGATTGTTATTTGTTGTTTAGAAGTGCTGTATTACATATGATATGGGAATAAGGCAAATACTTGGTTTCATGTACTTCAGTCATTGGAATTTCTTTGTGTCAGTTTCCCCCGAGTATGGGAATAGGTCCTTTGAGGAGCCCTGAATCCTCTATCTGAACCAATAGCTAAAATTGATATTGATCATCTATATATCAATCATAATTATAATCTTTTCTCCTGTCCTTGTTCCTTGCATATGCAGAGTTGCAAACAGATGAAGAAGAAAAGAGAGCAGTCAAGCAAAAAACAAAATTGTATAAAACAGAATGAAATGGATATATGAAAAATAAAGAGTTAAAGGAGTAAAAAAATCACCAACACAACACAAACAGCATAAATAGCACAAAAACAAATTACAGTAAAAAATTATTGAAAAAAAATTGAAAGCAACTTTTCTTCTTGAGGAAATGGAAGCTGGTGATTTATGGTCAGAAAAAAAAATCAAAAAGTGAAGAAAAGCTGTGAAAATGGGTGACAGTTGTGGACGGATATGAGGCTCAAATTCAATTGCTCCATGATGGGTTGAGAATTGATCGAAAGTTAGACCGATGTTTCAGGAAAAGGAACACATGATTTGAATCTCGTTGCTACCAGGCTTAGTCTTGGATGTTGGATGCTGGTCTATAGTAACATCAAGATGTTTGTTTCTGTAACCTGATAATGGGGAAAAGATGGATAAAGTCGGAAAACAAATCTGTTAAGGATTGACATTCCTCCCTTTTCTATCATTTTTCAAGATATGAGAGAGAGAGAGGGGGGGATGTCAGAGAGAGATAGGTCTACATATGGAAAATGGCCTAAGCAGCAGGGAAGAGAAGGAGGAGAAGAAGTATAACTATAAATGGAAGGGAAAGATGAAAAGTTAATACTGGGATATAGAATATTGTCTGAGATAAAATAGCCAAAAAAGTGAGGATTTTTGTTGTTGTGGGGGGGGGGGGGAGGATGTTGTGGTAATGTAACTGCTATATGACGTTCATCCGTCAATCGTGAACCTTGATTAATGACAAAATGTTGATTTCTGTTTTTCTTCTAACATTCTTGTGTGCCAAGTGCCAGAAAGATGTAAACCCTCCATGCTCTCAAACAGACTTAACACCCTTCTCACTTTCAGGAGAGGTTTGGTCAATGTGGGTCTCTATCCCAAGTCTAACCAAACCAAGCAATTGGAGTTCATATTCAACTCCCTAAACATATTATCCATAATCCGTAACCAACTTGAAGGTCCCAATTTCAGAGGTCAGATTATTTCTCCAAAGTGTGTTACAGGAGCTTTTTATTATTCCTTCAATCTTTTCCATTTGTTTCTATTTCAGTTGCATATTCGCACTTGAGAAAACTCCCCGGGGGGGAAATGTATTTTTTCCCTCTCTCTCTCTCTATATTTCTCTTTATTTTCTTGAGATATATAATTCTTGAGGGGAATAGTTTTTTAGTTCTTGACCCACCTGTGTTTTATTACTTTCCTGCTACCAATTTAAAAGTAGGTGAGAGTCTGACCTGTCAACACATCTCAATAGGAAATGTAACCAATATTGGTTGATGAAGTGGATGCAATATGGAATGTAACTCTGGCTGTATTTTCTATTTCTACCAATCTAAAATAGGCCTATTTGAATTACATTTGTGACATATTCCTCTTGTATGGCCTGTGAGAAAACTAGCATAGTTTTATGGTCCTATCTGAATATCTCCTCATTCTTTCCACTTTGGAATGCTTGAATGTATGGTATAAAGTATGATTCTTGAGAATCAGAATGAGCGAAAAAACCTTGTGTAATTTCTCAAATTGTTACCTGGGAAAACTGTGGACATTTGCTTTTCCGAACCTTAAACCAAATTCTGTTTGGATGAATAGGAATGAAAATTGGAAAAACATTTTCGATTACCTTTTCATCTAGGAATGACATAAAGTCTTTCCTTTTGATTTCATCATGATTAAACATTATATAGGGCCTATCTACAGCATTCATGGGTAAAAATGAATTGAATTGAAAAAATATGTAAAATGTTACTGATCTAATTTCATTTCTATTCACTTGTTGTTCCCTTATTGTTCCTGTTCTCTCCACTTACCCTACTCTTCGGGCCTGTTCTCATCAGCTCGAGTTGGCCATATGGCCCGCTATTTATGATTTGGGAAATAGCCCGATCACGAAATAGCGGGCTATTTGGCAGGTGAAGACGCAAATAGCAGGCTATTTGCTCGGGAGATCTTTCCAAGATATCTTGGGCTAGTTTGCAAAATAGCCAGCTGATGAAAACGTGATTTGTAACTCTGGGCTATTTGACCAACTCGAGCTGATGAGGACAGGCCTTTTCATGTATGGTCGGGGTATGATATACCTTTGACTGAGCTATATACTATGCACATGAAACACCAAATTAGACTTGGGTTATGAAGCATGTATACTGCAACATATTATTTGCAGTTCATATACATTGGTAACATTTTATTTATTGCAAATGTATAGGATTGTCTGAATACTTGTAAGAAACACACAGCAATAGTGTGCCTAGTCTGATTGTTGTATATGATTGAAATGTAGAGTTGATCAAGATTTGTTGTTGTTGTTGTGTACTTTATGAAATGTTATCTAATCATCATTACCGCCATACAGCACCACAATACCTCTTCAATTCTCAGTATATGACCATGTACTTGAGCTTCGCATCATATCTCTGTGTGGTATTGGTCAATGTCATTAAAAAAAGGAAAAAAGTTGGTTTGTTTTGTTTGAGGGGAAAGATAATAACATTGCGCTGGGAATTCAGGGGTGGTCACCTGGTAGGGGTCAACAGTGAATGGGCGCCAAGGTCAAAAGTTAAATTGAACCCTATAACAGAGGTCAATCTAATTTTGATATATGATTTATTATCCACTCCCATCTAATACTGTGCTCACACTGAACTTCAAATCACAGAGATAGAAAAGAGAGAAATGCGGTTTTGGGGGCAATTAGTTAGTATATGGGCCCTGTCCTGAGGATATTCACAGTTAACACTTTGCAATTTACGTTGGAAGCTGCTGTGACACTATATATCAGAGTTGGGTGAATAGTGTATGTGTTGGGTGTCGTCGGGATTTAGGGTGTAGGGTGTTGGGTGGAGGGGTGTAGGGTGTTGGGTGGAGGGGTGTAGGGTGTTGGGTGGAGGGGTGTAGGGTGTTCGGTGGAGGGTGTAGTGTGTGGGGCTGTTTGGTTGAGGGGCTGTTTGGTTGAGGGGCTGTTTGGTTGAAGGGCTGTTTGGTTGAGGGGCTGTTTGGTTGAGGGGCTGTTTGGTTGAGGGGCTGTTGGGTTGAGGGTTGTAGGGTGCTGGATATGGGTTGTGGGGTGTGGGATGTGGGGTTTATGGTGTAAGGTGCATTGTGTTAAGTGCTAGGATGTAATATGGGGTGAAGTTTAGTGTTTATGATATAGGATGCAAGATGCACAGTGTTTTAGTTTTAGGATTTGGGTTGTGGCTGTGGAGGTTATTGGTAGGATACCAGGTCCATCGATATACTGTGTACACTTGGGATGAGCCACATACATATGTTTAGACCCAGAATGACGGTACCTCTATCTAAAACTATATGACTGAACATCCTTCTGGCTCAAAACAGACGAAAACAGACGTATGGTCCTAGCTCCTGTATGAACATGACCTAGTAGTCCAGGACCCCATTTCACAAAACTTGTCTGTCATCAGTAACAAATGACAGTTTATGTTATAAGCTACTGAAATCCTTGCTTCTGATTGGTTATCAGCAGATTTGTCACTGATTTTTGTCATTTGTCATTGAAAAAAGACTTTGTGAAGCGGGTCCCAGGACAGTACAATAAATCTTTCAAGCAGCTCTTTAACTCCCTACAGAGGTTCAAGATTGCATTACCCCAATTTTGGAAGTTGATCTACTGCAAAAGGAAATCCCAGAAGCAAAAGCTGAGATTGTTCCCATGGATTAGGAACAATATGATAAATAGTTCCAAATAAATTTGGCAGTCCTATAAAGAGTTGATATGAGTTGCAACTTATCTGCGATTAATTTCAATCATAGCTACCACAACTTTTTATAAGACTGGCTGGGCCTCACAATAATTTCTTTTGCAGGGTGTCCAGATCGCCATTTTTAGGGTCTGTGTGAATTGGTACCCTGTCAAAATATAACATTTTAGAGCCGAGGTTAGAAGTTGGGGGCTCAGGTGAAATATAGGCCTACACACATTTTTGGAAAGATCTGAGAATTGTAAAATATCAGCTTCGTACATCCCTTGAATTCCATGAGATGTTTAATTTGTTTGTATTTACTAGAGCTTGAGCCTTATTCTAGACTGTTTTCGTATTTTCCTCTGGATCTGTTTGAATAAATGTCAATTTATCTGCCCCTTCATGTCCTCTCACATTGTCCAGGGCCCCCGTCTTACAAAGAGTTCATATCAATCGCAACTATGTACATAAGAGATAGGAGACTGCAAACTTGCGATTGATTGGAGGACTTGCGATTGATTTGGATCAATCGTAACTCTTTGTAAGTTGTGGCCCAGGCATCAGCATACAACTCAGTCAAAATAGAGCATCACACTCTCAAAAAACAAAATGACAATCTTGAGATGTTCTTCCACTGTCATCTCAGATCCACCCATTGTTGGGCTGTCAGGAGGATGTGATTGAAGACAGAAGGACTTATCGACCACACTGAATAAACTGTGAAAAGTCAGAGTCTCATTATACTCTTACAATTGACTGATTGTAGATTGCATTGGGATCAATGCTCAGTGGGAGGTGAAGTGGTGTTCTAAAATCATTTTGCTCTTTTTCCTTCCCTTTCTTTGAGTTTTAATGGGTGAAAAAGATCAATCTGTAAGAAGATTGGACAGTTATCCACGACCTGGGGGTGTTTCACTTAAGACTAACTTTAAGTTGGACTTAACTATTTCAAGCGATTCATGCCACTGGTTGCTCTCTCCATTGGTCTCTCAATTATGATCTTTATATAATATTTTATACTTCAATAATGAACTATCAAAAAAGGTAAATTCTGTAGATTTGTGACCACGATTAGTACGTCCCTTGAGTATGGTTCGGCCATGTGTGTCCATGTATAATCAATATGTTGTATCTATACTGTTTTAGGGGTTGCTGTGAGAAATATTCCCTTTTTCTGCTTTTGACACTTGTGTTTAAAGCATTTGCCAAAAGTATAACTTATTTGTCTCTGATTTCTCTATGAATAATTCAAAGGACAACTCACATTACTCTCAAGTTTCGTTTAAGTTTTCTCTCCCATTTTGGACTAAGGCTACCCCGTTCTGTTAGCTGGTGAAAGTTTCTGATTATTTATGGTAGCTTTTAAAGGCAAGGAAATGTCCCACACCAGAACAAATGCTGCAATAAAAGATGAAATATGAATTGATTGCATGGCAGCAAGGCAGGTGACAGAACCA
Source organism: Strongylocentrotus purpuratus (assembly GCF_000002235.5). Taxonomy (NCBI): domain Eukaryota; kingdom Metazoa; phylum Echinodermata; class Echinoidea; order Camarodonta; family Strongylocentrotidae; genus Strongylocentrotus; species Strongylocentrotus purpuratus. The sequence continues at coordinate 29,842,161 of NW_022145598.1, forward strand.
TTAGAGGGGGCTTGGCAAGGTGAGAAATGAAAACAAACTTCGGGACTTGAGCGGAAATCTCCTCAGGCTGCCTGCAAAGAGCCTACAGGTGTGTGGCCTCAAGACAGTATTCATCAAAAGATCCCTTTCATACTAGAAAGTGATCTAGCTTCATTTTTTCTCAAATTCCATTTTTTTAATGGGTTTTCCCAGTAGTATAAATGACAGCAAAGAAAAAAAACTGATTTAAAAAAAAAATGGTTTAATATTGGGCTTTATAAATGTGCCCATCTTGTAATAAGAGATTCTAGAGGTTTGTGGCCCCATGATACTCTCAATCTTATGGCTCCTTTCTTACTATAGGATTGATCTAGCCCCATTTATGGAAACTAGTATTCTTGAAACCCTATTTATACCTATAGGAACAGCTCCATCTAGGCTGGAGTTTACAGGTGCGTAGCCACAGAAAGCTATTTTTCTGAAAAACCCCCTTTAAACTCTTTGAACGATCATGAGAGAGCAAAGAGGATACAATTCATCATTAGATCCCTTTCAAACTCCATCTAGCTTGTAAAGGGCATGTAGATTTTGTCCCAAATTTACATTTACTTATATATAAATATTTCAAAGGTGACTTTCACGATTACAATTTTCCAAAAAATTGAATATAATCTTTTCCAAATAATTAATTTCTCATCTGCTTATGAAACATTTTTTTTCAAGCCATTAATTTTCATGATCCATTGGATTAATGTCAGTGATTATGTGATACATGTGTTAACAGGAAATGCATGTATCCTACTGAGATATTAAAGGAAGAGTTTGTCATGAAATGATTACTATCTAATTTGAAGATCTACTGTAGTACTGACAAAGTATCATCAAGATTTTAAATATTTTAGCCGTTATAATTTTAAATGACCCCTTACTATAAGATGCAGTTATTTGGAGGGCAATTTTGTATGTGGTTGTGTTGGGGGCAAGGGCAATCAGTTTTACTATAGGTAAATGAAAAGTGAGAGAACAGGGCATTTGTGCATGTACCGGTATGTGTATGTGATGGGGGGGGGGGGTATAGGAGGGGGTCTTACACTCTTCTTTAATTGTTGCCGTCTCCCTGTCCTTTTTTCTTTCACTCTTTTCCACTTATATACTCATCGCAAGAAAGGGTATATTCTGATTTTAAAATGGGAGTGAGCAAAGCATGTTGATGGTGATAGATTACACAACCTATCCATCCACATCTTTAACCGGTTTGAAGTCTCTCTCCTGGCCTTGGAATTGCAAGTAAAGGAAGCGAAGCATGTGACTGCCGAATGATCGTCAAAGGTCCGTACTTCCTCATCTTCTCACCCGCTTCCTCCTCCTCCTCCTCCGGGCCGGCCGGGGGAAGGTTCCATCCGGATGAACCACTTGTCCAGATGACGGAAGCCATTTCCCATTCGTTGAAACCCCTTTCACATAGATTCTTCATCCGTGTCTGGTTTCGAGTAGGTGTGTAAGAAAGTTTGTGGTGTGTAGTTTTAAAGATGAATTGGTAGGCACTGAGGGCACTTAAAACAAGTTCTGAAAAGGCCCCTTTGAATTAAAAACTAAAAATTGGGATCTTTCATATTTTGTTTGGGGTTTAATGCTTCAAATCACTTCACACAATGTAAGTACAGCTAAAAAATGCCCTAGAATATGACATTTTAGTTCAACTTTTATTATGTCAGTAGATACATACAAATTTAGCATATCTAATTCCTTTTTTCCAGACAAAATAGGAATGCCTGATATTGCAGCACCGTGGTGCTGAATATACTTGCGAACATGGAATAGGTCTTTCCATTAAGATTTGAAGAAATCTATGGTGTGACTGTTTGCCTTTCTCTCCCTCTGGTGAAGGGTCTCTTCTTTAATCTTTCCCTCTTGTACTCTCTTTCTCCCTCTCTGTATGTGTCCCCTCCTCTCTCTCTCTCTACCCCTTTTGTCTATCTATCTGTCTCTTGTTCTTGATTGATATGATCCGGTCTAGACTGCCTATACCACCTCATTGCCAAGTAAAAAGCTTTGAGAGAGAGTGATGCAAGACAAAACAAAAATAAATCTGCTTTGTTTGGTTTTGGAAGTCTGCAGTTCAGAATTGTTCCTCCTTTCTTTTTTTCTTCGATACCGGACACTTTTCATGACTCTTAATTTCCTCTTTCAGTCCAATATGCTTAGTCATTGTTATCCATGAAATCTTTTCAGCCAGTCTCTTCTTTTTTTCTAGCATATTTTATAATACAAATTGCCTTCTTTGGAGGATATAAGCTATAAAATGTACCTTTTTGAATTCACCTCTTAAAAATTAAAATTTTTAATCTGTTAATGACTAAATTATCTACTTCTAACAAGCTCAATACAGGGAATATATGGTTTAAGTAGGCAATGGGTTATAAAATTATCTGGCAGAAATATCATCAGCTGAAACATTGAGGCATGGTACACAATTATATAGGTAAGACATTTAAAAAATGAAATTTTCCTTTAAAGATACCCAATCCCTTTAAGTAGACACACTGTATGAAGATTTTAACTTCTTTAGACATGTTTGTTGCTTATCTTATTCCAAATTATGGTACGATTCAAACTCGCAGCTCATTGTTGAGGTTCATAAGTATACAAAAATTAGATCATTGAATTAAATAGTATCTTGGTAACTTCATCAGTATAAAAAAAGAAGTCTGTATCGTTCTCTCATTTAACTTTGTCAGGTAGAAGGAACCTACAAAATGAGAGAAAGAGAGTTTGATTTGATATTGAAATTTTGATCAAAGATGTAGGCCTAGGCCGATTTGTATGCGCCGACTGTAGTATTCATCATCGACTTTAAACAAACTCTCCGAGGTAAATCCCTTGAATACATTGGTTTCAGAAAGGCACACATTTACTCCCTTTTCCATGTTTGCCCATGAACCAATTGAATTTGCTCTTGCTTGTTAACCTAGCATAGCTCAGACAAACGAGGTTGAAACCAAAGTCAAACATTTTCATTAAGACACTTTTTGAACTTTTCTCACGTTTTGTGTGGCTGTTAAAATGTTAGTGCACTAAATATTGACAGGGAGTGTGTGATTTGAAGTTTGTTCACCAATTAAGTTTGACTGGAGTGTAAAGTTTGTTCTGATTGTAGTAATGGAATAAAGTTTGTTGGGTAAAAGTTTGAGGGTGAGTTAGGGATGTAGGGGTCAGTCAGAAGAAGGAGAGGGAAGAAAGAAAGAAGAGATGGCATGGGACAAAAATATAGATAAAAAGAGAGTAATGAGAAGAAGAAGATGATGGGAATGAAGTGAAGGAGGAGGAGGAAGAAGAAGAGGAAGGTGATGATGATGATGATAGTGATGATGATGAATAGGAAGATGAAGAGAAGGATGAGAAAGAAAAGGAAGAAGAAAAGGAAGAAGAAGAGGAAGAGGAGGAAGAAGAAGAGGAAGAAGAAAAGGAAGAAGAAGAGGAAGTAGAGGAGGAAGAAGAGGAGGATGAAGAAGAGGAAGAAGAGGAGGGGAAAGAGAGAGAGAGAGAGAGGAAGCGAGAGAGAGAGAGAGAGAGAGGGGGGGGGGGGGAAGAGCGGTAGTGGGGAGATGATTAACATATTCTGATAATGTCTGTGTGAATTTCATGAAAATTTCTGACGGTGTATCCAAGTTGTTTCTCATAATGGGCAGGATCTACACAATTCCTATGCCTTGGGTTCCACCAATATATTCACGGCTTGGGCTCAATAACTCGAACCAGCAGCTGAAATTTCAAAGTCTACGAATGATACTCTGTCACCAGTAGAAATCAAATAGGCTGCAGTGGAGCACATGCTTACACAGGCTAATGGCGATTGTTACAATCTCAATTCACCTGTTTTGGGGTCAAATCAGAGGGTAATTTCCCTTAAATACCCATCACAACTGGAAAAATAGATGACACATCAGATGATAGGCCCTATGGGAATAGGGGCTTGAGATAGTTGCAAGGACAGATTTAGAGAAAGGTGTCAACTTTGGGACCGAATTTATCTGGAAATTTGCACCATGCAACCTGCTTTACATTGTCAATTACAGACAAACCGGGGACTGATTTGGGACCAATTTGACTTGACAATCTGCCCCTTGCTAGTGGTTACATGTTGCTATGGAAAGTGGGGTTTGAGGCCAAAATTACTCCTAAATTTAACACCTTAGGGTTAATTTTGAATGAACTTGACACAGATATTTACACCATGGCAGTTGCTGTGAACCCCCTCTCAGGCTTGACTCCCAATTTGTGACGTTGGTATTATTTTACCAGGGAGACATTTACAACTTAGCCAGGTTACAAAACATGCAGTTGTTCTCCAAATTGAAGTTAAAAGAGGAATTCAGATTCAGCGAATAAATGTTTGTGTGCAATTAGATTTTGACAGATGTGTTTGTATCATTCGTATTGTCTGTTTTTGCCAGAAGGGTATTAAATCATATCATTTTACTCAGATGTAACGCCCTTCCGGCTGCACACAGATGATATATGATTTTTTAAATGTCTGGGGAACATCCATGTATGTTACTATCGGTGAGACATGACTCAGTTTCTAACCTGGGTCAATCAGAGCCAGGTTGTAGGCCAAGACAGGGATAATAAATGTGCTAAGTGATTCATATTCATGATTTTATTTCATAATTCCAAAACAAATACATACAATTTAAACATATTAAATGCAAATATCTACAAATTTAGAAATACAGAGACATTTCTAATTTACTATATCGTAATTTACAATATATGAGAAAGTATTTCCTGTTTGTGCTTCCATATCAATAATATTTCATTTATTTCTAAAAACATTTGTTTGTTTGCTTGTTTTACCCGACTGCTAAGAAAGTATGTGTATGCTTTAAGTCAGAGCCGAGGGACTTGGTAATGAGGATTAATGCCTTACCAAAGGGCACTAGCGCATCGACTTGGTTAAGAAACCGGGTACTCCAGGTTACGAGATCACTGCTCTACCACTGAGCCAGGTCTGATTTGTATCAGGACTTAATAGATCATATTTCAAAGATATGATTTGTCCTCATCACAATAAACAATTTCTAATACTTTCCCACAAAACCAACTTTATCCCCTGTTTAAGGGTAAGCTGGAGAGATTTAACAAGCAGGATTGGTTCTCAGAAAAAAAATCAGTTGCAGAAGGCAAGATCAAAGTGGATTTTGTTGGGCTCAATAAAAGTTAATGCAATAAATTTACCTAAATCTGTTGAGATTTTGCAGTTAGGAAACAAAAGTATATTGGAGGGGATTGGACAGCTTTCTGTACTGGAAACCATTCATAAATGTCAAAAGTAATTCATCAATCTGGACACTTTAGGCTCCATCAAAGGCTGGAGGCATTTTCAGTAAATTGGAATAGGTGCCCACAGCCCAGGGTATCTCCTCTTGGGGGGAAAAAGTGTCAAGTTTTGTTCTGTATCGTTCGTAAAAAGTTGTATGTAGCTATGAAATGATGATTAGGTCTGATCACATTAAGTAACATTTATATCAATATGTTGATAAGAGACTTCAAAAGAAATGCTCCAACTTAGCAATAGTATCTAGATTCATCTGATATATTATACTTGCACTGGATAAGAATTAAGAAATATCCTCATTTACACTTAATTCAGTTTGTACAGGTATATGATTTCGAAGAGATGAGGGAGAATTGAAGATCATCAAATGGAAGGGGGGTAGAATGATGCACCTCACATGAATAATTGGAGAAAACATAGAGATAAGGAAGTTTGGGGGGGGGGGGGGTGGGGATGGCATCAGTGAACAAAATATCTGAAGAAAAATTAACATGTGTCAGAAGTGAGGAGGATGAAATCGTAACTGTAACAATCCACTGTTCTTTGTGCATGATCCTGGAGCCTTGATGAGAGGCTGTGAGTCGGAGGTGTTTTCCATCTCAGAGGAAGATGGATGTTGTAATGACCTCTTCCCTCTTCATTCTTCATCAATCAGATGAACCGCTCCTTAGAGAGCTGGGTGGTCCCCTGCCATGTCTCATCTACATCTCTCTGCATCATTCTACAAGCCTATGTACTTGTGATGAAATTACTTTATCTCCCTGCATCATTCTACGTGCCTATTTTCTTCTGATGAAATTACTTTGTTTTAAAAAAAATCTCCCTTTATCATATTACTTGTCTATTTTCTTGTGATGAAATGATTTTATTCTTTATCTCCCTGCATCATTCTACAAGCCTATTTTCTTGTGATGAAATTACTTCTATTATTCGATATATACCTGCATCATTTTACTTGCCTATTTTCCTTGTCTGCCTGCATCATTCTACAAGCCTATTTTCTTGCGACGAACTTCTTTCTATTCTTTATCTCCCTGGTATTTGATAGTGATAGTGATATTTCACGGTTGCATCTGGCTTCGAATTTTTTTTGGAAAAATTGTGGAGGAGCTCAAAATAGAATCTACTTGTACATGTATATTTTGGTTTACAGTAGGCCTACATTATGATGTTTAGATCATGATTACTAATGTTGTGATATTGTAGATGTAGATAGTCCATCAAGATGAATAAAAACGATTGAATACAATCCAAAGTTACACTTTTTTATGTCTTAGTGTGTTTACAAATTTTAATCTTCCAATCACTGATCCAAGGTGATCCAAGACCTATTTTGTTCATTTACATATCAACAAGCATTCAATTCAATTAAATTCATATTTATTTCATTTCCAACAGAAAGATAAACAAAGTATTACATTTTTTTCATTCATAATTCATTTTTTCTGGTAACTATTTAAATACACTTGCACATAATAAAATTATAACAAGAAATTGAGGACGTCTGTAAAAGATGAAATCTATAACTTGTTCCTCTTTTTTTGTTATTTCACAGGACTCTTTCCTCACATCTTCAACCTGGCCACACAAGGGCGAATATCTGTGAATGCGACCTGTGGGGAGCGGGGCCCCGAGACATACTGCAAGCTGGTAGAACATGTGCCCAACGAGTCCGAAGACTACCCACAATGCCGTGTGTGCAATGCTCAGGGTTTCGTCAAAGCGGACCGGCACCCGATACAAAATGCAATAGACGGGACTGAAAGCTGGTGGCAGAGTCCAAGCATAGCGAACGGGATGCAATACCACTGGGTCACAATCACGCTAGACCTCGGTCAGGTAGGTCAACGGTTCAATACCCATTTCAGATATTGTCCGCTGCGATCCAGAAGTGCATAAACAGGGATTATATACTTCTGGCTCTAATATGGTCTATTTAGTTTGCATTATTGAACTATAATTTTTGTTATCAAATGCTCTGAAGTCTGGTAAGGGCACTTGCAAATTTGAATTATGTTAACTTTTTCATAACTTTTCTTGCACTCAGCAGCTGATCATAAGTTGCAATACTTTTTGGTCATTAACTTTTCTGATCGGTCTAGATTCACAAAAATATACCAAATAATTGACTAACTAACATCAATGAAGTTGGGCAATTTGCAATAATTCTTACAAGAAATGGCATTCTGAATGGAAAACGATCAGCAATATCACGTCACTTTTAAAACAGATCTATGCTTCATTTTTAAGGCCTTTCATTGATTCTCAGATACTGTTTGTCGACACTTACATGATACTGACCAAATGTACCAACTATTTAATCTCTACATCAAAGGTGTTTCATGATATGTTCGTGAATGCGTGATTGTTCTTGTATCACTCAATATGAAGATGTATCTAAATCATCTCTGAGGCTTGTCATCTTGAAGTCATGGGCAAGTCATGGCGGGTCAATAGACACAAGCATACCCACTTGCTTGATCAATGAAAGATGAAGCTGCTCTAGGTGTTAACCCCTCCACTTCCAGAGGTGGGTTGAACCAGCCTTAACTGTCCAAGTTTTTATGTAGTTCAAATTTAACATTCAAGGTCAAAATGATGCTTTTCTATTATCTGGCTCTAAATGTGTACTATAATATAGAAGTTGGCTTTTTATAGAAAAATGTTATGTTTGTATCATAATGAACAATGTCAAAAGGCACTTTGATTAAGGAGAAAAGTCGAGAGAGTTTGTGTGAAAGAGAGAGAGAGAGAGAGAGAGAGAGAGAGAGAGAGAGAGAGAGTGAGGGGGGGGGGTAAAAAGAAGAAGATTAGGGAAGAAGAAAAGAGATTGTCCTTTTCAAGAATAAGTAACAAACTGAAATGAATATGCAAGTAAAAGAACAAAACAAAACAATAACGATAAGGATACTGTTTGATAAATTGTTATCATTTTCAATCGACTCTACATTGCTAATATTTCATTGCTATTTTATATTTCACATCAATGCCCAAATGCAAACTCTAAGTTGACTTTTCATCAAAAATCTTTCCTTTCAAGATGCCATTCCTATCTCCCTTTCACTCAAGTGCATTGCAACGAGTGCAAAGTGACAGCTTCAGAGGAAACATAATATTCACCACAAATATTTCTAGACTTGATTGACATTTTCCATGCTGTATGTCGATCTTTTTCTACGATTGTAAGATATCAACGGCATTTCTGGACTGATACCATTTGTAGAGGAGAGTTTGCAGAGGTTATCAGGCGCAAGATTCAATCTTCTACTGATTCGATATATGTGGTTGTCAACTTTTGAAGATCTAACAGCAACACTTCACTTCTTTTTATAGAAAATAGCTTAGGATGTTTGAAATCATTTCTTGGAATGATTCTGTCAGAGATGGTTAAAGATTGTCAGCAAGAAACACAAACTATTTAAAGCTATTATTTCAGGAGTCAATCTCAGAGTGTATACCCATGTATGGGAGTGTATGGTGCACATGGGCAATATGTGAAATATAGACCTCAAATTTAAACTGCATGCACAAATACCTTCAAAATTTGTGTCGGTAACTCCCATGAAAAAAAAATGCAGTGTGGAGCCCCAGTTAAGATCATACTTTAAAGAAGTTAAAAAAAACATCAAATCACTTTTTATAAAAATAGTATTAAGTTTTATGGAGTTAAAGAAAATTTCTTATGGCTCCAATGAATTCTGGAAGGACTTATAGACACCTCTTAAAATCTTATTTTAATTTTCAGAAGTTTCACCTCATATAGCTCCTTCGTTAGCAATTAACCCACTTGTAGTACCATCACCATGACCAGTCCCACATATTGAAATACCTGTTGCTTGTTTGAGTTGGCTCTGTTCTGTAACAACACCAATAAATCAGGTTTCCATCAATATTTTACCGATCCAATACCAACACAGATTTGAGAAAAGCCCAGAGGTTGTGCCGTTTAGGGCCGAATTCGGAGGTTATGATATTAAACCACGGTACGTCTTCGGGATTCTTGAGTTTTCTCTCTAGTTTCGCGCTCCTAAAACCAGGAAAGGTAAATATCAAGGTCCTAAGGAGGTCATGACAAATATGTGTGTGCAGAGAAGACCTGATAAGGAATCCTATCTTTCTAATCTAATTTTGTGGAATAGACAACTGGAGAAAGATAGTGGTATAAGATGGAAGCTTGTGCCTCAATGATTGTCACATGAAGAATGAATGAAAGAAACAAATACCTTGATGAAAAATGTTGATGCTGTATTAATTCTGAAAGAGAATGATCAGAGGGGACATAAATTAACACAAGTCAGCTATATATCTCAAATCCTAAAAGTTAACATAAAAATATAAACTTCTCAATATGCTGTAGTTAGAGGCCGAAGGACATTTTCCTTCTTTCAAAGAGGTAATTGGGGGGGGGGGGGGGGGGGGGGGTAAGTTATCTAAATTGGACAAAATAGAAGATTACCTGTTGTTATTAAACAGACGGTTGTCTGAAGGTAGGATATATTCATTCCATATACAGCCTAGAATCAAATCTCCTTATGACAGATAGGTCTGTACTTCTTTTGTTTTTGCATACCACTTAAAATGGAAGTCCAAATTTAATAGAAAGGTGAGGAGTGGTCACCCTTTGGGCTTCCATTCTGGGGTCCCCACAAGTCCTTGAATTTCCACTTGCATTTCCAGTCTTGGGGGACCAATAAGAGGCCATTACCCACCCCTATTTGGACGCAATCTTGAAGCCTGACATCTGATTTATTGTCCCTAGGAGTGGATGTGTGTTATTGTCAGGGTGCCATATGTGCAGATCCACAATCCTTAGACCAAGAACTATAAGAATATTGAGGTACATAAAGACAGCTCCATGTGCTAGGGATAGAGTAACCTCATTTGAACTTGGTAAAGGTGAGACAATAACGTCTTTCAATAAGGCTTTGTCTAAATTTGTGGACATCCCATTAAATAATGTTTGTATCAAGTTGAACATTGGGAAAAGGGTGATACAAATTTCTTTTAAAACGTTTTATTTGTGATTCAAGTCTGTATGAAATGATTGGTTTGCATTAAAGCCCCTCCAAAATGAAATAATACTTTATGATGATAGATTATAACAATAATAAGAAGTATTAGAATATTATTGTTATAATAATGGATGATATTGTATTAATAATGAAATAATATTATAGTAATAATGAAAAAATATTATAATTATAATGAAATAATATATAATTTAATCTTGCCTTGATATAAGTAATAGAGCTGCAATAAAAAAGACAGTCAGCAAAAATCCTGTGGGAAGTGATGTCGTCCTATAGTCTGAGAACAACGGAAAAAGAAGAAGATACAAAGCAAAAGTCGCATTGCTTGTAAATTGGTTTTACAGGTTGCTGTTTTCTGTGCACACAGTCCCACGCATACCAAACTATCTTAGGGGAATAGGGTGTTGTTGCTACCCTAAGAATTGTTTGCCTACATGTGTTTTGATGGTCTGAAATAGAATAGGATGACACTGGGAAATGAGATAGTAGGGAGGAGAGATGGGATGGGCCTGGTCTGACAGAAGCCTGGAGGAACTTAAGGATACGAGAGGGGTGGTGGATAAATAAAAGGAGACGTACACTTCGACTGCACAACTATGAAATATGATAAGATTGAAATAAAAGTAGGGAAAGATTGAAGTGATTAGAGAAGGGAAGAGAGGGGCAGAGAGAGAGAGAGAGAGAGAGAGAGAGAGATGATGGGAGAGGGGAAGAAAGAGAGAGGTTTTTTTTCTGTTGTTGGAACAAGTCAAGATTGACTAATTATTAACTGTTCATTGTAATGACTTAAAATAAAACATCTAAAGCTAATGACATATTTCTAAGCCCAGAGTTAATAATTTAAAATAAGAATACCTAGCTGTCCTCAAACAGGCACTTGTCATGGTGTCCACCTCTCACAATGTCGTCTTACAAGAGCAAGATGGAGAGAAGGTACTATTGACCCCCCCCCCCCCAATAAAAAAAAAATATAATTTTTTAACCTTGTTCAATCACAATTACTAAATTTTGTATTTTGATAACCCCTTACTTTTGATGATGTAGAGGGTTTTGGTGGCATAATAGTCAGCGAAACGGAGGGTTTTGAGGGCATTTACGTCCTCTGCCAACCCGAAAGTGAGTTTCTGTTATTTCGGTGTAACAATATGTTTTATTTACTTGAGGCAGTTGTTCCAAAGTAACCCTATATCATTATATCTGATGCAGTCAAGAGAGCGTTGATGTATGATTTTGCATTCCTTAGCCGAAAGTTAAATAATATCTGTGTATATCATTTTAGATTCTGTGTAATTATTATTCTATCTAGATCGTGTTACTGGCAGTATTTTGCAGCTGTTTTAGGCCATCTTTAATAGAAATCAACAAGTAGAATTATTATAGTGTTTCTCATCAAACAGTATGTAGGCTAAAAATAGCTTCAATAAAAATAAAATTGTGTTTCCATTTTTAACAAATTGTTTACATGCTAATTAGAAATCATCGAGTAGAATTAATGCAGTGATTCTCATCCTAAATTATGTAGGCTTATAGCTTCAACACAAAGACAATGGTATTGTGTTTTTTTATGTTTACTGGTACATGTTTATTTTTACATTCTTATTATTTAAAAAAACACACACCAAGAAATATCCTATTTTTTCATACAAATTAAGAATAATTTTTTTTAAAATATATTACTACTAGCATTATCCTTTGTAACACAATTGTACCCCAATTTTTCCTTAAGATAACCATAATCAAAATCAAAATCAACATTAATGAAATATTTACATCTTTGAACAGGCTTCTTCTTTCTTTTTGATAGTGAGATATTTCATTCAAGCGATGATTCTGCCTTTTTCAGAAAAGTAAAAGTTTAACTGTATTATGGTACTCTGTATGAGGAAGAGGAAGAGGAAGAGGAGGGGGGGGGGGGGGTGAGGCATTTCAGCGTTCTGTTTTATGTATGGGTTTCTGTATGAAGGAGAGGGGTAGGTCATCATGGGTGTGTGTGTAGGGGGGGGGGGGTTAGGGGGTTGGGAGTAGTGAACCCTGTAGGGTGTGGTAAGTGACACCCTACCACTGGAACATGAGTCCGCCCGGTGTGTGTGGCCCATCGTCAGCTAGGCTAACTCCATACATTACACGACTTAACTTGCTGAAGAGAGGATGCTCTAAATGAAATATTGAAGGGCTGAGTCATTTCCCTTTGTTTCAGTTATTGATGATAAGACATGTAGATGTTGGTTCTTAATTGCCCCTCCTTTTTGTCTAGGATTTAAAAAAAAAACCTCCATCACTTCCGTGTTAACCTATGATTCTTCAACCAATTTATGCTTAATTATTTCCTTTTGATAGATTTGTTTACCTCGATGCCCTTCCCTTCATCCTTTGGTTATTGATAATGCACTTTACATTTACCCATATCTTCCTGCCTTTCTCTTTATCTCCCATCCCATCTCCATTCCTCATTCTGCCTCCTCCTCTACTTGCTTCTCATTCTTTTGTTTTAGTCTCCTATTTTTCCGTGTCCCTTGTCCCACTCCCCTGCTTCTCCTTTCTCCTTGCTACCTTTTTTCTCCCCTCCCTTCCCCTTTCGCCCCTCCTCCTTTCCCCTTCTCCCCTCCCCTTCTCCCCTCCTTCTTCCCCCTTCACCCCTCCTCCTTTCCCCTTCTCCCCTCCCCTTCTCCCCTCCTTCTTCCCCCTTCGCCCCTCCTCCTTTCCCCTTCTCCTTTCCCCTTCTCCCCTCCCCTTCTCCCCTCCCCTTCTCCCCTCCTTCTTCACCCTTTGCCCCTCCTCCTTTCCCCTTCTCCCCTCCCTCTTTTCCCATCCTCCTATCCCATTCCCTCTCCTCCTTTTCCCTCCTTCTTCCCTTTTCCCTCCCCTCTCCCTCACTACTTAAACTGTGACCCATCCATCCATCCATCAACATCACTGCTCAATCTTTAGATTCTTGTAATTGTTGCAAATAAGTAGACTGAGGCAAAGATGTAGAATTCATGCATGAATTACAAACCCAAGTAGATTGGTATCACCCCTATGGCACTGAGGGTGTTAGAGCAATCTCAGGTCATTCACTTCTTCATCAAGGGAAATTTCTTCCTAAAAAATTAATATGAATTTGATATCTGGTGTATGTTAATTTTCAAATGATTTCAAAATAGATCTGACAGTGTATGTCTCTGACTCCTTATTGGAAGTGACATGCCTTTCCCCCTAACCCCCCAATCGTTAATTCAATGTGTTTGAAATGTGAAATCTTTTCTTTAACATTAATTTCAAAGTGTCTTCATGAATTGTAAGGATGCATAATAAAGAACTAGCCTACATTAAACACTGTGTCTTTATTACAAAGATAGACCTTACTAATGATAAAAGAATTGAAATTTGAAATCCTCCTCAGAGATGTACAGTTGTGCATTGGCAGACTAAAGGAGGGAGATGACCCCTACATTCGTTTAAGTATAAGTGTTTAGAGTTTGTGCAAGTTTTGCAAATAGGCCTAGATCGATGGCTATCATCTGTTTATGATGCAATTAAGACTATAGTATTTGAAGATTTTGCAATGTTTGTCAGCCTTTAGATGTATGCTTTTTTAATGTTTTAATTGTGAGTATAGTCGATCCAATTGCAATTTTTGTAGAATATGCATTTTCTACAGCCTCCAGTGTGATATATGATGTATTATAAATATTTTGGGCATACTATTCAGCTGCGTAAAGCTGGTTAAAGAACAGAACATCGTGCTTCTCCAACAAGATGTGAACATCCAAATAGTTTGAATGGTCTTCCTGACTTGAATTCAAGTACTTGCATGACTCATCCTTTCTTCTGAATCTGAAGAGATCAACTAGAAATCCAAGAGATAATCCAAAGTTCCCATCCCAGTTTCAGTTCTCTGTCGCTCCCTCTCCCATCCATCTTCCTCCCTGGAGAAGCCCCCTCGTCTCTGGGTCTGTCTCTTGGTCCGAGACCTGTCAGATCTTTTGACAAGTTCATAAACAAAGTGTAACACCTTGCCTCATCATTCAGCGTGCCGCCATCATGTGGGATGTCAACAGTTTGTTTCATTCCTTCGCTTCTTCATTTGCAAAGTTTTGAAAAAGAATACAAGATGCTGAGTAACTGAGATTAACCCATTGCGTATGGAAGTGGGTGATCACTGTATTGAACGTATGGGAATGAGAGAATTCGGTAGTCCAGAGATTAACCATCTTCATAAACATTTTATATGTAAGCTTATCAGCATCTCCCTTCTTTTGGGAGGGGGTCTTACCCCTACCCCATTTATATTATGGAATGAAACCATAATGTAGGTCTATTGAATGAAAGTGTTATTTATCAGCTAAAATTACAGACATTGCTGCAAGTAAAGTTCAAATTTTACAAGTCAAATCTTTGGGAACATCTGCAGAATGCCCCAACCCTAATCCTGAACTGGAGGTCCTTACCCTGACCACGACCCCGATCCTTACCTAATGCTAACCCTAATCTTAGCCCTAACCCCAACCCTAACCTTTACCTTATGTCCAATACCTTACAATGTTGCATGGTATATGTTATATTCTGCAGTTACACCAATCTATGTTTTATTGGAATCTTGATCTCCATACCTCAACTTTAACTATAGTTATTTATTTGATTATTCCTTTAGTCACCACTCTCCTTCTGCATTGTTTCTTTGGTTTTACCTTTCAACTTTGTGGTCGAGAATTGTGGTTCAGAATAATTTTATCTGAACTCACCTTGATTTGACCTTCCAAAGTTCCCTTCCAACTTGCCATTACACTTCATCTGATGACTTTATTTTCACTTCTCTGAACATGATTCTCATGTTTCTGCATTCTGGGAAAAGGTGAAATTTGAGCAATCTCAATTAGATCAGGATTATTTCTCTGTTTGGAGTAAGAAGAGCATTAACTTGTGTCAAAGATAAAGACCAGTTATGCTCATGCGATTGCATTGTGAAAGAAACATTGTGGAATTGATCAGAAAAGGTTGATCAGTTAGCATATAAGTATTGGTGTGTACTGCAAGGTTCTGGAATTCATCAAAATGATAAGAAATCTGGCCCAGTCTTGATAAAGTTACAATCACTGTACACAGAAAGATGTATATGGGACTACCCCCATACGTGTGCGTCATGTGCGTTATATCCATTAAGTCAAAATAGGTATAATAATTTACCAAATATATCAAGTAGTAGTCGGTTTCTAGGCAAATATGGTATGATCACGTATTAGTCAAAACATATTCTTTCACATGATTGGTAATAAAAGCTTCCATTTCATTTTTTGAGAGGGGGGCGTTTCCAAAACTGGTCTTCACCATTAAGCTACAGTTGTTAATGTCTTGTGACTCCAAACAAATAGTTTGATATTTAAGTGCAATGC
>NW_022145598.1:30521742-30668938 GCF_000002235.5 Strongylocentrotus purpuratus
CCCCCCCCCTGGATCCGCGCCTGCTTTAAAGGTATAGACCATTTTCGGAAACGCCCCCCTCTCGAAAAATGAAATGGAAGCTCTTATTACCAATCATGTGATAGAATATGTTTTGACTAATACGTGATCATACAAATTTTGCCGAGAAACCGCCTACTAATTGATATAATATTTGGTACATTATTTTATCTATTTGGACCTGATAGGTATAACGCACGTGTGCGTAGTCCCATTAACATCTTTCTGTGTACAGTGCTTATAACATTACCAAGACTGGGGCCAATATTTCTTATCATTTGATGATTCCTGAACCTTGGAGGACACACCAATACTTAGCCTATATGCTTGATGATCAACCTTTTCTGATCGATTCCACAACGCCTCTTTCATAACGCAATCGCATGACCATAACTGGTCTTTATCTTTAAGTGATTCGCACACTTCGCACGCTTCGCTTACTCACCACCGCCCCCAAAATAAGAAACTAGCTACGTGCCTGCAGTTAAATATATAGCTCAAGCCCGTACAAGCTTTTAAGGAGGAGGGGGGGGGGGGGGGAGGGGTTCTTATATGGTTGCCACTTTTGAGCCAGAGGTGAGAGTGAGTCATTGCGAGGGGTGTAATGAGCACTTAATTTTTTTTTCGTTAGCAAAAGTTTATCCGCGAATTAGCCGGCGAATAAGCAGGGGGGGGGGGGGAGGTGGTGGTGAGCACTAATTTGTACGGGTGTAGCTACGATTAAATCTTAATATATTCATGTTGTCGTGGAAAATGACCATGTGCCCATATCGCAAGTAGGCCTACTATACAGTGCGTCCCAGAAAAAACGAAACCGAGAATTTATCACAATTATAATTAATAAATGACATATATTTGTTAAAGCATAGATCCTCCTCTTTCATTTGATGTAACTCATATGATGCATATTTCACGCACGAGTGATTAAAAACAAATTGAAGAGAGGGTTCCAAAAAAGTCATTTGCGGGCGTTATCTGAATTTCAAAGAGAAAATCACATTTCTAGAAAGTTTATTTTCTGCCCTTTCATAGGACACCTCAATCAGGAATAACAAAGTTCTGTTTGTTTAAATTAATGCTTGCATTTCCATAATTTGATGAAACGAATTGGTTTTTACTGGTTGCCTGCCATAGCAACGAGCAGGCTTGACAAAAGACTTAACTCCGTTTCGTTGACAATCAGCCATGCACAAAGAGGACGAAAGAGCCCCCGAAGCTTAGGGGTTTTGGGCATTAAATTTCCATCAGATTAGCATCCAGTGGACCGCCTTAAGGCAAGCGAATCACTTAAAGAGCGCGCGTGGGGGAGGGGATGGGTGAAAGGCCTCCCGCGCGAAACGCAGTAACTTAGACGTTTCATTAAATTATTATGAAAGAAGACGATTTGTTGTACCGTTCTCGACTCTTAATCCTTGTCTGTATTCAGTTTCCCCATCCCACGCGCAGCGCGGAAGCTTTGACGTTTCATTAAGTTATATAGAAAGAAGACGATTTGTTGTATACCGTTCTCTACTCTTAACCCTAATTGTCTGAATTCAGTTTCTCCCCCTCTCGTGCGAAGTGCGGGAGCTTCAACGTTTCATTAAATTATTAGAAAAAGAAGACGATTCATTGTACCGACTATTGTCTGAATTTTCAAAAATGTTTCTTTGTCCGATAAAAAGTCACAGTTCGAAGGGGAAAAAAATTGCTGGCCGACCGACATAACAAAAATCCCACCGACTTCAACCCCACACCCCCCCCCCCCCCCCTTTGCGACGCCCCTGAATGTAGAGTGGCCTGAGCGGGTAGGCACACGGCGTGGTTCTAAACTTACAGAGACACTTCGATGAAGACATCCTTATTTCATGATTGCGTGTGTTGAACTGCCCTGGACTTTACAACTTTAAACCCCCAGGGTTTATTTTGCATATATAGGTATTTATCAATATCATAGGTAGCAAATAAAGGATGACTAAAAGAGAATGAAAAACAAACAGATAGGAGAGGATGATCGAGCATAATGATGTGCACCAATCTATAATGATAATGATAAACCGAGCCCGGCCAAAATATAGGGGGGGGGGCTCAATGATATCCGAGCCCCTCACAAAATATCGGGGGGCTCCGTGATGTTATCCGAGCCCCACAAAAAACAATGGGTGATATCTGAGCCCCACCAACATATGGGGGGAGGGGGTGGGCTCAGAGATATCTGAGCCCCACCAAAATATGGGGGAGGGGGGGGGGCTCGCTCAATGATATTAGAGTCCCGCCAAAATATTTGGGGGTTTCAATGATATCCGAGATCCACCAAATATATTTTGGGGTCAATGATATGCGAGATCTGATGTCTGAGCCCCCCCCCCCCCCCCCCCCCCCCCCCCCCCCCTCCAATCCCCAAATAAATATTTATAAAATGTTTATATTTTTCCTCACCCCTGGATCCGCGCCGGGAAGACCTGTAGTGTCATCCCTAGCTAGCTGTCAAATCTGAATATGGGTTATCCAGTCGTTTCATTCATTAGTATAATTATACTTGTATTGACTATGTATACGTGTGGACTAGAGTACGGACATTCGGTGCGGCAGGCGGACTATTGGTGCGAGACCTCTTCCGCACAGATTGTCCGTCAGACATTTGAGACGCGCACGGAAAGTATGATTTTTGTATACATATCAAAGTAATATTTAGCATATTTAAGCTCAGTGTGTGTAATATCGAGGATGGGAATGTGAGAATGTCTCGTGATTCAGCTTTGATGGCAGCCAATAATTTTTTTAAATCATTCTATCTGGTTATCTGTAAAAATTAAAAATAAATTTCGCTTTTCGTTGTTAACACTTTCTGATGCTGATTTAATGATTGTTATGTTTAGAAACAGGTGCATTCAAACTAACATGCCATTGAAAGTAACATTCCGTTGAAGCTAACTTAGAAATGCAGTGCAGCTGTATTTAGGCACTGCTCATTGTTATTCATATTAAAGATGCAGGCTATTCGATTCAGTTTTTTAAATAGCTCGCATCGGCTATATTTGAATATTTACGTAACAAACTACTCAGCTCTTTCTAACATGGCATCAATTAATGAATTGAAGAAAAGAACGGACACTCCCTTCATCGAGTGAATACTTTCGTCATTGCGAGGATTTCCAAAGACTGAGGTAGAAATAGCATTCCTGACATTGCAACAAATACCGCATTATTTTGATGACGTAATGGTATCGAAATATAAGAAAGGAAAACAAGTTCAGTTCAAGACAGTTCAAAATAATGCTGGGAAATTGAAATTAAAATGATACCGTCGTTTTAAATGTCCCTTTTGCAGCCAACCTCAAATGCTGTAGAACTTTGCAGGAATTATGAATATGTCATGTATGTCCTATCTGTGAAATTTAAACGTTAGCAGTGTCCTCATATTCAAATTATGCAAGGAAACCCGTTTACTTGCTAGACTTCACTGTCAGACACTATTGAGTGACTGACTGGCTTTTTCTTCTTTGGTAGTAACATACATGAAAAGAGTTGTAAAAGGTATATGAGCATTTGTCTACATCAATAACCCACTTCTTGTGATGGCCAAGATTAAACTGATTGAATCTTTTCGCAGCATAAAACGATGACCATTCGGTACAATTGTCTGAAAATCAATACTATTACTTTTGAGCTCTATAGCCCTAAAGTCGATTTGACAACTAATAGTCGTTATTTTCCCACTTGAAGACATTTCAAGCCCCACCTTTTTTTAGGGAAGTTTTAAATTAGTATTATCTTTCAAATGCAGTTGGAATTTAACGTTTTCATTTTTTTTTTGGCCTGCAAATGGGACATAGTACCTTTAAAAACCAGTTAGATATGGTTTTTGGACAAGAAGCATGAGATAATTCATTGCTCGGCAATCTGGACTCTATTTGAAACAGAGCATCCAATATTCCTGATATTTTAATAGTATACTGTCAATGAAAAAATATAACTAAAAAAAAATAATAATAATGGACCTCTTTACCCAAGGCTGTGTGTCTTTGTCGAGCAGAAAATGATTCTGCTCGGGTATGCAGGCCAGTTGGGCTTGAATAGACTTGAATTGAAAGACCCTTTGTTTTACCTCGCGAAGTTTGGGTGCTTTCATATGAGAAGTAAAACATTACCCATCATTGAATTCATGTTGCAAAGTTGTTTACAGACTGGAAAAGGATAGCATGGGAGTGTACAGAGTGAATAAAAGGAAGAAAGTAGTACTGAAAATGTAAAAAACTTGTTTAACCTGGCAATAAAGAACTCTTGAATGTAGTTTAAAAATTGGACATGGCTTTGGGGCTAACGCTACCGGCCACCGCCAGCTAGCTGACGACCTCCAAGAAAAAAGAAAAAGAAGAAAGTCCCCCCCAAAATACACTAGCTGGGGATCGAACCCGATACCTTCCACTGACTAGGCGGTTGCTTATCCACGAGACCACTTTGCCTCACTGCGATTACCTGGTTCACTTTTAGTTCTTAACACTGTGCATTTAGTTGTTTACACTTTCAGCTAGCTGACGATAGGCGCAGCTACCCCCTAAAGCAGACGCGGATCCATGTGGCCGGGAGGGCCTCACCCCCCCCCCCCCCCCCCCCCCCCCCCCCGCAAAAAAGAGAGAGAGAGAGAGAGAGAAGGAAAAAGGGAAAGAGAAAGAGGAGAGAAAGGGAAAGAAAAAAGAAGGGGAAAAAAGGGGGGAAGAAGCAGATCATTAAGGGCCGAAAGGGTCTTGGCTACCAGCTGTCACCCCCCCCCCCCCCCCCCCCATTACAAAATAAGAGAGAATGACGAAAAGGGAAAGAAAAAGGAAAAGAAGAGATAAAGGGAGGGGAAAAGGCAGAGGCAAAGGCCTTTCTCCGCGATCTTGGGGGGTATATAGTGAGCACCTTTTTTGGGGGGCCCTCGAAATTTTAACAATTTGCACCCCCCCCCCTCCCCCCCCCCCCTCCCCCCCCCCCCTCCCCCACCCCCCCCCCCCCCCCCCCCCCCCCCCCCCCCCCCCCCCCCCCCCCCCCCCCCCCCCCCCCCCCCCCCCCCCCCCCCCCCCTCCCCCTACTAGATCCGCCACTGCCTGTAGTTTCATCCCTAGCTAGCTGGTTAAGCTGAGTATGGGTTATCCAGTCGTTTCATTCATTAAGTATAATTATATCTGTATCAGGGATATGAGAGTATATCTCTGTTTGTTTTGACTATGTATACGTGTGGACTAGAGTACGGACATTCGGTGCGGCAGGCGGACTATTGGTGCGAGACCTCTTCAGCACAGATTGTCCGTCAGACATTTGAGGCGCGCACGGAATGTCCGACACGGACATTCTGCGCGGATAAAATCCGCACCGATCGTCCGCTCTCGATCGATCTCTAATAGTCGGACGATCGGTGCGGGTTACATTCTACGCGGTCACACCGGGTCCAACTTCCAATAATACACAGATCCTCATTGGACAGAACAAAAACACTCATTATATCTATAAAAAGAATGAATATTTTTTTAAACTTTTATATTAGTACATTTTATCTATAATGGGAGAAATAAACATCATAATGAAGTCTGACTGCTAAATATGAGATTGAATTCTTTCTTTGTTCACTGAATTTTGACCAAAAGAAAATTATACTATAGTACAATAGTCTACTAAGGTACGAAAGCTCTCATTGGTCCATTACTTACTGTGCCGTACGTGGATGGAAGAGCTACAGTGTAAGTATAATTCGACGCTCGAGTATTAAAAGTTGGAAAATACTACTTTCTTTCACCTTTTATTATGATCTGCTGGAACAATGTCGAGAATGTCTTAATTTCAGGAATTATAAATTGTGGAGACCCAATTTTCTGATGATATTGTTAGTGGATTAGCAGTATTTATACAATTGCATGCCTGCTCCAGCACTTCTGCCAGCGGAACCGCAATGTGAATCACCCCTGGTGTACCCCGGTACAATACATGACATATCCGGTCAGCGTTGTTGTTGCAGACCGGCATGTCTAGCTAGACTCTAACTTAGACGGAAAAAAGTAAAAAAAGTAAAATAAATAAGTAAACTTTAGGCTAAAGCTTCAGCCTCTGATCTCGATGGGTTTTTTTTTTAGACTACGTCTGGCTCCACTAACCACCTTTACAGGAGAAGATGGACAAATGCCAGTTTGTATTACTATTAGATCTAGTCTATTTAATTTCCCGTAGACTAGTCTAGGTCTAGTCTAGATCTAGGTAAATAATAATAATAATAATAATAATGTAACTTATATCGCGCCAAATCCACTCTGTGGAGTGCTCAAGGCGCGTGTAAACAGGAAAAAAGATCAAGACTTGAAAAGAAATGTTTTGAGATGAGTTTTGAAAGAATCAGAGGATAATTTTTTTTTGATGTCTTCAGGAAGGCCATTCCATAATTTAGGACTAGAGTATGCAAAAGATTAGATTAGATTAGATTAGATTAGATTAGGCGTAGCCGCAGGGCGGTAGGCCTACCACAAATCACTGACCAGGCCATGTTGATTGTCGTGAGTTGACCTCGCGCTTATTTCAAATTCAAGGCTATCTACATGTAGGCAAAATTTAGGGAGGTCAGGATAACATCACACACTAAAGTAACAACTGTATTGCGTGTCTTTGTAATGTTCTGAATCTGATTGTGCATGCAGTAGTCTAGTCTTTGAAGTTTGACTTGTCTTTGACTCTTTCACTTTGATTTTTTTTCCCTGTTCTCTGGTTCTGTTTCCATACAACCTTAACTCCAGGGAGCTCCAACGACGATTCATAAGTGTCAGAGCTTTCTGGGGTTGGTGTAACCTGGGCCCTGGGGGTTGTTTCAAGAAACCAACTGCAGTAGGGGCGCTGGTCCGAGAATAAGGATCGTCTTCACAAACGAGGATTGTCTTCGAGAAACACGGACCGATGCATCCTCAAAAATAAGGACCGTCTGCATTTTGCAGACGTTTCATATTTTTGATCGGCACATTGGCGATGCAAAAAACAGATTCTGCAATGATTTTCTTGATGCATTTTACATTGACATTGTACAGAGACATTCACATTTTAAGCAATAAATCCTTGGGAAGACGGACAACCCATAAAAGTAGACGGTGAACTAGGGTTATTTTCCCCCAGGGAATCCATTTTTGGCATCGCCAGCGGGCGGTTCTGTAACATGAAACCCCCAGAGCGCCGATGAAAAAAAACGTCCTCGAAAATGCAGACAACCCTTATTTTTGAGGACGCATTTTGTCCTCGTTTATGAGGATATCCTTGTTTATGAGGACGATCCTCATTCTCGGACCAGCGCCCCTACTGATGACAGTCATAATTGTATCTTTGTCAGCGACCTACATGTATGGAGATGTCAGGAAGTGGATAAACTGCTTCACAAAACCATGTCCATTATCAGTGACAAATATGTGAAAGGGGCTGTCAGTAATCTTTCTTTGTTGAGTGTGTGTGAACATGTACAGTAGTCCTGTTGTTATTGTTTTAGTTTATAGGCCTTTGTCATTCAGAAGTGAATATTTAGGCCTCTTCTCTTAGGATTTTTTTTCCTTTAAGATTAGGTTTTTTTTTTTTTCATATATAATCTAGATTTTGATAAATTGGATTTTTAATAGTTAAACCGTTTATGTTGAAGAATTCGGTGGCTGGCGAGCAAAAGGCCTATCGGCTATATAGGACGCCCAAGGACCAGCTCGGACACGGTACATTGTGTCAAGCTTCTCAACTCAGCCTAATGCTGAGCCTAGGCCCTCCGACGTCCACCAATAAGTATAGTCGTCTCCACCGCGTTTCTTCAAAATTTTGTCCAAAAACCAATAAGAAAAAGAACATATACATGAAGATTCTAAACGATTATATAGGCAGTTCTCTCTTCTAAATTTTGTTTTCCTTTTTGTTTCACTATTCTTCTTCTTCATGTATTACTCACTATAAAACAGCGAAACTTCTTGGGCTCAAATATTTATGTGCGGTGCAAAGTGCATGGTTAGTAGGGGTACAAGTGTACCCTTTTGGTTTTAACTACAAAGTTGACCAGAGCCTGAAAAGGACTGTTGGTAGTCTTGAAACAGACTGTTGGTAATCTTTCTTGAGCTTATAGTTGAAGAGGATGGGTAGTGGAGTATATAAAATTGATGAAAATAAATTTTAAAAATAAACGTTATGACTCATAGTTTTAACATTTATATATATCAAATGTTTATGTGATATGATTTTTATCAAGATTTGGTTTGAAAATCAAAAATTTCTTGAGAAATCCCTTCACAAAAAAGTTGTCATTCTCAGAATGGGTATGTAACTACATGTACAGACTATTTGATCTTCAGCGACTTTTTTATGGTAGACTGATGTACAGTACAATATGTACAAATTATATTTGTCTTATTTACTCATTAATGCATTAAAACCTTTTAAGAACAGTTTGTAGGTTTTTTCTAAGGTCAAATATTAACACTATTAGAAATGATAAGTGAAATGAGAGCTTGAAGATCAAGAAATAAGTTTAAGAAAATAAAATTTCAGTTTTTATTTTTTGCTGCCCATAGACTAACTCAAAGTTGCCTTAAGATGGCGTTCTAAATAAATATGATGCGGGTTTGGAGTCATGACAAGCAATTGTCACGGAAGTTGTCTCTCATATTTGCAAAGACAGTTTTGTGAAACACTTAGCGGACAAGTTGAGCGACATTGTCAAGATGTCGTTGATCTTGTAGTTATGATGGTTTCTGCACTAGTTTGGCCAGGAGGGAATAGACCTCCTTGCATGGTCACTGGCAGGTGCTTATCTCATCAACTCAGCTCTCAATTAACACAAGAAAAAGAGGATCATGGGGGACCAATGGTCACTGATTAGGCATTGTTTTCTATATACATGTAGAGGGAGCAAGTACTGTAGATACAAGTAGTACAGCAGGGCTTTAAGAGGCCTGAAACCCCATCCCTTGCTCTAAACAGATTTCTCATGAAATGTTTTGAACTTTTGACTTATTGTACTGTACTACTTCATAAAAGTTCACAGTCTACTTTTTTTTTTTAAGATTTAAAAAATGTTCTATTTTTATAGACTTTGTATGATATATTTGTTTTATCTTTTTCCCCCCCTCATGATTACAGCAGTCTGCACTCAACTCGCATCAAGCCCAACATGGAGCCCCTTGGCATTGCGCCCAAATTGTGAAAAGAAGTCTGCATCTGTCAAAAGCAAGAAGCACCAAAACGAATCAACACAGTCGCTTTTCCACTGACGGTTTGAGAGGCATAGAGCGGCAGGGAAAACGATGAATTCATTCACTTTTGCCACCCAGCCCCAGCTCATCAGTCCCTCAGTCATGAACGCAGCGACTATAAAAAAGGAGAATGTGTCGGAAGATCCACCTAAACCTGCAACATTTTACCGAGATACCTCCATCCGGCGTGTCGATGATGAGGACACAAAAGAAGGTGTGAAGTTGGAAGGGATAAAAGACACAGGCTTGGGTGATAGAGGAGCATTGGATGTGCATGTAAAGAAGGAAGAGGTGGAGGAGGAAGAGCAAGGGAAGGAGGATGCAAATACAAATGAACCAAGTGTAGACATTTATATCAATAACGTTGTGTGTGCTTTTGGTGTGAGATGCCATCTAAATCTACGGAGGATAGGGCAGTATGGTTCCAATGTGGAATACAGGAGAGAATATGGGGTAAGATGGAATTCACTTTCTTTTCTTTTTCATTCAATGATGGAGATTAAATGTGATGCAGACTTTGTTTGCAAATCAATTTAAATTTTTTTACTTTTTTGTCAAAATGCTTTTTAAAATGTAAGAAATTGTGCAGTCATAACTAAACTGTATTTATCTTGTTAATATCCATTACAGGATGTTTGATGAAAATCTGTGATTTGACATTCAATAAGCAGATATTGCATGGTACAGGTGTACTCAGTGCATATTTTAGTGTCTCATTGAGGTTGTAAAACTTATTACAATATAAACAAAATGTTGTTTTATGAAGGTTTTATTTCAAATTAAAAAAACTTGCGTTGTCTCTTTCAAAAGTCTAGTAGAATCCAGACTCATTGCAGGACCCAAATGCCTGTAATTCTTATACCGTAAAAGCACTTACAAAATGTATTTACCGGTAATTCTACTGATATTTAGACAAGTTATCAGGTATCGTTTGTTTGTTTGTTTCTTTTGTTTATGTTCAATAAAAACAATCTCTGCTTATTACAGAAAGTAAACATGAGGTTCCGCCGTCCATCCGCCACTGCTACCATCTGGTCTTCAGGCAAAATCACCATCACAGGCAATGATAGGTAAATTATATAAATATTGACTGCTTCGAGGGGCATGGTTAAAACTATTGCCCAATGTGATCTGGAAACTGTACTGTGCCCTGAAAAGTTGAGGGGCATAGTGCTGTCTCGAGGAGCTTAAGTTTTAACCACGACCCGAAAAATAAGAAGTCAGTTTTTTTATAATATGTACATGTACCTCATCTCCTGTGTGAAATCTCCAAAAGAGATCACTTCACAAAATATGCCTGTCAAAGCATTCATGTAAAGAGTGGAAGGAAATTTACCCATCATGTAGATGAGGAATTATTGAAAAGGAATGAATGAAACCATTTTTGATAATTTTTAGACTTCTCATTGGATGGACCTTAGCATGTGCACACTAAAAAAGAGAAAGAAATATAAACAAAGATAATTGTTTAAGATGTCACTGTAACAGATGATGAAATGAAGAGATCCATATTCCATTCACATCAGACATATACGTCAGTATGCATTGTATCATGTGACATTAAGAGGAAGAAAATAAGGATTTTGAACCGTAACTGAATGATGCTTTGCTTTTTTAAACTGCTGGCTTTAATCAAAGTCTTAAAATGTTTGTATCATGACTGTTTTGTTGTTTCTTTACAGTGAAGAACATGCTAAGAAGAATGCAAGGAGATGTGCAAGGGCATTGCAGAAATTGGGTTTTAATGTAAGTAACAACTCTAAATTTGTTTGAATATTAACATGAATCTGTCAGCATCTATCTGTACATTTGGAGCAGATTTCTGATATACATAGTGATTTGGATTAAATCTGACATGTAACATGATGGTGAAAATGTTGTTCACATCCATTAAAAACAACTATCTACTGTGCATATGATAATAATATGTACATGTACCACTTACATAGTGCAAATTCTGTCCTAAGACATATCAGTGCGCTTTACATAAATTACATCATATAACATGACATAAAAAAGATACTGCTTAAATTAGAAATATAGATTTACTGTAACATTTATATCCCTTGCACAGCTTTACCTATTAGTTTAAATAACATTTACAATAAACTACAATTATTACTGAGCAACAAAAATTCTGAATAAGAATGTATGCTAGTATGCACTTGAAAAGAGGTGGGATTTCAATTGTTTCCTAAACGGGTCAAATTTGTGCTGGGAGTGAAGAGTACATGTACATGTGGAAGAATTCCATAATGTGGGTGATTGAAATGAAAAGGCTCTATTTCCAAATGATTTGGTCCTATATCTTGGAACGGTTAAGAGATTTTGTGACGATGATCTGAGATTCCTTGAGGGGAGGCAACATAATATCAGTGGGATAAATAGTCCGGGCAAATACCATGAATTATCTAGAACGATAACAAAGGATTCCAGCTGTAGCGCTTGTTACTCACTAAAGATCGAATTGGCACATTACAAGGTTGAATGTACATGACTCATGAGTTTTTACATGAATCCTGAACAGATATCTTCTTATGCACATGTACACTGTACATGTGCCATGGTTTTCCCATGTACAGTGTATATATACATGTACATGTACATGTACATTATAAGGTGTGATGGATACAGGTGTATTTGGAAAAAAGGGAGTCGACAAGGGTATTTCATAAATCATTGCATACCCTTAACTTGCAGGAATGTTTTGGTTCACTCAAATGGTTCCCCCAGTGATAATGCAAGTCCAGTTCATTCAATATTCAATCATGATAACAATAATAATTATGATAAAAGTAATAATAATAATAACAATAGTGGATGCTTGTATAGAGCTTATTCCTGTCATACTTGACACCCCTGGCGCCCCACAGATATTACCCAAGCTTTAGAATGGCTGCCATTATAGCACTCTAGTATTTCAAGGAATTAATTCCTGCCAGTGTACCCATTTACATGTACCTGTACCTCACTGAGGTCAAGTGTATTGAATGTAGATACAGGTCATGCAAAGGACATTTTTGCCGTGGTGGGACTTGAACCGCGCACCATGTGATCCAAAGTTTGTTGACTTATCCCGCTTTGAACGCCACCATTCTTAACTTAGGTACTTCATATACATTGTAAATGCCATTTATTTTCCTGTCCTTTTTCTTTCAGGTTCGGCTTTCAAAGTACAAGGTTGTAAACGTATTAGGAACGTGCTCGATGCCGTTTGCTATACGAATCAGGGATTTTTCAGAAAAACATCAAAATAGTGCAAGGTAGGTTCCTGTTTTCTCCCGAAAGGGAGGGCCTCTCTGGTTAAGCCAATCTATGTTTGCTTACTCACGAACAGTGAAATGTAAATCCATTAAAAAATGTCAATTATTGGTGAAAATAAAATTTTCTCACTTTCCTTTGACATGTATGTCAGTTGAATACATATGATTTAAACTTTTTGTTGCTGTTGTTGTTGGGGGGATATATGTGTGTACTGTGTATTGTATTATTTTGACTCCGATGGCAATCAAATTACTCATTGTTATGGCAAAAAGAGGTCAATTAGATGTTCAATCATGTTCTGAAAAATGGAAGAGAAAGTTTGTTCTTAAACCAGGCAAATTAATTGTGAAGTGTCAAGTCTGAAAGAGCCCACTTTTATCAAATATATTATGAATTGCTGTGAAAAGTGATAGTGCACACTGCACAATCAACATTGAAATTTGCCGAGGGGGACACCTCCTTCCCTCCTCCAGTTCAGTAAGGGTCAACTTTAAAATAACACTTTTATTTTGCCAATATGAGAATACGTGCATCCCCTCTCCCAATCCAGTCCTGGCAAGAATTTGAAATCTTACTTTATTCCATTCTTGATCCAGTTATGAGCCTGAGCTCCATCCTGCTGTCACCTACAAGCTCTACCAACCCAGGGCAACTCTTAAGATCTTCTCTACAGGTAGCATCACAGTCACAGGTAAGTACACTTCTAAGACATGTGGGGGTGTTTCACAAAGATCCCAAGACGAACTTAAATCTAAGTTGGACTTAAACAGTATGGAGAGCCATTTGTAATAAAATGCATTCAAAAGTGAACATTCAAGCATTTTAGACTTTTAATAAAT
Source organism: Strongylocentrotus purpuratus (assembly GCF_000002235.5). Taxonomy (NCBI): domain Eukaryota; kingdom Metazoa; phylum Echinodermata; class Echinoidea; order Camarodonta; family Strongylocentrotidae; genus Strongylocentrotus; species Strongylocentrotus purpuratus. The sequence goes on from NW_022145598.1 coordinate 30,535,076, forward strand.
TCCACATCAAGAACATGAAATCCCTGTTGGTAATAGAAAATACTAATAATTTGAATCAATGTTTTATTCCTTGTAAAATAACTTTTACAAATTATTTTCATAGATGCCAGCGACATTCCATAATTGTTAAGTCCAACTTGGAGATACAGTTTACTAATGATCTTTGTGAAACACCCCCCTGATCTATCTATGTCTTGTAGCTTTGAGGCCTTTGGGGCGGCAACAAAATGGCCCTTATGACTTGGGTTCTCCACACAGGTTCACAGGTTTCTGCCACCAGCTGTTCTAGTTACACATGTAGCTGCTCAAACAGCATTTCCATTCCCTGCTTGGTATTATCAGTCCATGTAGTAGCTCTGCCCTTCTTTTCCCATTAGTTCCTCCTTGTAATATCGTGTTTTCTTCCAATATTCTTCCACCTAGTTACATGCCCAAATCACTGCGGTGGTCTTTCTTTTTGTGATGAGTTGATCATGTTTCTTGAAATGTACGTGAAGACTAGGGGATATGACTCTTGATAGCGCAAGTAAAAAATGGAATGTTTTGTACCTGTTAGCTGTTGTACAAAGTGGGCAATAGAATAGGATGTGTGGCATAGCAGGTCACCATAGGAAATTAGATGGGAAGTTATATAAGGACCTACATGTAGGCTGTATTTGTATTTTAAAAGTAGAAGTATATCATAGGACAATAAGTTTGCCCTGTAGTGTCTATATTCATTGACTGAATGATCATATTTGGCACCTTGTAACTTGTTTTTTTCCCCAACACGTCTAATGTAATCTTGTATCCTGTGTTTTTTCTTTTTCTTGATAACAGCCCCAGCTGTAGGCAACATCAGCGAAGCCATAGAATTTATATACCCCTTGGTTGAAGCTCATAGGATGCCACTCAGCGAGGCAACTATACAGAAGAGACTAGCCAGAAAGCGCAAATGGGACGGAGATGTCGAGGAAGATGAAGAGAACACAGACGATGAGTACGCCAATGAGGGCGCCAAAGACGAAGACGACGACAGTGACGAGTGTTCATCTGATGACAGCAGTTGAAAGAGGAATGGACAATTAGCAGCTGTAGAGGGCTGCCATCAGGGTAGACGTTGAAGAAAGAGGCTTTTCTGTCCCGTCGCTCATCTCAAACTATTTCAATCCGGTTTCAATGCAGAAAGCCACAGGGTAGCTTGTGATTGGTGAATGTGGAGAAACAACTGTTGTGGTCCTATATGTTGGACGTCCTCAAGAGAAGATTTTTTTGGCGATTGGATGAAACAGACGCGCAAGAGAGAAAGACTATAAGCCTGAATTCACAACCGTTTGATTTATCTACCGCATGGTTGGTTTAAACCTTAACCATGGACTAAGAACCTGAATGAGCGTATAGGAGTGTTTACAATTTAAATTGCCTGACTATGGCAAATAATATACTTCTGGAGGCTAATACAATGGGGTAAAGTGAGGATTCTGCCCTGCATATCTAAAGGCCCTCTTTAAATGGAACCCTAAGTTGAGAAGAAATAACTGCAGTGATCAAAACAAAATGTTTTAAGTTTAATGACACGATGCTTCCATGTTAAGAGTCCAGATATCATCATTGCAGTCTTATCAGTTTTTTTAAATGTCATAGATGAAGCTCAAAATTCAGTATGAATTGGAATTGGCTCTCAATCAGACACTCAATGATGTGGAAACGTTACATGATACTCTTAATTTGTTATTAAAGTTTATGAAAAATATGGATGAGATAAAATTACATCATGGTATAGAAATAGTAATGATTGTTTAACCCTGCAACTCAATTTTGAATCAACATTTGGTCTTACATGTACCTAATCAGAGGACTTTACATGTCATGCCTCCAGTACCAGAGGTATGGCCGGAGGCATTAATTTGAAATGTACTTTAAAGAAATAATCCATCAAGTATACATGTATGATTGGACTTGGCTGTACACCATCTCTTCAGTCACTGCAGAACAGAGGGTACATCTTAATCCGTAATGTGAATCAGAATATAATGATAACAATCTTCTTTTATAAAGTGGCCAATACATCGATTCAACGATGTGTCAAAGCGCTTTACAGATATATTATTACCCCGGTCATCGGATTCAGGCTTGCCCTTACACAATGTATGCACATTCTCCACTCCCTGGGGAGCATTCCAGGCCAGTCACCATTTCACAAGCGCACACTTGCTCATCCAACCATATTAACGTTTGCATCCTACCGGGTACCTATTTAACACCTGGGTGGAATGTGGCAAATGTAGATTAACGTCTTGCCAAAGGACATTAGTGCTGCGGCAGGGCCTCGAACCCTGTACCTTGTGATCTGCAGTCGGATGACTTATCACCTAGACCTCTAAATTATTCCTGTGTAACATCTCACTCGTTGTACTAGAATGGTTTGTTCCAGTAGGGTCGTGGCTGGATGCTGACCACTACCTTGACCTCAGTTACGGTCTTCATGTAAGTGGCTCTAGTCTACTTGTAGATCATGATATCCTCTTGGTTTGGTCTGGAATTAATGCCAATGTAGTCTTAGAACTTCAAAGATGATAGCAAACCAAATTGCTCTGAACTGCCGGTTGGGATCAATGGACAAAACCTACATTTCACATTAAAAAAGGGCGCCACACAAACTTTTGGGGGGAGGGGGTCCGTATTTAACTTGTGTACGGTCTGTATGCAGGAGACCTATGTCAAAATATCACAATTTTGGGGTACGTGCTTGGATTTGGGGGACCTCCATGTGCCCCAAGGTGCCTGTTTTTAGTGTTGGGCCTTCTTTAAATCAAAGACCATGTACTTGAATATCCTTTTGATAAGTATCCAGCAAATTTATTGCTTAATGCCCCACTGTACCACTTGTAGCTACTTGCTCCCTCTATATAGAAAACAATGCCTAATCGGTGATCATTGGTCCCCCATGATTCTCTTTTTCTTATGTTAATTGAGAGCTGAGTTGATGAGATAGCCACCTGTCAATGACCACCCTGGGTGGTCTAATCCCTCCTAGCCAAACTAGTACAGACGGCCTTTAAGACATCTGAAAAACATAATTGTGTAAAAAAAAATGCCTCTGTATAAATACTAGAAAGGCCAAGTGTCACTTTGAATAATTTAGGTTCACAAAGATGACATAGTAGTAACAATGTAAATTGTTTAAAAAAATTACAGGAAAAACAAGAGGTAATCCTGCAGCTGGATTAAAAGAAAACAAAGGACATCGTCAAGCTATAAATGTAATTTTGACATGAATATGAATGGATACGTGGTGATTTTGAGACCTGTATTTGCATGTAATGAACTTACCATGATCTGTATGTACCAAGTGCCTTTTGTTTGTAAAGTACGCTCCTCAAGGAGAGCAGATTAAATTAAGTCATTAAAGGACAAGTCCACTCCAAAATAACTTACTTTCAATAGAAGCAGAAAAATCTGACAAACCAATCAAAAAAAGTTTGAGCAAAATCTAATAACTAATAAGAAAGTTATGAATTTTTGAAAACAATGAAAAGCACAAGACAAATTGGGAACTCGCCTATCAGTCTGTGACATCATGTCCTCACTATCCACTAATTGTTTTCTTTATATTGATAATATGAATTTCCTATTTTCCCCCTAAGAATCTTATTTCTTCACACCAGCATCCAAGTTAGATTGACAGTAATATGTTTTTGTGTGGATGCACTAATAGAGTAATTTCTTTTCCAATTCAATCTTGACAAATGTATTTATATAAAAATCAGTAATTATGAATATACAATATTCTGAAAATAGTATCAATTCTTCAAAGTTCATAAAAGATTTTGTGAAAAGTCATGCACGCAATATGATACAAATATAACCCGGGCAAAGGTATGGTGGAATCAAGTTTTGGGGGATAAAAAGGGAACTTAATGGGATTAAGCTACACATGTATATAAAGCAATTGATAAATAGTGAGGACATGACGTCACAAACTGATAACCAAATTGGCAATTTGTGTAGTGATTTTCATTGTTTCATAGTTTTACATACTTTTAAAAAATTCATAACTTTCTTATTAGTTATCCGATTTTGCTCAAACTTTTTTTTGATTGGTTTGTCTGATTTTTCTGCTTCTATTGAAAGTAAAAAAAAATTGGAGTGAACTTGTACTTTAAGAAAGATTGCATGAATGCAGTTCATGGGCATTAGTACGCATGGATTGAGATTTAAACTTAAAGTATTACAAGGTTGACATGATTGCTTTTTTAAAGACGAGGATTGTTATGATTATAAAAGCAAAACAAGAAAATGTGAATATGTACAAAAATAAAAAGGAACTTTTTTATGTGATTTGTCAACCAGGATGTAGGAACTTGCTACAAGTTGAATTAGAAGAAAAAATGTGTTTACCGGTAATGTCTCAATTGAATAAATGTAGATTTTGGAGGAAATGTGAAACGAAAAAAATGGAGAAAAAAAAATGTTTGTTTTGGAAGTAATGCTTGCTGCTATGCTCTTGCATAGCGCTACACAATTCTCTTCTGCTAAATGTTTGATTTGTTTTGCCTCGGTTGAACCCGATTGTTTTTATTTTTATATCATCGTGAACCTGTTCTGTCCATGTGTACTCCTGAATTTGATAAGTATTTGCTAACAATTTTTGTAGACATTTGATGTGTAGGAATTTTGATACTAAACTGAAAGAAAAAAATTCTGGTATTTCAATTTTTGTTTGTCGATGTCAATTAAAAATTTCTATTTCAATTATTTATGGAATTGATTCCTTGAAATGGCAGCCGTGCTAAAGCCGGGATCATAGTTGTGGAGTGCCAGGAAGGTCTAAGCTGACAGACATGAGCGTTAAACAAGAACCCCCAATAATTATTATTACACTTTTTTTCTTTCCTGAAGTATAAAATGACTTAATTCTATTGCAACTACAGTGATATTATGAATCAAATGAACTTAGGAATAATTGAAAACTTTATACATGTACATATATGTGTACAATGTATATTGTGCATTGTATTCAGAGCTTACAATAGGATTCCTTGTGAAATAGTCTATTTTCTTTCATGGTACTGCTTTATTTCTTGCCTATTTTGTATTATTGTAATCTTTGTATTGACTTGTTTTATATCCTTTCTATTAAGTTCAAGTGCAGTGAAGAATATGAAGCATCACCCCCCGCTCAAAACCTATCGAGTACCGAAGCTGTGACATCATAAAAATCCATCTCTGGAATTTCTTATAACATTACAAGCCAAAGCAATATAACACTGAGTTCCCATAGGAAATCTATTTATTCAGATGGTCATATCTCGGCCAATTCTTAACCTATTCAATTGGTTTTCAACGTTTGGACATTATCTTTGATATTGAGGAATTCCCAAAATAGATTTTTGATGACGTCACACTTCACCACTCTATAGGTGTTGTCTCATGTGATCCAACTTATTGTATCATTTCCAAAATTGATTCTTAGTTTTTGAGACTGGATAGAATTAAGTCAAAATACAGATTGTTGTCACGCATTATAGATTTTTTTGTTTAAGTTGTATTCCTGAAATTACAGCAACATGTGATGAAGTGATGAAATATATCACACATCTAAATGTACATATTACAGTCAAGCCTGTCTATAATGACCGCCCAAGGGAAACACAAAAAGTGTTCTTTGTAGACGGGTGGTCTTTGTAGACAGTTTTCTTTAGTACATGTTTCAATACGAAACCATTTTCAATGGAAACAAAAAATGTGGTCCTTGTAGACAGGTGGTCACTAATAATAATAATAATAATAATAATAATAATAGCCTAATAGTCCACTCCAAATTTTATTAAACCGAAACGGAAATTCTTTTTGCCCAATTGATCGTGAGCCCGGCAGCCACTGAGCAGCGCCAGATCGACTGTGTTTACAGTGTAAGGCATGCTCATTCAGACTAATGTAGAAAAATACATTTTTGACAAAATTTCAGTTATTTATCAGTTCACAAGAATGAAAGTTTATTTATTTCCCCACTACATGACAAGTCTGGTCTCACTCGACCAATATAGTTCAATTCTGAACTGTTTTTAGTCTATGTACTTGTGTCTTCTGTTCTGTATTATTCATGAAGTTTTTTTAATTTGCATATGAAAGGGTAAACAGCATTTGTTTTTGTTTTTAAAGACTGAATGAATGGTAATAAAGCATGCAGCAGCATATTCACTGAGACAAAAAAAGAGAAATGGGAAGTATATTTCTAATGTGAAAAACATGCCATTTCTGAACGAGATTTAAATGGTAATTTTAATCCAAAATGTGTACATGCATTGCAACACATCCCTTTCTAAAAGAGTGTTAACATGGTGTGTTAATTTTAGAATATTTTTCGATCTAACCAAATTTATTTGTGTGTGAACTTATCTTGTGAATTAGAAATAAAGATATTTCTAAGTCGGATAATGTTGATTTGTCAATGTTTACATGTATATGTTGCTGATTTTGAGCTCCATAATATATTTACGAGGAAATAAAAAATTGTAATTCTAAGTGAGATCAATACTCAGAAGTTATGTCAATTTCATAAATGTAATTGTTGAAAATGGGAGAAAGGGCTCCGAATTCAATAGCTTGAACTAACATTTGTGGGTTTGAAGTAAGTTATCAATATTGTTATTATTATTTTATTTGGCAAAACAAAATGTATACAAAAGAATTACAAAGAATAAAAAAATCAAACAAAACAAAGGATGTAAATCATTTAAAATAAACATCATTATCGTGATTCCCATGAGCATTAACAAGTTGCCAGGAATGGGGCAGGCAAACTAAATCACCGAAACCGTGAAGGTCTACTTTTCACTAACATCAAAAGCTCATTCAGATATTACGCAGCAAAAATACCTGCCACCATTTTCCTTACATGTAAAATGAATGGCTACTGTGCACAAGAGTTGTCCCCCGGGCCGCAACCAGGCTCTGTTTAGATAAGATGCCAAAATGTGAAGCAAATTTATACTTTGCATCATTATAAAAATGTAGCGCTTTTGCCGCGCTATATCTGAACGAGTCTTGGGGCTGGTTCACACTGGTCAGTCCTTACATGGAATAACATGTTACTTTGTGTGTGGGTGTGAATGGCACGTGGGGACACAAAATTAAGTAGCTGCTTACAAGAGAGGTCTTTATGAAGTAGGTTTCCTCACGCAACTGTGTATTGTAAGATACAGAAAGTTGTCACATGATGTAAAAAAAATTAAAACAACAATAAAATGCAATGGTTTACTGCATCACATATGAAACAGCCTTCATGCTTCCCTCCACATTTATACAAAATTGGTCATAAATTCTCTTCTCGAAATATCATCCATAGTTGATCTCGTATAGGAGGAAAGAGTCGCATTTTACTATGTGAATGTTGAACATGCCTATAATACAGTGTTTACAAGTCATGACTATGGAGACTGCCAAAGGATCATCTAACGCAGCAGCACCAACATGTATGCACCCTGCATTGCATTCTAACTTCGATGATTTGAGTAGGGATGCCAGTTTTTAGGCAGCAGCCTGACTTTAGGCCAGAGAAATTCATTTTTCGGCCACACTCACGGCTTTTTTGCAAACCAAACAGATTATTGTAAATGATTTTCAGACCCACCCATGATTTCTAACTGTTAAGAAACATGTATTTCTTATGGTTTGAGCCTAAGGCAGCTCGGGTGAAGTACTTGATATTTTATGATACTCTTATAGCAGGTCAGTGAACTGTGATTGTTTTATTCTTCTTCATTTTTAAATTAATATACATGTATGCAATTTGATTTCTACATGTAATGTATATGCATTTCAGGGCCCAGTGGAACACGGTGATGCAATGTTTGGAGTACATGCAGTATTAAGAGGGAAGTATGTCCTGATATTACACTGACTTTAGTAAGAGCAGAAAAAGGGAAGAAATTTCTAAGAGAGAGAGAGAACCAGATTAAGGATAAGGAAGTTGGGATGTCTGATTGACCAAACATAAAATTAGCAAGAGTGGTTTCCTCTTAACTTGTTTTGAGTTTTTTTTAATAATAACTTAAATTCCTTTTTCTTCAAAAAGAAAATGTTTCATTTCTCCTGACCCTGGATGCATGTTTATTATTGGAAACACATCCTCTATAATATTTCCCTTAATCGAGAATCAAGCAAAATAATATTATTTTTAGAATGTGTACACCCAAACAGTAAACAGAAGTGCTTGTAAGGGTTAACAGAGTGTTGCCAATTTATGTATGAGCAATCAGCAATTTTAAGATTCATTGATAAGATATCTCTCTCTCTCTCTCTCTATCAGAATTGCATCAAATTTACATTAATCTTTTTCTCTTATTTTCTGCGTTAAAGCAAAACCAAACATATAAATTAGTACTTTTGACAAAGAAGTCAAAAATATTTTGTATTGTGAACAGCAGTGTTTTGTACAGTACATGTACAGTCAGTCATGTGCGTTTTGTCAGACAGCAATAAATATTCAAGTGAGAATTGTTCATTTGTGAAATATCAAAAAGACATAGATTCATCTTGTGCCAATTCTGTTTCATTTGGTTTTTTAATTCTCTCTTTGGTATTCGTAGACCATTTTAATATTCCAGTTTCCAAACAGGAAGAGAGTGAATAAGAGAGAGAGAGAGAGAGAGAGAGAGAGAGAGAGAGAGAGAGAGAGAAGGGAAAGAGAGAGAGAGAAGGAGGTAGAGAAAGCGACGGAAAGAGAGAGAGGGAGGGAGAGAAAGAGAATTGGATGGAAAGTCAGGAGGAAGGAAGAAACCCTGCGTGATGCTCCATATTTCTTGTATTTTTGTATTCATTAAGATACATATATTATTCAAATAACAGTTTGTTTTACTCTCATTTCATTAGCACTTAGTAAAGTGCAGTAGGCCTATATATAAAGAAGTGAAAATATCACCAACCTGTATTAACAAATTGCCTTTGATATGCTTAAGAGAGATGGTGGCGATTTGAAAATATAGTTTAAGATCTATAATTGCTATTAGCTCAGTTTGACAGGTTTCTTTTTTCATTGTTCGTGTATTAATTGGAAGAGAGTTGGTGACATCAACTTCTTAACAATTAGTTTCACATGTTGTGACCCTTTAGACCCACTACAAGATGCAATACTTTATTATAGCTGTATTTTCGGATTCATAATATTCAAGAAATGTGGGTTTTTCCATTAATAGAGGTGTCAACTCTTTGACAATTAGCTCCACATGATGTACACAACATTGTCGGAAAGGGTATTGATTATATTTTACAATCTGCTATTTTGCTGCCAAATTGCCTGTACATTATCTAGTTACTCTGAACTTCTTGAAAATGCTAAAATGTTGCCCATCATGGGCAGGCGCTCTGTGGCTTTCGGAGCGGACGCGACTATGCGTTGCAGGCCAATCCATTGTTGTCTTTTCTGAACGCTTCGGTGTATTAATATTTTACTGTTACACTTTTCTACCTTGTTTCTTATTTTGCCTTTTAAAGATCTCTCTCTCTCTCTTTTCCTCTCTCTCTCTCCACGTCTCTCTTGTCTCTCCTTCCCCCTCTCTCTTCTATTCCTTTATCTATCTCTCTCCCCCTCTTTTCTCTCTCTTCTCTCTATCTCGCTCTCTCTTTCACTCTCCCCACCCCTCTCTCTCTTCATCTCCCTCCCTATCTCTCCCTTCTATCTCCCCCACTTCCCCTCCGTATTATCTCCACTCCCCTCTCTTTCCCTCTCCCCTCTCTCTCTTTCTTTCTATCCTCCCCTTTGCTGTCCCTCTCTCTCTCTCTCTCTCTCGTCATTTCCCTTCTTTTCGATTTCCTCGTCATATCTCGCCTTGGTCTAGCTGCATGTAACCAGCCGCTGAATATTGTATTGTAACCAGTTTTTCTTAAGTGTATATATTTTGGTTAAATTTTCTTTACACTATATTCAATGTCATCGTAAATAATAATAATAATAATAAATAATAAATTTATATAGCGCAGCTTTTATACTAAATATTCAGCTGCGCTGGTTAAGAGCTCCTTTTTACTAAAATTCCACAAAATAAGATCCTGAACTTTACGTGTTGATATTTTTAAACCGAAAAATATATAATAATGCTGAAATCGGGCGAGGATCCACTGGGGGGGGGGGGGGGGGGGGAACTGGCCCGGGCCCCCGGTTTTTTTTTTTTGGTAATAATTATTTTTATTTTTTAGTCAGTGTTTTTATAACATTTTTTTTAGTAAGTGATCACAAAGCCCGCCTCCCCCCCCCCCCCAAAAAAAAAAAAAAAAAAACTGAGCGAAAATACGGTCTGCGCGATTTCCAAACTTCCCGGATACAAATACGAAAAAATATGATATGCTCACGGGTTATGGATGGGGCCTTTGTATATTCCAGTATTGGAAAGGGGTCCTGGATTGAAAAGGTTACTTTTCGGGAGGGGTGGGGGGGGGGGGGTAAGCAAATATAAATAAATCAGTGGCGTCGAGTGCTAAAATGAAAAGAACAAGGCAAAATTTCATTGGAGAGGGGGCACAATATCCATATCATTGAAGACGAGGCGAGTAATCATTTTGGTACTAAAAATAAGAAAATTTAGTGGGCTAAATGATCCGTGCTATGATTTATCATTGATCGACTTAAAAAATACATAAATAAATAAACGACAAAAATAAAACGCAACAAAAATGAATTTACATAACGTAATTGTATTGATATGTTACTATTTTTTCCTTAGCTTGACTGTTTACAAACTCTTTACACTTCGATCCCTGTCAAAATAAATAAAACATAGCATGCTACCATATATATGTTTCAATATATAAATATCAACTACTTAATTATCCCTTTAAACCTGGTGAACAGGATACAAATTTCAAGAAACATTCTTAAAGCAATGCATGAAACATGCCCTGTCAGCAAATAATTATGATGCAAACAACAACTGAATTTTTGTTTCTAACACTTAATTCCTATCGAGGCCTTCTTCTGCATGCCACAATTCCCACAATCCACCTTTGTCTCAAAATGAAAGTCTGTTCATATCTCCAAATAAAATGATTACATACGTATCCTTTCAAATCTGCTTAACGCTCTCGATGCTAAACGGCATGGTATAGTGGAATCAACCGTTATCTGGTACCAGTTGAACTGGATTCAATATGGATATTGGAATACTGGAATCAACTGGTAACCAATTGATTCCAGTTGGACCAGTTGTCAACTGGTACCAGTTGATTCCAGTTAAGTGAACTGGTTTCAATGTGGAAATTGGTATAGTGGAATCAACTGGTAGCTGGTACCAGTTGATTCCAATTAGTTAACTAGATTCAATATGGATATTGGAATACTAGAATCAACTGGTAACCAATTGATTCCAGTTGGAACACCAGTTGCCAACTGGTACCAGTTGTATCCAGTTTATCAATTTACATATTGGAAACAAACAGTTGATCAATAACCAGTTGATAACCAGTAGCGACCTGCAATCAGCTGATAATCAATAATCAATATTGCTTAGCATCTGGCAACCAGCTAGACCACATTTACTTAGACTCTTGCTAGACCCCATCACATAATCATTTGAGGCGCATTACATTTGAGTATAAGATTAATTAAGTACTTGCGAGCTCATACATAGATATATACAAAATTATACATGTTTTTACTGGTTATCAATTACATAAACTATGTTTACGTCTTAAATTGGATGTAAAACACGATCAGACATATATTGACTAATAAAATATAAATCACAAAATTAATGTGCATTAATTAATTGTCACTTTTGCTTGACAGATCATGATAATAATAACATTTTCTGTGAAAACATGCAAATTAATCATGAACATGCATTAGATAAATTGAACTGAATTCAACTGGTAAATCAACTGGCAATCATCTACTGGTTTTCAACTAGTAAATCATCTGGTAATCATCTACGGGTTTCAACTGGTAATTCAAGTGGTAATCTTGTATTGGTTTTCAAATTGTAAAGCAACTGGTAATTATGCATTCACTGGTTTCCAACTGAAATCAGCTGGTATCAAAATGGTCCAGTTTGGTCACTCTGCTGGAATGAAGTTATGAATTTCCAGTTAAACCCATTGGTTTTAACTGGTATCAACTGGTCTAATAATATACCAATACGCCTATAGTTAATGGCTTTCAAATGGAATCAACTTGTAAACTACACCCAGTTGGGTTTTAATTTGTTCCAACAGGAAACAACTGGTCTCAAATTGTCCACTTTGGTTTTATGGGTTTTAAACTGGAATCAACTGGCAGATGTACCAGTAAGGCCTATTGTTTTTAACTGGTATCAACTGGTGTAACAATTTACCAGTAATGTTAATTGGTTTCAACTGGAATCAACTGGTTTGTTTTCAGCACGTGCCAGTAAGGTCAATGGGTTTCAACTGGGATATACTGGTGCGTGTGAAGTTTACCAGTTGTGTCAACTGGTTTCAACTGGTACCAGTTGAATCCAGTTGCAACCAGTAGAATAAACTGGCACATATTCCAGTTCCATCAACTGGATTCAACTGGTACCAGTTGTTTCCAGTAGATACCAGTTGAAAATCCAACTGGTTTCAACTGTTTTTTTTTCGACCTGGGCTATATGTAGCGTATAACCAACCAATCGGACTGACTGCACTTCAATAAATAGCGACAATTTCAAGCATGATGCGATACCATTCACAAAAGGCGGTTCAACCTGAAATTTAATCAGAATTAAACAATCATAGATAATATGTCAATTTTAAACTGTGTTTACAATCAATCTTGCATCAAATTAGTTGTATGATTAATGCATGTTTACTGAAATTACATATTACACTGTTCCAAAATGAAATATCAATAACCCTTTGGGCTCTACACATATTACCCTAAATTCCTCTTTATATACATGTCTACAGTTACCAGAATTTATCTTCATTCTGTCACTTTATACGACTGCCTATATATAAATGATATTAAAATAACACAACACGGTCTGTACAACAGACTATCCCCATAGCGCTACACACATGCACCGTATTATGTAACTGCACGTGTAATGCATCATACAAAGTTACTGTGTGTACAAATCACTTTCATAACAAATGTTATACATCAAATTATCTGAAAACTATGACCTGTATAAAACCAACACCCAACTCAAACTGACGGCTGGTTATCAATTATCAACATCATATGTTCAAATTGTACTCACAACATTAGGCTTGTCTGGAAATACTAAATATTGATAGCACTCAGAAGGATGACTTTACGAAAATGGCTGATAGAGGTATTCCTAAGTACCTGATTAGGATACTCGTGTTTTGGTATGCCCATCAAACAATGATGGCTAGATGGGGAAGTAGTGTCTCTGAACCATTCCATGTCAGTAATGGTGTTAGACAAGGTGGTATTCTTTCTCCCTTTCTCTTTAACCTGTACATGGATGGTCTATCTGACAATCTGAATGCTTGTAAAAAAGGCTGTGTAGTTGGTGGTATGGTAGTCAATCATTTAATGTATGCAGATGATCTCGTTATTATTAGCCCGTCAACTGCTGGGTTGCAGAGTCTGCTCAAGATTTGTTCTCATTATGGATATGATAATGATGTGAAATATAATGCAAAAAAGAGTCATGTTATGATAATTAGATGTAAGGAACACCGTAGATTGGTATTCCCGGATTTTTATTTGTGTGGAGCTAAACTCAATGTCTGTACAGAGGCCATGTATCTTGGTCATTTCTTTACTGAGGATCTCAGTGATGATAAAGATATTAGTAGACAGTGTCGTAAATTATATGCTCAAGGTAATATGCTTGTTAGGAAATTTCATATGTGTTCTCCGGATGTGAAGGTGGCTTTATTTAGGGCATACTGTACACCTCTATACACTGCGCATCTGTGGTGTAATTTTAAGAAGAGCAGTTTGTACAGGCTTACTGTTGCCTATAATGATGCCATGAGAATGCTTCTTAGGGTACCTAGATACTTTAGTGCTAGTCAAATGTTTGCTGAGTTGAATGTTCCAGCCTGTTCGGCTGTATTACGAAATCTTATGTATAAGTTCATCCAGAGAGTGGATGTGTCTGAGAATGGTATTTTAAAGATGTTAGTGAACCCCTCGTATAGTTGTCTTAGGTACACATCGGGCCTCTGGAGATTTTGGCTGAATAGCCTGCTGACACATGGCAATTGACTATTATGTTCCTGTTACCAAGGATTCCAGTATCCTTGTTTGTTTGTTTTTTATAATAGTTATTTATCATAAGTTTATCGTTCTGGTTAGTTGAACAGAGACAGATTGTTACAAGATACAACTTCAATAGATTGTTATTGATTGTTATACATGTGCTTATTTTAATCTTACAGTATAGGTACAGCTTAGAGTTAGTTTATTATGTGTTTTTGTTTTTTTATCAACCTTGCAGGTTACATGTTACTCTTAGAGTTTAGAGTGTTTGTACGTATTGTAGACCTAGTATAGTTTAGTTATACTCTTTGTATAGTTTTGTTGTTATTATACTCATCATGTTTATACTCCCTATATATCTATGTAACATATGTTTTATATGGACCTCTGCCTTGTGTAGTTGAGTCTGAAATAAAGTTCTGAATTGAATTGAATTGAATTTTCCCAAAATTGAGAATCATTTGCAGCTAAATTGTTACGCCCCCACTCGGCAGACCAAAAATTCAACCAAAAAACCATCGCTTCTGACGTCATACTCCGATCGTCAACTGAAATTAAAAAAAATGTCCTTACAAAACAGAGATTAGTATCTTACACTATATGTTAACCAAGCATAATATCTTAAATGTCCAAGTACGTGGTAACCCCTTTAAGCACAAAGAACATGTCAAATATCTAGAAGTTATTGTAGATCAACCGCCGAAATGGGAGCTACATATTCAGAATAAATGTACCGTTAGTTCGACTTAAGGGCTTGTTCGGCATTATATATTAATGTTACGAATTTGAAAATAATTTACGAATTCCTTATTTTGCCTCAGCCTGATTATGTAGATATTGTAAGAGGTTCCTCTTCTCAGAAATATACCAATTATCACAGACGCTGCAAAATAGGGCAATTCGAATTATTCTTAGTGTAAATCCCTGTCGACATCATCTCTAATAATGAACTTTAAAACAAATCATAACATTACTGCACCATATTTACATGAAATGTTTGAATTTTTAACACCACAATATTGCCTTCGCTCAATTGTGAACCTAGCTAGCCATCCCATAACCAAAATCTGAATACTATCGAAGAGCCTGTTTAGATACATATCTTCCTCATAATAGTTCCATTCCGTACTTTATTTAATGAATTAATCCCAAGTTTTAAATAAAGTTGATGACATAACAGTTTCACTAGTGATTTGTTTTTAGACCCCCTATGCTCCTATTTCAATCAATTAACCAGTGAACTTATTTCTGACAGAAATGAACCTTAATCAAAATGTATCGCCCCTAATAAATTACTTTATTTGATTGAATTGTAAAATAAGACTGTTTGTATATTTATTCATTTTGTTTATAGTGGCTTTTGATATCATATTTCTATTTATCTGTATCAAATTCTGGACCCCTCGGCGGAACGGCGCCACCGTGTTTGTGGATGCTAAGAGATGGCCATCCAGCCGTTTATTCTCTCGTAGTATGTATACATTGTGTTATGTTTCGATTATTGTACTTCTTTTTATTTGAAATCATATTTCAATAAAGTACTGTCACTGTCTGCGGCGTCCTCGTCTTCGGCGTCCTCGTCTCCGAAGTCCTCGTCTAAGAAGTCCTCGTCTTTGGTGTCCTCGTCTTCGACGCCCTCGTCTCCGGCGCCCTCGTCTCCGGCGCCCTCGTCTCCGGCGCCCTCGTCTCCGGCGCCCTCGTCTTCGGCGTCCTCGTCTCCGGCGTCCTCGTCTCCGAAGTCCTCGTCTTCGGTGCCCTCGTCTCCGGCGCCCTCGTCTTCGGCGTCAGTGATCTCTTCCTCATCCTCGTTAATTTCATCTCTTATGCGATTCCTGGCTAGTCTCTTCTGTATGATATCCTCGGTGAGTGGCTTTTGATGAGCTTCAACCAAGGGGTATATGTGCTTTATGGCTTCAATGATGTTGGCTTCAGATCGGGCTGTTATCAGAAAAAAGGGGGAAAAACACAAGATACTAGTTACATTATTTGTGTTGGGAAAAGCAAACATGTTACAATGTGCCTTATGTGATCATTCAGCCTATAATTATGGACACTACAGGGCAAATTTGTTATTCTATGATAAACTTCTATTTTGGAAGAAGAAAATACAGCCTGTTAGAACAAGGCAATGTAACATCATGGAGGACATTTTCCGCAAAGAACTGCTGAAACAAAAGTATCCTCAAAATCAATACCTTAAGGTACAACTAAATAAGGGAAAGGCCAACATATCAATCCACTTGCCTACATGTAGTAGTGGAAGATCGTTCCTTACAATAAGTGGCAAATACTAACAATGAAATACTTTGTTTTTCCACCTAGGTAACATGTTAGTCCAAAGATCCTTTACTCTGCCTACATTTGCCATATCTAAATTACTAATCCACATGCCAACTTGTCTAATAGTGAAGTGCCAGTCAAAGGCCCATTTTGATTGACCAATTTGGTACTATGATTACAGTAACCATTAGCCTGTATAACTAATGTTACGCCACACATCCAATATGATTGCACAATAATGTGTCAAATAAATTGTAACAACGAAAGGCTACCTACACAAAATACCATTCTTACTTACTAAACTTAGCTACGTCCAGCAAGAAAGTGAGAAAGAAAGTTTAGAGTTACATAGGGAAACACGATCACATCGTTACAATATGCCATTTTCGTAATGTAACCAAATGTAATGCATACGTCTTTGTGAAGTGCCTGAATACAAATTATTTCATTCACCTGATAAGAATAATAGTATTTCAATAGACATAATTTGAACTGCATACTGTTGTTGCCAGGTAGGACAAACATTATGGCTTTACCTTCCTAGCAACACTTAATATATGCAGTTTGCATGCTGACTATGGAAATACTATTATTCTTATCAGGTGAATGAAATAATTTGTATTGAGGCACTTCACAAAGACCAATGCATTAAATTTGGTTACGTTACGAAAATGGTCTATTGTGGAGAGACGACTGTTGTAATGGTTTGTGCGTGCAACTAGATGGAAAATAGCCAAGCAAACACCATCTAATTTCACGGAGGTATTAATGTGAGAAGAGTAAGGGCGGACCAGCTAGGGGCATGGACTGATATTTAACAAGCCAGTCGAAGACAGAAAGCTGTGGAGAACCTATATGTGTTAAGGTCCATTTTGTTGTCACCCAAATTGCCTCCAAGCTTTGGAACTTAGATAGATAGATGAATAGTCTTTAACTCTGCTTACCTCTGACTGTAATTTCACCTGAATGGAGGATCGTAATAGACGATCCGTGTCGGAAGACCGGGTAGAAGGCATA
The DNA here is from genome assembly GCF_000002235.5 of Strongylocentrotus purpuratus. Classification (NCBI taxonomy): domain Eukaryota; kingdom Metazoa; phylum Echinodermata; class Echinoidea; order Camarodonta; family Strongylocentrotidae; genus Strongylocentrotus; species Strongylocentrotus purpuratus. The sequence continues at coordinate 30,552,531 of NW_022145598.1, forward strand.
ATAAGGTTTCCCATGCGCAGGGCTGGATTGGGAATGGAATGAAGTAAGATTTCAAATTCTTGTCAGTGCTGGGCTAAGAGAGGGGGTGTCGATTTGTGAGATTTTCCAAATGAAGGTACAGTTGATCTTTACTGTACTTGAGATGGGAGGACAAATTTAGATTTGGATTGTACACTGTATCTTTCTACGGCAATTTATAATATATAATAATAATAAAAGTGTATTCTTTCAGACTTGACACTCAACAATAATTACCCCAGTTTTCTTCTGTTTTTATTAACATGACTGAACGTGTTATCATCCTTCTTTTGCAATAGCGTTTCCATTGGGTAATTAATGTAAACATGTATTCAAATTATGGAAATAAAGACCTTGTTTGAGGAAAAGAGAAAAAATAATGTTTGTAACAGAAACATGTAGTTTAAATGCCCTTTCGAATAAAAATAAAACAACACATAATGATTTTACCCCCGCCCCCCCCCCCCCCAAAAAAAAAAAAAAATGACAAAAAAGGAGGATACTAAAAAAAGCCTATGGTTTCACCGATATTTGACATTTTAAAAATAGAATTACACTTCAAATCTAGTGAGTAAACATTTATAGATTAGCTCAACCAGACAGACCACTCACTTTCGGGAGGCAACAAGATCTTACCTTCTAGCTTCACAATATCGCCGATGTGACCTTACGAAAGGCCAGATATGTACGCTAAACGGCAGATCGTACCTCCCACAAATGTACTTAAACTTGTAGTCTGATATTAACCGAGTCTGAAAGAAAAGGTTAGGAAAATAAAAGGATATACAAGATCAGTTAAGAAGACGTTCCGGGCCAGAAATTTTGTAAACTGTACTTGCCAAAATCGATGGGATTAAATTTAAGTAAACCAAACATGAATGCGAATTGAAGGAAAGCAATGATGTATGTGCATGTCCTTGGTGGCATGTCCCTATATAGACCCTGCCCAGAAAATTGGGTTCTTGTGATTTTTTTTTTTCTTTTTCCAAATATCCCTGAAGGGGAAGTCGACCCGGATATTAAGTTGGTTTTAATAAAAGCAGAAAATGAAAGAAACAGGTCAGTGAATGTTTGAGAATAAATTTATCTACAAACAAGAAAGATATGAATTTTTAAAGTTGCGATTAAGCAAACAAAAATTGGCAACTCTGTGACGTATTTTGCGAGATCCTCTCCTATTTCCCCTCTACAAAAAAAAGACAATTATTTTTTTTCCCTCAGGAATATTTTCAATCATACATTTACCCAGTGTGTAATTATGGCAAATGTGATTTTTTTTTTTTAACAATCTCTGTATGAAACAAATTTAGAATTCCATTATCAATAACTAGGAAAATAAATGTTTATGAAATTGTCTAAAGCTCGCTAAACAGAATGTTGTCAATTTGTGTTTTCCTGATAATTCCAATTACTTTGCTACATTTAATTGGACATTGCTAAAAATGTCACTAATTTGTATCACTCATAAAGTGCTAAATTTAGCACTTAAAGATTCAATTTTAGCACTTTTTAGGAGCTCGCATAGTGACTGCACTCGAAGTGCTGAGTTAGCACTTGCACCCGGGCTACTTTGCTAGCACCCAAAGGAGCTGACTGTTGTGCTAAATTTAGCACTTAAAGATTCAATTTTAGCACTTTTTAGGAGCTCGCATAGTGACTGCACTCGAAGTGCTGAGTTAGCACTTGCACCCGGGCTACTTTGCTAGCACCCAAAGGAGCTGACTGTTGTGCACTTAAAGTGCCAAGTTTTGCTCTCTTTTGGGTGCTAGCAGAATAGCCCTTGTGCAAGTGCTAACTCATGCGTTGTTTGACATGCCCCATCTACATTTGGTATGTGGTCAAGGTGGATGTCCTTCGTCATTTACCACTTTCAACTCTTACAGGAAACATTTATTAAACCAACATCCACAAGAAGAACCTGAACCTGAAGTTGTACAGGGTATGGAGGGTCTAGTTGATGCTGATTTGGGTGTTGCTGTTGGTGAAGTGCATAATCCTGCAGCAGATGATGCATTTGATGATGATGATGATAGGATAGGCCTACTACAAGAACAAGATGGAGCAATGCATAATGACAGTACAAGACACTATGAATATGACAGACAATGAAAGCGGACAAAATATACAGTTCCTTAGGTAGACAAAGGAACATCCCTTCACTGCTATTATGTAAAAATGTGTAGAACAGGTGTCACATGCATATTCACCTGTTCTACACATTTTGCATTTTTCATTGGTTCTCTTTTATCAAACACCAACATGACCCATGCTATGACAAACAGAGTGTTATCTGCTGCAACAGCTTTGAATACTGATGTTGTTGACAGTTTAAGGAGCAAAGTTATTCAGACTTTTGAGGCCTTGGGTATTGACCTGGAGAATGAAGAATGTAAGAATCTCTTAGCTGAATTTGATTCAAAAACAAATATTCACAAGGTAACAGCTATTATACTAACCGACCAATCAGATCAGGTTATGCAGTCAGCAATCGATGTTAAGTGCTGCATATTGTTATAGCACTCGTTTTCTGCACTCAAATATTCAGCACGTTTCGGTTTCCTTGTTAAAGTTAACCCGTCAAGTGCTGATTTTGGCACTTCAAGTGCAGAATCTCACTCAGCACCCAACATTTAGCACCTCAGTTTTTTGCGTGTATGAGCGGGTGCTGTGTTATGTATTAATGAGAACAATGTATGAACATATTATCTGGGAGGGGGGGGGGGGAGAAGGGGGAATCGGGTTTTTAATACATGAAGTATTGTAGAGGGAAGTTGGGTATGTAGTGTTCAGGGCACCTTCCTGCAAAATGTCTAGGTAGACTACCTTGAAAGTATGCTGCTGGAAAAAAACAGCGGCCAATTTTCAAAATTGTCGCCATGTATTAAACTACTGATGAAAGATTTTGGTGATTTCTGTTTAACAAAACCTTATTTTACCGTGTGGGGTGTCATATTAAAATAAAATCACATTTTTGATAAGATGATATTACATTAAATAGGTTTGGGATGATTTTGAGCAAAATGTGAGTAAACGATATGATTTTTAAAAAGTTCATAAAACATTTCCCCCAAAATATGGTTTGCTCAAAAAGTACTATTTGTATATATATTAAACAAATTATAACGACTACTGACTCGGAAACTTCTGGAAAACTGTCGATAAATATGATTAGCATTATATTGGAAGTCACTTCAAGTTCATTGCTTAAATGTGACACTTTTATATGAGCTAATATGTCAGTTTTTTGGTTAATAAGGAAGGACTTTCTTCTTCTTGTTAATGGTAACATAGTAAGAAGAAAAAATAATATATCACGAGTGGATGCTATCATCGAGCAGATGCCTATTTTGATAGGAAGTGCGATTTCAGATGATGCAGTTTCCTCAGGTTTTACTGATAACACTCTCTAGACTTAGTTCCCATTGCTATAGCCTAGAAAAACTGGTATATGATGTGTTCTCAAAAAAAAAATTAGGCTATCGGTCAAATAATAAATAATACTTTTTGTTTGAATTCAGCATAGGGATATCGACTGCTTTAATACTCCAGGGGGTGTTTCACAAAGATCCCAAGTTGAACTTATCTCTCAGTTGGACTTAAAAATTATGGAAAGCAGTTAGCATCTTTGAAACTATTTGTAAAAGTTATTTTGAAAGACATAAAATGTTGATTCAAATCATTCATATTTTTCTATTATCAAGGAGATTTCATGTTCTTGATGTGGAATTTATAGAAAATCTAAAATACTTGATATTTCGCATATGAATATATTTTATTTTAACACTACAAATGGCTCTCCAAAATGTTTAAGTTCAACTTAGGATCTGTGACCACCCCCCCCCCCCCCCCCCCACAGGACTGGCTGTTTCTATACTGCTCTCAGGAAATTTGCCTCCCTGCTATCACCCCGAGGCGCACCTGGGTGGGTGGCGCGTCGAGGGGTGATAATAATAATAATATAGCAGGGAGGCAAATTTCCCTTGAGCATATAAAACAGCCAGGCATCTTGTAGTAGTGGATATCTCTATAATTTATACTGGGAATCTCAATCAACACTGAAGCATAGCTTTTCTGAGATTCCCTTTTTCCCCCTCTCAGTTAAATCAAGCAATATAAAATATTTTGTCTTATTATCAAACTTAAATGTACTCTGTAAACTTTTTTTATTATGAACATACTTGTCAGTATTTCGTTACTTTTATAATTCATTTGTTCTATTATATATTGTAATACTGTATGGTTTATATACGTCATTTAACTTGTGGATATTTGAGTGGAAAATAAATAAATCAAATCAAATCAAAGGTGTAACAAAAGGCATTTCTGAGAAGAGTAAGAAGTAATAGGGCAAGTGTCAAAATAAAAAGGGCGACTTATCAGAGGTCAAAATGGGCACATATCATAAGGGGAAGGGTGCACTTGTTACAAAGTAAAAGGGGCAGCTCTTAGATATCAAGCAGATAGGAGCAATTATCATAGATGAAGGGGGTATGGTAAGCAGCACTTAAAGATAAAGGTGAGTTCTGGGCCCTGTATTACAAAGAGTTGATATCAATCGCAACTTATTTGTGATTGATATCAATCACAACTATGTACATAAGAGATGGGAGACTGCAAACTTGTGATTGATTTAGGGACTTGATATTGATTCGGATCAATATCAACTCTTTGTAAGACGGGGCCCTGGTCATCCGATTGCATTGTGAAAGAAAAGGTGTGGAATGGATCAGAAAAAGTTGAGCATATAGCATGTAAGTAATGGTGTGTACTGCAAAGTTCGAGAGGGGGGAATGAGCACTATTTCTTTTCTTTTTTTTGCTCCCGAAAATTTGAAAATCGCGCCGGCCGAAAGGAGTCATCAAAATTTGGCCCCGTTTTGGCAAAGTAACAAGCACTGTACACAGAAAGATGTATATTTGACTACACAAATGGTGTCGAGGCTACTAACCTTGATTTCCTAATCTTTCTATGCTCATTACTCAGCCAGTATACATTTTCTACCAAAATTGTTTGACAAATGACATTTATTTGTAATCTTGAACATTTAGTGTAATTTTCGTTTGATTCTGTGAGAATTCATTTTGTTTTTTTCACCAGAACTCAACTTTATCTTTAATAGAATGTAAAACAGGGACCTACTTTTTTTTAAAGAGATACTCATCTGATGTTAAAAGGGGGCACTTTTCCTACGGAGAAAGAGGCAATCTTCGGATACTTAAAAATGTGGGGTAGGGGGAGATGGGGCACTTTGCTCCCCCGGGTGTGTCGCTTCTGAACGTAAGCATTTGTAACGTTGCAGAACATAGTATGTTTCTATAGTTTTGACACGTATGACCAATTTTACCTTCAGGTTAAAGGGAAATCCAACTAAAAGAGACAACAAGTTTTTATTAAATGTGACTAAATATGAGAAAGGTATGATTTTTTGGATGTTGTAATCATTATCCATATGGGTAATTCAAATTGGTTGAAGCGGTAATGTCAATGTGATGTAGTGCCAGACTATTTTCCCATCTGTTCCAACATGTAAAATGACTAAAATGTTATTTTTTCCAAATTTCATTGCTCATGAAGATCTATTCCTTTTAGAAGACCTATAATAAAATATTTTGAGTAGTGCCCTAAGGGAGTAAGAACTTACGAGAAAAAACAGAAATTAACTGTATTTGTGTACAAGGCAAATGCTACGTCACAATCCAATGGCCGAACTTCCCCTTTAAGATTCGCATATCGACTTAGTGATTTCATATTTCAAACATTCATTCTTTTTTATTGGTCCGAATCATTCAAACTTTTCCATTCCGTTTCTGTCATTTTACAGCTTTCATATGAATCAACTTATTACAAGGGTTGTACATTTGTTTTATTTACTTTTGTTCTATCTCAGCTACCTAGGCTTGTTCTATAAGTCATTTATTTTGATATTTTAGTGATAACTTCTACTGATTGATATATATATATCATATATTTATTTATCAAAGGACACGTGTTAATTTACATATGTTATAAACAACCTTGACAACCGTAGCAGAAATGTTACATTTTACGAGAGAAATGCATAAATGAGGCACCCAGACATAGTGATATTACAAGTGGGAGTGCAAACAAGGATTCTATCATCACAATTGTTACACTTTGGACAGACGTTCTGTAGCATACATATAATTTCTGTTCATTATGTTGCTGATGCTACAGATATCTGCTGCCATGTAGTAAACTTAAGTTATCGATGATGATGATGATGATGATGAACAGCATTTGTATAGCGCCATTTATCTGCAAAAGCATTCAAAGGCGCCTGGCTCCCTCAATATGCAAGTGATTTATCTAATACCCTTGTCGCCACATTCCAAAGTTGTTTTTAACACTTTATAACGTATACATGGGAAAAATATAGACAAGTACGTGTAAGTGTACTTAATAAAAAGTGACCAACTGCAAAATTGTTGAAAAAATATTATGGGACATGCATATTCAGACTTGTAGATAGTCTGCTATGACTCAATCTTTCTTGTGAAATTAGTGCTATACAGCTTGAATAATTTGTTATTATGAGCCTACTGTATGAACCCTTTTTTCATGGCATTTTAATGAACAGTGCCATACAGCTTTGAACATTCTCATCATATCATGTAAGATAAAATCCAAATGGCAGTATATCTAGAACAAATATGATTCAAAGTTACAGACAAAAACTGACAGTTTCTTGGTAATATTCAAACAAATTGAGAGTGGTTACTTACATAACAATCATTTGTCTTTATTATCCGTGCAAAGTGTTTTGCTGTTCTTCGAGAGTGACGTTTACTGTATAAAAAAAATATAAAAAAATATGTCATGATACAAAAATGTTAAAGGGGAAGTCCACCCTGAAATTAAGTTAGTTTTAATAGGAGTAGAAAAATGAGAGAAACAAGTCAGTGAAAGTTTGAGCAAATTCCGATTAAAAATAAGGAAGTAAGGATTTTTGAAGTTGTGATCAAACACAAATTGGCAACTCTATGACGTATCATGCGAGCTCAACTTCCATTTGCTCAGTACTAAAAAAATCTAAAATTTTCATTTTCCCTCAAGAAAAATTTCAACCATACATGCACCCTAATTATAATAATTGCAAATATGTTTCTATACTCCCCCTGCAAGGAACAAATATATATTCCGTCATCAATAACGAAGAAAACATGATTTTATGGAATATTATGCACAAAGCAAATGAAGGAGAGCTCGTATAATAAGTCACAGAGTTGCCAATTTGTATTTGATTGATCACAACTTCAATAATTCATAACTTTCTTATTTTCATTCAGAATTTGCTCAAACTTTCACTCACCTGATTTTCTTATTATTCTGCCTCTATCGAAACAAACTTATTTTGGGGGTGGACTTTCCCTTTAAGCCGATGAATAAACCAGCAGTTTAGAGGTGCAAAGTTTCATTTAATTACCGTTCAAACTCCTTTCTTTCTTCCTCTAAAAATCCAATGCTTATGCGACATGTAATGTCTAATGAAGATCTCTACATTTTCATCATCTTCCTTTAAAAAAGTGACATTTTAAATACATATCCTTGGTTATCTTTCTTTTCCTTTTTGCAACATGCTAAGATCCACCCTTTAAAAACTCATCAAAAATTCATTGATTAACAATAATACCCCACGTAGGCTACATAATTGGAAGTGGTTGTCTCGGGAGTTTAAAGGTACTAAGTCCCATTTGGAGGCCCAAAAAATGAAAAGGTTAAATTCCAACGGCATTTGAAAGTTAATACTAATTTAAAACTTCCCTAAAAAAAAAAAAGGGGGGGGGGCTTGAAAATGTCTTTGAGTGGGAAAATAACGACTATCAGTCGTCAAATCGACTTAGGAGCTATAGAGCCAATAATTAATAGTCTTCATTTTTAGCTCATTGTACCGAATGCTCGTACGTTTTATGCTGCGCAAAGATTCAATCAGTTTAATATTAGCCATTACAAGAAGTGGGTTATTGATGTAGACAAATGCTCATGTATCCTTTACAGCTAATGTTATGTATGTTATTACCAAAGAAGAAAAAAGTCAGTCAGTCACTCGATAGTGTCTGACAGTGAACGTTTAAATTTCACAGATAGGACATACATGCCATATTCATGATTCCTGCATCGTTCTATAGAATTTGAGGTTGGCTGCAAAAGGGACATAGTACCTTTAAAGGGGAAGTCATCCCTGATATTGAGTTGTTGTTTTTGTTACAAAAGAAATAAAATGAGACGAGCAGGTCTATGAAAGTTTTTGTGCTAATTCCAATTAAAAATAAGAAAGTTGTACATTATTGAAGTTTGAAAACACGAATCGGCAAAATTTGTTGTCAAAACTACATTTTACCCATCAACGTCTTGGGGCACAGTGCAGTTTCAAGACCCCCTTGGACAATGATTTTAACCATGCCCTTCAATGGAATCTATATGCGTATAGTATTTACCTATCGTTGCCTGCGATGGTGATAGTGCCAGAACGACCAATTAGAGCAGTTGCAGTCATACGATGGAAGTTGGTCTTGGTGATTACCTACAAAGGGAAACCACAAGGTGAAATATATAATTTGAAGGGGGATTTAACTGAAGAAAAAATGGCACTGATTAGAAAGGATAAGGGGCACGTAGTTAAAGGTAATGCAAAGTTTTTTGAAATTTTGAATATGAGCTAGGTAGTGATCCTTTAAAATGTTTATATAATTGGATGCCCCTGTGGATGTATTATAAGCACTAGAAAAAATTAGCCCCTAAAACACTTCTGCTTTAGAGAAATTGAATATATCAAAATTTACCTGTGCTCCAAATAAGTTTCAAATACATGTATAGCGCCTACGGCCATACAATAATAGCTGCGACCATGAAAATCTCGAAATATGCAGTTCTGATAAATAATTTTCCAACGGGAATAGCCAAACGGTCGATTTTAGTCAAGAGACATTATGTTAAAGCTACAGTAATATTAATATTGGGGGAGCTACATGTATACAACATGAAGAGTTTATTATTTACAATATACACTTTGGACTCGATTTCAACCGCGACAGCGATTATTGAAAATTGTAGGATCGCATATGCTTCCAGTATTTACATTTGAACCAAATTCATGACCCCGTACCGAAACTTTGTACTACCTTTAAACCAAAAAATGGGCATTACTCAGATTCTAAAACGGTGATTTACAAGAGGCGATGGGACACTGATCAAAATTGATAAGGGGCGCTTCTTGTGCCTGAAAAGGGGCATTCATCCCAGATGAATATCAGAAAGGTAAGAGGCATTCATCACAAATAAATGGGCACTTATCTAATGAAAAGTGACACCTATCATTTTTTAATAGATGCATTTATGATTTTCAGAGATGTAAGAAATGTCATTTAGAACAAGAGAAGGGGATCTTATTACAAAGAAAAGGAGCAAGTGTCAAAATAAAAAGAACCACTGATCGGAGATCAAAGGGGCACTCATCAGAAGGGGAAGGGCTACTTGTTAAAGTAAATGGGCGCAATTATCATAGATGAATGGGGGTACTTATCAGAAGTGGTAAGTAACACTTCAAAGAATGTATAACAGACACCTATTATAAATAAAAAGGGGCACTTATCTGATGTTGCAAGGGGGCAATTTTCCTATGTAGAAAAGGGCAATCTTTGGGTACTTGAAAAGGTGTGGGGGAAAGGGAGGGGGAGCTGTTCTCCCCCGGTGTGTCGCCTCTGAACGTAAGCGTTTTTAATGTTGCAGAACATATTTCTATGGTTTTGACACATATGATACTATATCCATAGTATTGATTTTGAATATCGTATCTGAATCCATGCTCACGGATGTAAATTCAAAAGAAATTGAGAGTTGTTACTTTAAAACCATTTTCTGCAATGACCTTGTACTCTTCCTGGCCATCTTATTGTATCATCATTACTATTGTTATTATTATTGAGTTAACTGGCATTGCAAAATCACAGGGGGAATAATTACAGTGAACCAAATATGTATGTAAGCTGTAGGAATGCAATGTCAATGATTTATCTTGGAGGTGTTCATGGAGGCGCGATAGCTCAGTTGGTAGAGCAGTGGTCTCGTATTCCGGCGACCGGGGTTCAAAACCAAGTCGATGAGCTAGTGCATGCCCTTTGGTAAGGCATTAATCCTCATCACCAGGTCCGTCGGAGAAGACCTAAAGCAGTCGGTCCTCTGGGTGCTTACTCACAAGCATGTATGCTTTCTTAGCAGTCAGGTAAAATAACCACTGACGCACACATCTTATACCCGTGTCGCCACATTTCACAGTTTTTGTCTCGCCTGCGTAGCAAAAAGCGAGACATAGGCGCCGCTTTTCCGGTGATGGCGGAGGCGTCAACATCAAAAACTTAACCTTAGGTTAAAGGTAAAGACCAGTTATGGTCATGCGATTGCATTGTGAAAGAAACATTGTGGAATCGATCAGAAAAGGTTGATCATCTAGCATCTAGCATCTGCAAGGTTCTGGAATCATCAAAATGATAAGAAATTTGGCCCATTCTTCGTAAAGTTACAAGCACTATACACAGAAAGATGTATACGGGACTACCCTATATCTCTCACAGACCATGAGAGAAACAAATTTACCAAATATATGAATGAGTAGGCGGTTTCCCGGCGAATTTTTTATCATCATGTATTAGTCAAAACATATTCTTTCACATGATTGGTAATGAGAGCTTCCAATTCATTTTTTGAAATTGGGGCGTTTCCAATACTGGTCTTTACCTTTAAGTTTTTGAAATGTTAGTATAATTTTGAAAGTATAAGGTCTTATTCAATGAAACTTGGACCAAAGGGTTATCAAGTACCCCCAATCATGTGATTATAAGTTCAGGTCACTAAGTTAAGGTCAAAGGTCATTTCAGGTCAACAAACTTAGACTATGAATTGATCTGAAGTTCTTCTTCGATAGTGAGGTCATGAAAAGTGAAGCTTGGTAAGAGTATGGTGTCTTTTGCTGATTTATACACTTTTGAATAATACCTGGAGCTATGTAACCATATGGAACTTAGGAGAACCTATAGGAGTGTCTTTTGGAGTCTGCTGGTGGCTGGAAACTACCTCTTTATCAACTTTTATGTGAGACCATTTTCATGTTTTGGAACCCTTTTTTTTTTATTGCTGGTCCCATATACCCGTTTTGCTTGTTGGATTTACCCATCGTAGCACTCGCTATTTCTTCTCGTTGGTAGATTGGCTAAGATTATACACAACAATAACAGCGGATTCCCCCAGCTATTGTTTGCTGGTCATGACTTGCAGTGACTCATCAATCTGGGACTAATCTGACTCCCATTCCAGCTCTATTCATCTATTGGACCTATACTATCCACCATGGCAGGCTCAACGGGCAATGCTACAACAAGAGGGATATATAGAAGACCAATAAGAACGTTATCGTTCAAGAGAGAGTGTTTGTTGCATCTAGAACATTTTTTAATGGAGTCCCATCACATTGCAGTTTTGGGGAGGGACTATGATTATATTACCCCCTTGGATAGCCTCCCAGAGTCTGGTTTTGAAGGTTTCAACTGAGTCGCAGGCAAAGATGCTGGGGGAAGTAAATTCCAGGCCCGTATGGTTCTTGGAAAGAAGGTGAGCCGATAAATATCCGTCTTGCATCTTGTGTTAGAGAAGGAGAGATTATGATGTCCCTTGAGTATCTTCTGGGGTTGTGTGATGTATTCAGGTCTGGGTATATGGCTACTTGGTCTTTGATGGATTTGAAGAAGAGCGAGTGTCGAGCCACAAAACGTCGACTCTGTAGCGGTTACCACTTTAGATCACTCACTCTTAAGGTCTCATACATGGACGTCTATATTTTTCCAGTGACAAATCTAGCCCCTCTGTTCTGGACTCCCTCTAGTTTGTTGATATTTTTACTTAAATAAGGATCCCACACGCTACAGGCCTTAATAGACAGGTGAATGCAGCTTCTCTGATCTTCTTGGTAGAGAAGCCAAACCGGTTCCGACGAATCATCCCAAGCTTACAGTATGCCTTTTTAAGTACGTTATCCACTTGGTTCTCCCAGAATAAGTTGTTGGTTAGTTCCACTCCGAGGTAGGGATGGTAGTTTACCTCAATGAGGGTAGTACTGTTTATGTAGTATGCTTGGTTGAATTTCATTTACCACTTGTCTGCCCATGTAAATAACCTGTTCAGATCCGTCTGGAGGATTACTGTGTCTTCGATCGTCTTAATCGCTCAGTAGAGTATGCAATCATCTGCAAATAGCCTTAAACTCGACGAGATATTTATATCAATATTGTTGATATATACGATGAAAAGGAGAGGGCCGAGGACGGACCCCTGCGGTACGCCTGATAGAACCGCAGCCGAGGCTGAGCATTCCCCATCAACGACCACTCTCTGTGATCTTGTTGTCAGCCAAATGTTGATCCACTTAAGAGCCCCCCCCCCCCCCCCCACTCAGTGTTATTTAAAGTACGCATATGCTTGTTCCCTCCTTTTGAAAACACCCCCTAAGTCCGGTGTGTAAAGTCAATACGGGCCGGATTTTTGTGTACTACGAGCCGGACTTTGGTGCGTAAAAAGTACCCCTTTACCGGACATTTCGGTAACATGCATGGTATCCCTCCGTTCACGGAGTGGAGGGAGGGGGGGGGGGTTTAGAGAAGTTGGCCTTGAATGCCACACTTGTGAAGTAGGAAGAGAAGTCTTTGATGGGGTACCTTATCAAAAGCCTTGCTGAAGTCGAGAATCATGACGTCCTGTTGAGTACCCTGGTCGAATGATCGTATAAGGTCTTCTATCGTAAGAATGAGCTGACTCTCACAGCTTCGGAGTTTCCGAAATCCATGCTGTTTTTCATTTAAGAAATTGTGATCATCAAGATGCTGGATGATGTGTCTGTAAAAAACATGTTCCAAAATCTTACAAGAGTGGGATGTTAAGGAGACTGGCCGGTAATTCTCTGGCGAGTGACGGTCTCCTTTCTTGTATATAGGAACAACGTTAGCAGACCTCCCAATCAAGTGGGATGTCACCTTCATCTAGGGATTTCTGAAATATTGCAGTCAGAACTGGAGCAATCTCATCTTTGGCCTCTTTGAGAATGATGTTGGGAATTTCATCGGGACCGTGTGCTTTCTTCACCTTCGTGGGTCCCATTCCCATTCCCCACTTCACACGAATCCTGAATTCAAATCTATAGATATTTTCACTCAATATTATGACCATGTGTGACCAAGCTGTAATTAATTAATTTCTTGTCATGCCAATTAATCAGATTAAATCAGATTTCATACTACCTGTAAAATGATAGGACTATACTCTGTAAGTAAACATAAATTGTATATTTTGTATTATCATATATCTCGGATAATCATCTATATATAAATATATTTTTAAACAAATGTTAACTAGGTTTTAAAAAAAGACTACTTATTACTTTGAAAGTGTATTACAAAATTGCATATGACATTTAGTAAATGGTAACAACATGTTTTACTATTTAAACGTTTTAATTGCATAATTAGAACATGTATTATTTCACCATTGTTTGAAATTAGTTGTTTAGTTCATCACAATCAGTAATTAATATTTTTTTTTAAAAAATGCTAAAAGTATTGATTCCTTTATTCTTGTATGTATTTATAATTTGTAAACTGAATTGTATGAGTCTCCGGACTTTTCATTCAGTATGTTTTTATTTACAATAAACCAGAATTGAAATCCGAGGAGCTTGGTGATACCGTGTATATTGATAGTCAAGTCAGGGAGTCGTGTTAAGTCTCCAGCAATGCCATCACCAATCTCGTTATGCCAGGTATTAGGTATAATATGATCCTCAAGGGTAAATACTTGGCAGAAGTGATCATTTAACATCTGGGCCTTTTCGCATGGCAGAGATGCTTCTCGTCCATTTAGACGTAGTACAGGAGTACCAACTGTGTCCCTTCTCCTGCTTTTAAAATATGAACAAATATTCAACATCATCCTAGAAATGGTTACATGCCACCTATGACACCCATATCGGAATAAACATCCAAGGCCATCTGATCAACAACCTCCGCTTCGCTGACGATTTAGTTCTTCTTGCATGCAACGAGATATAATCTCCAGTCCATTGTAGATTGTGTACACCAGTGGAGCTCAAACTTTGGCCTCAAAATCAATATTGTCAAGACAGAGGTCCAGGTCATCAGCAAACAGCAGCAAGACATTAACATCAGCATAGGTGGAACCAAACTACTACAGGTGGAAACGTTTGTTTGCCTGGGAGGTACCATCACTCAATCAGGAAAATGTACAGAGGACATAAAGAATAGGATTGGAAAAGCCCTGGGTGCTGTTCAAAGTCTACACAGCATATTGACAGCCAAAGATATTAGAGATGTCACAAAACTTGAACTTTATAAGGTACTCATCCTATCCATCCTTATGAATGGATCAGAAACATGGACACTGAAAAAAGAAGATGAGTTCAGGCTCCTTACCTTCGAAATGATCTGCCTCCGACAAATCTTGGGTGTAACCAGATTAGAAAAAATAAGAAACACAACAATTCGAAAGACTCTAGGACTTGATGAAACCATTCTGGACAAAATAGCCCCAAAAAACCCGGCTGCGATTCTTTGGCCACGTTAACAGGATGATCCCATCACGATACCCAAAGATACTCCTAACTTCTAATATTCATGGTGATAGAACCCGGGGTAGACCAGCCAAAAAATTGTTAGATTGTGTAAAGGCTGATTGTGCTACTAGATGTCTGGGATCCCTCACAGAAGCGACCAGAACGTCACAAGATAGGAGGATCTGGCTTGAGGTCATGAAGCAGAAGCCATCACACATCTCACAGATGGTGCGGAAGGCTTAGGTCAAGGTATGTCAAATGCAGACGAGACCGCCGAGAGCGTTTCTCTTGTTTCAAACATCCGTCACACTTCGTAACGCCTCTCGCTATACTAACATACATTTGTTTTATTTACTTTTGTTCTATCTCAGCTACCTAGGCTTGTTTTTAAAGTCATATATTTTGATTTTATAGTTATAACCTCTACTGATTGATATAAATATATATAATATATATTTATTTAAGAAAGGACACGTGTTAATTTTCATGATAAACAACCTTGACTACCGATACACACATTGTACTTTTTACGAGATAAATGCATAAATGAGTCACCCAGAGATAGTGATAGGGTGATATGACAAGTTGGAATGCAAACAGGGACTCTCTGATAACAATCATTACACTTTTGACAGAAGTTGCATTGCATACATATAATTTCAGTTCATTATGTGGCTGATGCTATCTGCTGCCATGTAGTAAACTTAAGTTATCGATGCAAGTGATTTATCTGATACCCTTGTCGCCACATTCCAAAGTTGTTTTTAACGTCCTTCACACTTTATAACGTGCACATGGACAAAATATAGTACATGCAGGGAGGTGTTTTATACCCTGGTACATGTAAAGTGTACTTCATGAGAAGTGGTCAACTGCAAAATTGTTGTAGAAATATTATGGGATATGCATATTCAGACTTGTAGATAGTGTGCTATGACTCAATCTTTCTTGTGAAATTAGTGCTACAGCTTGAATAATTTGTTATTATGAGCCTATTGTGTAAACCATTGCTATTTAATGCATTAATAATGAACAGTGCAATGCGGCTTTCAACAGATGTAAACATTCTTATCATATCATGTTACATGTAAGATAAAATCCAAATGGCAGCATATCTAGAAATATGATTCAAAGTTACAGACGAAAGCTGACAGTTTCTTAGTATATACAAACAAATTGAGAGTTGTTGCTTACATTTTTACCATCTCTCTTTAACTCCCTCGCAAAATTTCTTGCTTTCTTCTGAGCACGGTGTTTACTATAAAGAAACAACAAAACAGTCATTATACAAAAATATTCAAGGCTATGATTAAAACCAGCAGTTTAGAGGTGCAAAGTTTCATTTAATTACCGTTCAAACTCCTTTCTTTCTTCCTCTAAAAATCCAATGCTTATGCGACACTTAATGAGGTCTGTCTAAATGTAGATCTCTATATTTCCATCATCTTATTTAAGTGACATTTTAAACACTTATCCTTGGATATCTTTCTTTTCCTTTTTGCAACATGCTAAGATCCACCCCATGAAAATCCTCTAAAAACTCATAAAAAAGTCATTGATTTACAATAATACCCCATGTAGGCTACAATACATGGAAGTAGTTGTCTCAGGGACCTTGAAGGGGAAGTCATATCTGATATTAAGAATAACTGAATCTACTGCTACTATTTCAGATAATGTAATTACTACTAATTCCATTTACCTATATTACAAGCGGGTTGATATACTGTGATATTTCGGATCACCAACCAATATTTCATATAACTTCTATTAAATCTACTAAAGAGACCTCTTTGGCGGATAGCGCTCCACATGGTGTGTTTTCATCAAACAATATAACTTCTTTTAAAAATGAAATTGAGAGTACATGTTAGAATAACATCATATTATACAACACGCAACATTAAGTCAAGCCTACGATGATTTCATGGCAAAGTTCCGAAGATTATATGATAAGAATTTTCCTTTTGAAACGCCTAAAAGGAGTAAAAGAAAATTAAAACCATGGGTGACTGATGATTTTAAGTCTATTCAAAATACAAAATACTTTGTATAAAAATATATCAACGACCCATCCCAAAGAAATGAAAAGAAATATAAATAAATACGAAACAGAGTAAATTCATTAAATAAACAGATGAAAATCGACTATTATAAAGAAAAAATTGATAAATATAAATATATACATAATGTTAATGGCACATGGCGATCTATAAACTCGGTTTTAAACAAGAAAAGACAACAAATTTCAAGTACATTAGATTGTAATGGTGAAATTTTGACAGATTCTCAGAAGATCGCTGACGTTTTGTTATTATTTTTTGTAAACATTGGTGCTAATTTAAATACATGTAGTCTTGCACCTGAAAGCAATATTAACTTTAGACAAAACCTACCCCATCCAATCCCCAACTCTTTGTTTATGTCACCTGTTATGGGAAATGAAATATGTAATATTGTTAAAGCCTTCAAGAACAATAAGGCCCCTGGTCTAGACGAATGTTCCCTATAATTATTAAAGCTGTTATTGACCTAATGATTAATAGTTATGTAAACCACTCTACATTGTTTCTTTATCATATCACTCGGTGCCGGTAAATTCCCAGACAATATGAAATTAGCATTGCTACTATGTTGCAGTCCTCTTCCTTTCTCTTTCTCTCCATCCATGCTCTCTCTCCTCCTCTCCTACTTGCTTATTTATTCCTTTCTTCTATTTATAATGTATGATACTTGTATGTGTTTGTGTATTCAGGCGTACACATTACAAGCTATGCTTACTGGGATTTGCGTCTTCTGTCTTGTAATACCTGTTCTTAAATTATATTCATGTTCCAACGTATAAATTGTATTGTTTAAACATATGCCAAATATGTTGTCAAATTGAATGGGAGAAAATGAATCTTAATTTGAATTTGAATTTTAATAAAAGCAGAAGAATGAGAAGAACAGGTCTGTGAACATTTGAGCTAATGCAAAAATAAAAAAATTATCAATTGTTGAAGTTGCGATCAATTAAACACGAATCGACAAAATTCGATGTCGAAACTGCGTTATACCCCTTAACGTCTTGGGGCACAGTGCAATCTCAATAATTTAATCATGCGCCTCAATGGTGTCAATAATTATGTGTAGAGCATTTACCTACTGTTGCATCTGATGATGGTCTTGCCAGGATAGAGTTTACATGTAGCTTTGGAAGGCCGACGACGGAACTTCATGATTAATCCCTGCATTAGGCAAAGGCATTTTTATTGCACAAAAACAAGAAGAAAACAAAACCTGACAACTGTTAAAAACGTTTGCACATGTACAGTGTGTTGCACGCGTCAGTAGAAAATATAAAGGCGCTTCTACATATAAGAATTAAAGGCATTAAGGTTCCTGCCAAAGAAGAACTTAACATGGCATTATTTCCTTTATGTTTTACGGGCCATGAGTCTGGAAAAGAGACCATGGATCTACTAAGTACGCACTAAGAAATAAAGGTGTAATTCTGCTACAAACGCAGCATCCTCTGTCAAATACGCGTAGGTGGAAGCAAGCCTGCACCCAAATCGAACCCTTATTTTCTTAGTGTGCAAATAAGATTTGTTCTTAAATTTGAGTAAAAACGTTGATGAAATAACATTCTCTTTATATTTTGGTCAGTTCTACAACTTACACCTGTACGGCAGTACCATGCAATATATGCATGTGGAATATAAAATCATAAATTTGTTTATATCAAAGACAAGTGATGTATGGATTTATACAGTTTACTGGTGAACGCACTACTTTATGAATTTTGAAATTAAGAGCATTTCAACAAAAAATTAACAATCTTTCAAATTGATTTGCAAACAATGTCCGCAAATCTACGGGGAAAAGAGAACGTAAAATTCATCTTACCTTAGGTGTTCTCGTGCATCGGCATATGGCATCGGTGCCAGACCGAGCTAGTATTTCCTCTTGATTGTACCCTACACTAAAAGTACACATAGCATTGTGGAAATTAATGTCTTCCTTCCGTATTTTCATCTTACGGCTCGTACGGGTTCCTTAAATGATGAAACACTGTAGCTATGCTCGTACGTGATCACGTCTTATCTGTCACCTTGGTTAGTCCTCTGTTGCGTCCGTCGCTTTGCCAAGCACGATGCCGTTTAAGTATAATCACAAGACCTGAGAGAGATAAAGCTGAAGTTAATGATTTTTTTAAAATACATTAAATAACTTGACTTGAACATTTCTTAAAAGTTTTAGGTTTTACAACAAGTAAGAAAATTTTAAGCTAAGGAATGAATCATTAATATATTATATGTGCCTTCACATACATCCCATAGTGCACAGAATCCATAAACTTCACATTAATGCATACATTTGTAAATGAATCTTTGAATGATATTTAATTAGATGCATATTTTATTGCACATGTAGACTCACATGCAAGGGTGTCGATTTGTATCCGTGGTTGGGGGGATGATAGGTGCCAAAATATTTTCGGCAATGGAACAAAGCAACCAAGAGGTAGAAGCGTGTGGCAAGTTGCACCCGTACCAAGCGCGTAGCCAGGATTTCATTTTAGGGGGCGGTAGTGAGCACGCGAAGCGCGGTCCCTATGGGTTGGATGCAGGGAGGGGGGTGTCCTGCCACTGTCACAAATAAGGTATAAAATTATGCTCATCCGACATTAATTTTGATGTTTGATACCCCTGAGCTTCTAAGGGCTCCGCCCTGTGAAAAAAACGTGTAAAAAAACACGTTAATTTTACCGTTTTGGGGAGATAGGCCCCCCCCCCCTCCCTGGCGTTCAAGGGGGGGGGTACGATTTTTCAAATTTTTGAGGGCCCCAAAAAAAGATTAGTGCTCTCTAGTAATTTCGCGACTACTCCGGAACCGCGGCAGATATAAAGTTTTTCTTTCATGACTTTTTTCTTTTGAGTCTTACGCATCTTTTGAAACATTTTTTGTTGAAAATTGGACGTATAGTTGCGGAGTCACGTGACCTTTTGTTTTTGCATATCAGCCCTAAAATCGCTCATTTTTGTGATTTATGTACCAAACATATGGAAATACCATTTATTCTTTTAAAAAAGAGAAAACATTGGTTATTTGGTTTTGTTTTCAAGTTAATGTGTTTGTTTTTGGGTCAAAATAGTTGAATTGTGGTTAGAAATGAAATAAAACAACAAAAACAATATCATACATAAATACAAATTATCAAAACAAGAGATAACATAGGGATAAACTGGCTCTTCCAACTTTGTTGTCGTATTATTATTCTAACGAATATATGTAGTGAAAAAGAACGCTTGAATATGAATTATATATGATTTGTTTGCATAAATTACCATAAATATGCAAATGAGTGAATTTTTCAAAAAATTGAAATTACCATATTTGTTTATACACTTCACTTGACATGCATGCACATTTTCGCGGCGATCGGCTGTGAAACGGCCGAGATCTTAGGGGGACCCCCCCCCCCCCACCCTCAAGTCTACTTCAATCACATTGAAAAAAAGTATGACTTAAATCATCTCTCTCATCATTATACCGCTATAGTATTCATGTTTTTAATATTATTTATTATCCTTCCATTGAACAAGTTCATGAAGAAAATACTTATCTCTCTGCAACATTAAAAAAGAATCTTCATTAATATGTCTTAATTTGTATTGATAGCCTTGTGGTCGCCAACAGTGGCGTAGGTAGGGGCGTCTCCAAAGGGGGGTGTGGGGGTGCGACACCCTCCCCCCCCCCCACCTGTCAGGATATTGTCGGTAAAATTGCGCTGCCGTCGGGAAAAAAGAGGAAAGGGGGAGGGGAAAAAAGAGAGGGAAAGGAAAAAGAAAAAGAAAGAAAGAGAAAAACGAAAAAGAGGGAGAATAGGAAAGAAAGGAAAAGAAAGAAGAAAAAAAGGGGCAAGAGCCCTTTGCCCCCATTTGCCTCTTTTCTTCTTCTTCCTCTTCTTTCTTTCCTTTTATCTTCTCTTTCCCTTTCCTTCTCTCTCTCTCTCTTATTTATTTTTTTGGCGGGGGGGGGGGGGAGGCAAGAGCCCTTCGCCCCCGTTTCCTTCTACTTTCTCTTCTTTCTTTCCTTTTATATTCTCTTTCCCTTTCCCTTTCCCTTCTCTCTCTCTCTCTCTCTCTTATTTATATTTTTGGCGGGGGAGGGCAAGAGCCCCCCCCCCGTTTCCCTCTTTTCTTCTTCTTCCTCTTCTTTCTTTCCTTTTATCTTCTCTTTACCTTTCCCTTCTCTCTCTCTCTCTTATTTATTTTTTTGGCGGGGGGGGGGGGGAGGCAAGAGCCCTTCGCCCCCGTTTCCTTCTACTTCCTCTTCTTTCTTTCCTTTTATCTTCTCTTTCCCTTTCCCTTCTCTCTCTTATTTATTTTTTTGCGGGGGGGAGGGAGGAGGCAAGAGCCCTTCGCCCCCGTTTCCCTCTTTTCTTATTCTTTTTTCTCTTTTTTTTTTCCTTTTATATTTTCTTTCCCTCTCCCTTCCCTCTCCCTCTCTTATTTATTTTGTTGGCGGGAGGGGGAGGCAAGAGCCCTTCGCCCCCGCTTCCCTCTTTTCTTCTTCTTAATTCCTCTTCTTTCTTTCCTTTTATCTTCTCTTTCCCTTTCCCTTCTCTCTCTCTCTCTCTCTGATTTATTTTTTTGGCGGGGGGGGGGGAGGCAAGAGTCCTCCGCCCTTCCCCCGTTTCCCTCTTTTCTTCTTCTTCCTCTTCTTTCTTTCCTTTTATATTTTCTTTCCCTCTCCCTTTTCTCTCTCTCTTTCTCTTATTTATTTTTTGGCGGGGGGGGGGAGGGAGGGAGGAGGCAAGAGCCCTTCGCCCCCGTTTCCCTCTTTTCTTATTCTTTTTCCTCTTCTTTCTTTCCTTTTATATTTTCTTTCCCTTTCCCTTCCCCCTCTCTCTCTCTCTCTCTCTCTCTCTCTCTCTCTCTTTATTTTTTTTTTGGGGGGGGGGGGGGGGGGAGGGGGGAGGGCCAGAGCCCTTCGCCCCCGTTTCCATCTTTTCTTCTTTCCTTTTTCCTCTTCTTTCTTTCCTTTTTTCTTCTCTTTCCCTCTCCCTTCCCTCTCCCTCTCTTATTTATTTTTTTGGCGGGAGGGGGGAGGCAAGAGCCCTTCGCCCCCCCCCCCCCGTTTCCCTTTTTCTTCTTATTCTTCTTTCTTTCCTTTTATCTTCCCTTTCCCTTTTTTCCTTCTCTCTGTCTCCCCCGTCAACACAGTAATAACGAAAGAGACCACTCTGTAATCAAGACGGCGTAAATATTCATAATTGAATGACACACGCCCTTAAAACTAAAACAACAACAACAACAACCATTCCATAAATACATTTTCGATATACTTAAATTGGCAACTATTACCTTCTGTCCCAGATCCTCAACGACTGATGCGAAAGACTAGTCGACGCACCCTTTCGAGAAAAGCCCCCCCCCCCCCCCCCCCTCTTGTATCGAATGGGTGCGTTGAGCACACCACACCGCGCCGCACCGCACCGCACCGCACCCTTTCGATGAAAGCAAAAGTCAAATGGGGGTTTCAATTTTAACATGATGATGAGAATATCGCATCTGTGGACACCCGCAATTTATGGAGCATCACAATAAAATTCCCACTTCCCAATCAATAAAATATTATTCCAGTTGTAGGCCTACCGCATGTTTACGCAATTAGCACACTACAAGGTCAAATGCGCATATCTCATTGTACTGAGTGTTACAATAAAATGCCCACACCTTATGATTCCAGTTGTAGCGGGGGTTTTTACGCCGAAGATTGAGCTATATTGTATATACAAATAATACACAGGTGTGAGTGCGTTATGGCGATGCAGCGCATGAGGGTTTTCACAATGGTTCAATGAAAATGCATGAGGCGCATTTGAAATGTATGACTACCAGTACTACTGACTTGGACATTTCTGGAAAACTGTCCATAAATTAATTTGATATAACATTGGAATTCAAAGTTCATTGCTTTTCTAAAATGTTTACTGAGGGCTATATTATCTTCTCCTAAGTAACGATAAAATAGTGAGATGAAATATAGAATATATCGCGAGTGGATTCTATCTTCAAGCAGATCAATATTTAGATAGGAAGTATGATGTCAGATTTACAGATTCTTCATTTTTAAGTTTATTTTTGTCAAAGGTCTTCTCTTAGTTCCCACTGCTATGATAATAATATGCCTAGTAACCGATAAATGATGTGTAAACAATAAACTAAGATGAATATGATCAGAAAGAGATAAGGAGAGAGAGAGAGAGAGAGAGAGAGAGAGCAAATGAAGAAAACACCTAAGAGAAAAAGATAGATACAATGGATAACATTTGAAACGAAAGCAGTGTCTGTCTCATTGCGGTTGGAAATATGGAACTTTCATGGAATATGCTGCATATATGGCCTGGGACGAAATAAAGGGATTACTTGAAGACTCCCTAACCTTCTTGTTCCTGGGCCCATAATGTTTGTTAAGTTCTGTCACTTAGAGTATAAAACCTAAGGCACAAATAAAAGTGTACATCAAATCATTGAAGTTACATCACTTTCACATTCTCTTTACCCATCAAATCTATACCTAAGAAAAACTTGTTGTTATTTATTCTAACCCTTCGTTAAAAAAAATACAATAACACTCCGAGCTCACATGGTAGCTATGTACAGGTTAAATTTTACCAAAATGATGGTCCCACGGACAATATTATGTACCTGAGAACCCACGTAAAAAAAAATTTAAAAAAAGAGTTAATATTTTAGTCCTACTCGTTTTGGAATTATAATTGATTTGGGGTTCGTATGGATATAATATTGGGTATGGGGGGGGGGGTGTCTTCAGCCTTCTTGATATCAAATTGATGAACCAGGGGGCGCCCCTTCTTGACATCAAATTGCTGAAATGACAGAATCACCTTCTCTTCATCTGTAAACCCCATTTTAACAGAAATTACATAATTCTAGAGCTTCTTGTTGTAACAATTTAGATATGACCAAAATTGTAGCTCTAGGGGCGCCATTCTAGACATCAAATCGAATCGAATAACAACAGAATCAGATTCCGTGTTCCTGTACATGTATTGTTTTATTAACACATGAGCTCTAATGGCGGATACTGAGTAGAGATGTGTCTCAAAATGACACCAGGTCGACCTTTTTGACATCGAATCGATGATTTAACATCAGAATCAGATTCTTCATACCCGTAAGCTTCATATTGCTGTACAGATTTTCGTTTTTTCCTCATTTTCTGTTTGAACCAAGTTTACGAAATGTATAGGCCCACTCATGAATATAAACTGTTAACTTATGGGTTTGAACCTGAGGCAGCTTGTATGAAGTACTCTTTATTTTATGATACCCATTCAGCAAACAAGCACTCAGCATTGAACCAATATTGTTTGGTTAAAGTAATATGTATGAATTATATTTCTACATGAAATGTATACGTTTCAAAGCCCAGCTAATGATGCAACGGTTGGAGTAAATGCAGTCTTAAAGGGATCCGGTAACTTTGTCTCAGATTCTGAAACAAAATCCTGGATTTAACTCAAGCTGCAATGATAATTACAAACCGTTAGGTCAGTCAGGAACCCTGTGACTTTTACAAGCCGATCGCCTGTCTGATTATCAAGATATTTATGATTGGAATTACAAGTTTGTCAAACGGTTTTCATAACACTACAGTCTATTGGGGAAAACGAGTCTGGTAAAACCGGTCACTTAAAGATTTCTACTTTTTGAAGGCGCTTCTTGAGCATTTTGAAGCGCGATTTTGTTTAGGGCTTCAATATTTACACCATATCACAGACACTGATAACACGTAGGGCCGTGCATCTCAGATTTAACATTGTGAAACGATGCCTTTAATGAAAGGGAAGTCTGTCCTGATATTACATCGACTTTAGTCAGAACAGAAAGAGAACCTGATTAAGGATAAGAAATTCCAAATGTTTTTAGATATCTCTTGAGCAAATATAATTTTGCTAGTGTGATATATCCTTGCCAGCAGCTTGTGTAATTATGTTTGTTCTTTTTCTTATTCTTACACTTTCTTAAATTTCAATTTTTCTTAAAAGAAAATACTTAATTTCCCCTGACCTTTGACGAATGTTTAACGTCGGAAACACATTTTTGAACAACCCTCTATATCATAGGTTTTTCTTTGATCCAAGCAAAATGATAATATTTAAACAAAGTGTACACACAGACAAAAGTGTTTGTAAGGGTTTTCAGAGTGTGGCCAATTTATGTACGATATATCACCAATTGTTAAGATTCACCAATATCTCCCTCTCTATCAGAATTTCTCAAATTTCCATAACCTGTTTCTCTTATTTACGTTCTGCGTTTAAAAAAAACGACAGATACCTGTGGTAAAAAAAAAAACTTCCTAAGTTATACAAATATGAATGAAGTACAATTAGATTAATATTTATTAATAAGAGGTAGCCTACAAGTCGAAGAGTTTGGCATATCCCAGGTGTGCAGGCAGTGGAATCACACACAGAATTTCAAAGTAATTTGTAAATACAGACAAATCTGAGCTACCAATCTAGTTATTGTCTGTTGAGAAGTAGAGCACTTCCCTCAATATTATTTATGACGTGTAAACGTAGTTTTTAAGTACGTTTATCATTCATCCTGCAATGGCTTTTAAGATCAACGGGTTGCAATGTATGCCGTTTGTTGTCGGAAAGAGTAGAGATGGTAGTCGCCTTTTGACAGTGGAAATCGGTGTACCTCGATCGTGTTGTCACACCGATTCTCTCTTTGATAATTAAGCTTTGAATATATTGTTCCTCATGAATGGTAAATAATGTCACCCAGTTGTATACTTTGGGTACATTATTTATTGCCATATTTATCTATTTACTATTGGTCTAAATTCATTCCATCTTGTGGCTGCAGCGAGGTCGATCTCAAATGAATAGTCTAAACAAAGGCTTCTACGGGAATTGTATCTTTAATTGGAGTTTCATTTTCGTTCCAGTAAATTCCGTGAAAACTGTGGATAAATCACAGATAAAGAATAATAAATATAAGTACATCATAGCATCATCAATATAGCAATAAACACAATCTTTTTGAGAAACTCATAAAATAATGTACATTCTGTCATGATCTTTATAACTCATTAAAATAACCTCAGTCACTATTCTAGTCCATCTGCATTAAATGGCTTTACATAAATACAAACTCACACTACAAATGTCACAACTAGATTTCACTATAGCTTGAATAAACGATGAACTAAACAATTATAAATTCTGAATCTCTACTTAGTGCTTCAGCACTCTCATAATATATCATCAAAGTATTTAACCATATCTTCACTATCATCATTGTTCTTCATATCAAATCAAATGTACATATTAAACCAGCATGGGCTTGCATGTCTTACACTACATACTAACATCAACATCTCTCAGTATGAAGTACAAAATACACACACTAATTTACACTTTATGTTTCAACAATTCATAGAAATAGATTCAATATACAACAAAACTAACCTCTTTGCCTGACATAATGACAAAACTTAAGACAGAAATCCCCATGATACGCTGGCAAAAAGGGGATCCTTGGACCTCAACACAACCATGTTCTTGTAGCCTTCTGAGTGTATGATATCAAGTGGTTATCAATAGGTGGCGCTATACTAGGCACCTTGCCTGAGGAAGTGCTATTACAAATATATGTGTATTCATGTCATGCATCAATAATACAAGAGACAAATGACTTGGGTGATAACTTAATTAAGTGCAACTGTCACAACACATCTAGTCCCAGTTGCATAAAACTTACCATTGATGGAAACTTTGCCACCAATGGCAACTACTATGGTAACAGGGCTCATGATCAAAAGCCAATCAAAATCAAGGTTTCCATGGCAGTCACCATTCATTGCAAAGTTACCATCAATGGTAAGTTTTGTGCAACGGGGCCCTGATATGATGATGTGGTTGCACAAATCACGCACTCGGGACTAAAAAACGAATTTTAGCGCGGCAATATTTCTGGATATTATAAACTCTGAAGACTATAAAAAAAAAAAAAACACTAATAGATTTACGGCCTGAACAGTGCGTCCCCTAAAAAAACAATACACTTTTGAAATAGCTGCAAAAAAAAAAATATATGATTCTGAGGAAAAATTGGTATATGTATGGAAAGCTCATTAACTCAACTTTCATATGACACCCAAATGTCCGAAAATTATTCATGCTTGGGTGAGCACTGCTCACTTTTATAAAAGGTATGAAAATTAGGTTGCGCAGGAATTAGCCTTCCAATTTGTGAGGTAAGTCTTTTTGAGCTTACGGAATTGAGGATGATATGACCAATTTATGATCAATTGTGATGAGTTTGGGTTTGCTGAGTGATTTGAACATCTCATTGATTTACTTAATACCCAGGTAGGGATAATGTAAATTGAATATTCAAATACGGTTTGTTGAGAAAAGGAATAACCAAGATGTCGGCTACTTATTCTTCAGGTAAATGGTAACTGAAATGTGGGGTGAAGATTTTTATTCAAAGTCACAGATGTAAAAAAATAACAGTTTATAGCATGGAAACTACAACATGTACCATCACCCCATCCTGACTCCCATGAACACACCACTGAGTCTACCAGGAAAAATTACAGTGCTAAAATTTAAAAAATGCGATTCCTGTTCACTCATGCATAAAAGTTTGGTTTAATAAACCATGAAATTCACTCAGCAAATCATGAATGTATCATATCAACCTCAATTTTGTAAGCTCCAAAGGATGTACCTCTCACAAATTGGAAGGCTAATTCCTGCGCGACCTAATTTTCTTTCCCTTTACAAAAGTGACCAGTGCTCACCCAAGCATGAATTATTTTCGGACTTTTTGGTATCATATGAAAGTTGAGTTTATGAGCTTTCCATATATATAAAACTTTTACCCCCAGAATGATATATTTTTTATTCGGCAGCCATTTCAAAAGTATGTATATATTTTTTTTGGACGCACGGTATAGGAACTCCCCAGGTGGTTGGCTGTGTTGCTAATACATTTATTGAGCTATGAATGCGAATGTTTAAATGCCAAAAAATGATATAACATTAATTATGTTCCACTTAGTATCCGGGCTAATTCCATGCACACAATCATTCACAATTAAAGTACTCCGTTTGTTTTCCCTTGGCCTCCTTTTAACTATGATCTTTTTTTTGAGAGATAATCACAACAAATAATCAAGGTTTATATAATTGTTCGGGCACACAAATACACACAATATACGAATGTCAAAGGGAGTGGACAACTCTCCTATAGGCGTTAATATATCTAAAGCCCCAGTCCCATATAAAGCCGGACCAGCACGGACGAGCACGGACCACTCCGGACCATCCCGGACCATGGTCTGGGGTGATCCGGGATGGTCCGGGATGTTTTGTTCAAAAAAGTGTGATGCTTTAAAAGCTACAGTCCCATATACGTCCCGGACCGTCCCGGACCATCCCGGACCCCATCCGGGGTGATCCGGGATTCGGTCCGTGTTGACACCGTGTTGGCACCGGGGTGGTCCTGGATGGTCCTGGATGGTCCTGGATGGTCCTGGATGGACCTGGGCGGTCCGGGAGTCGACCCGGATGTTTTTGACGGTCAAAAACTGCCGGGGTGGTCCGGGACGGTCCGGGACAATAGTTTGATCCGGGGTGATCCGTGTAGCCACCGTGCTGGGTCCGGGGTCATCCGTAGTGGCGCCGGAGCGGTCCGTGTTGATCCGTGGCAGTCCGGGAGTGAGTTATTGACCGCCCAGGACCATCCAGGACCATCCAGGACCATCCAGGACCACCCCGGTGCCAACACGGTGTCAACACGGACCGAATCCCGGATCACCCCGGATGGGGTCCGGGATGGTCCGGGACGGTCCGGGACGTATATGGGACTGTAGCTTAAAAGCATCACACTTTTTTGAACAAAACATCCCGGACCATCCCGGATCACCCCAGACCATGGTCCGGGATGGTCCGGAGTGGTCCGTGCTCGTCCGTGCTGGTCCGGCTTTATATGGGACTGGGGCTTAACGCGTCAAAATGGTTAATGAAACTCACCTAGTGGTATAATCACCGTTGACCTGACGATGGTGGTGATGCAGTCAATGGACGATTTCAGTGATGATGTCGATGATCAGGCGGGCAATGGACAATGTCGACGACGACAAAACAATCAGTTCGAAGACGATGCGTGAAGAGATCAAATTGCTCGTTATGAACGCGTAACAAAATAATTAGTTACTTCACGATGAGGAGGATGAATCCAACGAAACGTGGCGACGACGATAATGATGAAGATGATAATAACGACGATGATGTGGCGATGACGATAACGATAATACAATAAGGAAGAACACAGCGGATGACGGCGACGATGATAATGTCGATTGTTCGGTTATGGATGTGAAAATTCTACAAAATGACGTGGCGAGAAGAGTCCGATTTCCCACATGTATTCACAACAGCTAGTGCTCGCTCACTGAAAGATTTATGACCAGGGAGGTTTGGTATATGACAAATCTGCTTTAAAACAAAAGAATATAATTATCAACAAAACCAGAAAGAACCGGTTTTCAGAACCGGTTTTCTCAGTGGCGTACGCAGGATTTTTTTAAGGGAGGGGAGGGGGGGGGGGGGGGTAAGAGGACATATTTTTTTTTATTTTGGTCCCAAAAATTTCGCAACGACTCAGCCAGCTGCTCAAGGCTGGGGGGGGGGGGTTAACCCCAACACGAGGCCTTGTCAAAAGGCTAAGTCTTCCAGGATTATTCTTGTACAGCAAATAGACCCTTACAATATTCACCAGTTTTCTATCTGCTATCATTTTTAATCTTTATTAGTAAACGTCTCCAACATCATCCAAAAAGTCTAATTGGGGCTATGAATTTCATATATTATGCTTGTATTGGTGGATCTCGCATGAATGACCTCTCCATGCGATCTTTTTAATGGAAAGATCAGGTTGCTCTCATGCAGATAGTCATTCAAACTAAAATATTGATATGCCTAGTCAGGGGCGTACGCAGGATTTTTTCAAGGGGGGGGGGTTTAAAATATGGCCCAAAATATTTTGCTTTAACCGAAAAGTCCCTCAGTGGGGGGGGGGGGTACTTTTTTTTTTTTTTTTGGTAGTCCAAAAAAAAAATCGCAACGACTCAGCCAACCAAAAAGTCGCTCAGTGGGGGGGGGGGGGGGGGGGGGGGGGGGGTAAGAGGACATTTTCTTTTTTTATATCCTGAACACTGCTCAATGTACCCCCTATCTATGATATTCAAGATATTTTATAACCCCTTTTTTTAATATCTCGGGAGTAGAAAGAGAGAGAGGAAGGAAAAAAAACACCTCCTTGTAAAACAATCTCCGGGTGAAAAGTGAAATACACCCCCTTTTCTTTTTACAATTCTCGGGCCGGACTTTGTTGCGCGAAAAGTACCCTTTTAAAATGCCCGAACAGGCGCGAAAGGAAATTTTTTTCCGGGGGGGGGGGAGGGGGGTAAGAGGACATTAAAAAAAAAAATTGGTCTCAAAATGGGAAAATTTGGCCGATCTATTTTTCGTTTTGTTGGGGGGGGGGGGGGGTAAGGTCAGCATTTTGGGGTAACCCATTAAAAAAAAATATATATATTTTTATATTATCAAAATGAAATAAGGGGGGGGGGTTCCTCCAAAACACACACATAAAAAAAGTTAAAGGGGGGTTCACCCCCCCCCCTGCGTACGCGCCTGGTCCCGAAGATGGCGGTACCGTGGGCCGAAGACTCAGAACCGTGATGGCCCTATCTAATACGGCTTCGAGTCAGAATCACGCGAAATGGAGTTGAATATACATGCATCGGAGTGAACAAAACACTGACTCAGACCTGAAGAGCGTTTCACAAAACTTGTCATCAGTGACAAATGACAGTTTTTGTTATAAGCTACTGAAATCCTTGCTTCTGATTGGTTATCAGCAGATTAGTCACTGATTTTTGTCATTTGTCATTGAAAAAAGGCTCTGTGAAACGCCCCCAGGAGTCACATTTTTGACTCGGCAGGAATAAGAGTGTAGACCAAAATTTCAAATTATTGTATCATTATTCACTTTTATCCTGAGATTATTCCATGTAATAGTATCTACAGTGATTTCAACCAGATCTGAAAAGGCAAAAAAGTACTTCTTTCCAAAAATGGATTTAGGCGTGACAATGGCTAATTGTTTGTTTTATTCGGATCCCATATATAATAGGAAAGAATATGATGCAGGCAAAAACGAAAGAGACATGATGATAAGTAAAGCTTTAATCTAAATGAGTCACAACGCGGTACCTGTCAGGTGTTTCCACTTGCGAATCCTTCAATTATACTAAGATCTAAACACCAAACTTTAGACCTACGTAGTTACCATGACTCAACGAGATTTTAAAACTGTTGAATTTTTAGAAATGACTGTACAATGTCGTAAACAAGGTCCGAATAGTCGGGGGAATTCAAACCACCGTTCTCAGAAAGCTAAGCTCCCTAGAGCTACATGTATCAAAGCACCTCCACAATTTTTTACAGATTTCACAAGACCATTTTACGACAATGAGTGATTTTGAAACTTCAATCAAGGCCATGAAAAACAACAAGATCGATTCTTCTTTGAATGCTGGTTGCTGCCTGCCTGCAGGGGCGGCGATCCGGGGGGGGGGGACACGTCCTCCCTCAATTCTTTTAGGGGAAATCGGAAAATACAATAGTGCATAATAATGTATGGCATATTATTGAGCTTCCATGACGTCATGGATACTCATTAATAGGTTGAAATTAAATGAGAGTAAAACAAAGTTGCTAATAGTTACTTCTAAGTCACAGCATATTTTGATCAATTTTTGATAAAGTTTTAAAAAGTTAGTAGTATAGTAGTGGCCAGATAACTGCTATATATTACCACAGTCTAAGAAACGTACGCAGAAGGAGAAATGTCAATGATGTAGAATATTTTAACAAAGCATTAAAACTGACATGATTTTATAGTTTTCTTTAGAGATCATGCAATGACATCGAAACTTTACTGGAGCATCACAATAGCTGTAGGTCTACCGCATGTTTACGCAATATACAAGGTCAAATGTGCATATCTCATCGTATTGAACATTCCAATAAAATGCCAACACAATAGGCTACTAGATACAATGATTCAAGTTTGTGTTATATCGTACAAATAATACACAGGTGTGAGTGTGCTATGGCGATGCAGCGCATGAGGGTTTTCACAATAGTGCAATGAAAATGCATGAGGCGCATTCGAAATTTATGACTAATACTGACTTGGACATTTCTGGAAAACTGTCCATAAATAAATTTGATATTACATTGGAATTTCAAGTTCATTCCTTTTCTAAATGTTTACTTAGGGTTATCTTCTCCTAAGTAACGGTAAGATAGTGAGATGAAACAGTTTCACACCGATTCTTTCTTTGATATGCTTTGAATATATCGTTTCTCATGAAGGTGAATAATGTTACGCAGTTGTACACCTTGGGTACATTATTTATTGCCATATGTATCTATTTACTTTTGGTCTAAATTTATTTCATCTTGGCCCCGTTGCATAAAACTTACCATTAATGGTAACTTTGACATAAATGACAACTACTATGGTAACAGGGCTCATGAACAACATCCAATCAAAATCAAGGTTTCCATGGCAGTTACCATTCATGTTGTTTTTTGGAATGACATTTCAGATATGTTCATAGCAGGGGCGGCTGAGCACCTTCCAAAGTGGGGGGGGGGGGGCACCAACAAAAAAGGGCACTTTCTGGAAAAAGGGCACCTACAGTGGGAAATCTCAAAGCGAAAATATACAATTTTTTAGACATTGGTATATACCCCTACATTGTGATTACATTATCAGGTATGATTTCAATATTTGTTTCTCTTCATACATCATACAAGATATCGCTTAAGCATCATACTTTAAAGTTGTGTGTGATGTCTGAATATGCATTTACGAGCGAGCGAAGCGAGCGAGAAAAAATTTAAAGATCTGTGAGGTCGCAGTGCGAAAAATTACATCTTATAAAGAGGAAAAAGCCAATCATGATGGGGTTATAAGCATATTATCATAACGGAAGACTGAAAAGACCTTTGATAAGTAACATAATTATATCATCTATAGATGCGAGCGAGCGAACTTTGGGGGAAATTGCTCTTAGTCGCTTTAAATAAGGGGCACGTTTAATGATTACATGAAAAGGGGACAATTATCGGGATAAAGGGATAAGACACTTATTAGAAAAGAAAAGGAGCACGTATCAAAGTACAAAAGATAATTATAAGAGGTGAAAATGAGGCATTTTTCCCCCTGAAAAGAGGCACTCACCAGTGATGAAAAAGAGGCGTTTACGAAATGGGAAATAGGCATTTGTTGACGGAAAAGGGGCACCCATCAGATTTTGATAGGGGCATTTATAAGAGGTAAAAAGGAGATAGGTCCCTTATTAGAAAGGAAAAGGGGCACGTATCATTATTAAAAGGGGAATTATCACAGTTGAAAAGGGGCACTGACCAGATATGAAAAGGGGCACTTATGAAAATGTAAAAGGGGCACTTATAATAAAGAAAAATGTGCATTTGTTGAATGAAAAGGGGGCTCTATTCATTTTATCTTGGTGTAACTTTACTTTTCGTGAGGTTTTGATCTACGTTTTACTGCTTTTTTGTAATCTTTTTATAATAACGTGTAAGTAGTTTGATTGTTTTTTGATTGTTCAATAAAACACATAAAGAAAATATAAAGTTACCATCAATGGTAAGTTTTGTGCATCGGGGCCCTGATATGATGATGTGGTTGCTCAAATCACGCACTCGGGACTAAAAACGAGTTCTAGCGCGGCAATATCTCTGGATATTATTAAGTCTCAAGACTATAAAAAAAAAAACTAATAGATTTACGGCCTGTACAGTGCGTCCCCAAAAAAACTATACACTTTTAAAATGGCTGCCGAATAAAAAAGAAATATATATTTCTGGGGGTAAATGTGTATATGTATGGAAAGCTCATAAACTCAACTGTCATATGACACCAAAAAGTCCGAAAATAATTCATGCTTTGGTGAGCACTGCTCACTTTTATAAAAGGTATGAAAATCAGGTTGCGCAGGAATTAGCCTTCCAATTTGTGAGGTAAGTCCTTTGGAGCTTACGGAATTGAGGATGATTTGACCAATTTATGATCAATTGTGATGAGTTTGTGTTTGCTGAGTGATTTGAACATCTCATTGATTTACTTAATATCCAGGTAGGGATAATGTAAATTGAATATTCAAATTCAAGTTTGTTGAAAAAAGGAATGTCCAAGATGTCAGTTACTTATTCTTCAGGTAAATGGTAACTGAAATGTGGGGTGAAGGTTTTTATTCCAAGTCACAGATGTAAAATAACAGTTTGTAACATTGAAATTACAACATGTACCATCACCCCATCCTGACTCCCATGAACACACCACTGAGTCTACCAGGGAAAGTTACAGTGCTAAAAAAATGGAATTCCTGTTCACTCATGCATAAAAGTTTGGTTTAATAAACCATGAAATTCACTCAGCAAATCATGAATGTATCATATCACCCTCAATTTTGTAAGCTCCAAAGGATTTACCTCTCACAAATTGGAAGGCTAATTCCTGCGCAACCTAATTTGCTTACCCTTTACAAAAGTGAGCAGTGCTCACCCAAGCATGAATTATTTTCGGACTTTTTGGTGTCATATGACAGTTGAGTTTATGAGCTTTTCATACATATACACCCTTTCCCCCAGAATGATATATTTTTTATTCGGCAGCCATTTCAAAAGTGTATAGTTTTTTGGGGGGACGCAAGGTATAGGAACTTCCCAGGTGGCTGGCTGTGTTGCTAATACATTTAATGAGCTATGAATGCGAATGTTTAAATGCCAAAAAATGATATAACAATAATTATGTTCCACTTAGTATCCGGGCTAAATCCATGCACACAATCATTCACAATTAAAGTACTCCGTTTGTTTTCCCTGGGTCCTCCTTTTAACTATGATCTTCTGAGAAAAAACAAACAAGTAACAATAAAGATGTACGATTTAACATTTGCGATTGAATATGGATAATCACAACAAATAATCAAGGTTTATATAATTGTTCAGGCATAAAAATACACACAATAAAAAAATGTCAAAGGGAATGGAATACTCTCCTACATGTATAAGCTATGGTCACAAATCAGAGCAGCGACCGACCGATCAGTAGCCTGCTCGGTCGCTGCTGGAATTTAGGCATCGCCCAGCGATTAGGTCGGTGCCCGGGCGGCGACCGCCCAGGCACCGAGCGTATTTTGGGCTGCGAGTGAAAAGTGAGCAGGCGCCGCCCAAATTTTAACTCCGAGCTAAAACTTCAGCGGCGACCGAGCGATGCCTTAAAAACGAGCGGTGCCTGGGCGGCCGCCGCTCGGTGGCCGGCAGCCGCCGGACAGAATTGGTTAAAAACTCGCCGCTCGACCGCCGAGCAGGCTACTTTTGGGTAATGTGACCATAGGAATAGGCGTCAATATATCTAAACAACAGTTACCATTGCATGGATAAAAAGGGAGCAATTAATCTCCTGTGTGTTACAGAAAGCAGTAAAATAATAAACGGGATTAACGCGTCAAAATGGTTAATGGAACTCACCTAGTGGTATAATCACCGTTGACCTGACGATGGTGATGATGCAGTCAATGGACTATTTCAGTGATGATGTCGATGATCAGGCGGACAATGGACAATGTCGACGATGACAAAACAATCAGCTCGAAGACGATGCGTAAAGAAATCAAATTGCTCGTGATGAACGCGTAACAAAATAACTAGTTACTTCACGATGAGGAGGATGAATCCAACGAAACGTGGCGACGACGATAACGATGAATATGATAATAACGACGATGATGTGGTGATGACGATAACGATAATACAATAAGGAAGAACACAACGGATGACGGCGACGATGATAATGTCGATTGTTCGGTTATGGATGTGAACATTCTGCAAAATGACGTGGCGAGAAGAGTCCGATTTCCCACATGTATTCACAACAGCTAGTGCTCGCTCACTGAAAGATTTATGACCAGGGAGGTTTGGTATATGACAAATCTGCGTTATAACAAAAAATATATTTATCAACAAAACCAGAAAGCACTAGTTTTCAGTGTTGATCTGCAAAACTAGGCAGGCGCGGTGAGAAAATACACACAATATATTCACAGGTTCAGTTAAGGCGGCATTCAGAAATCAATAATTTGAGAGCGCCGATCAGATCTCCGCCGAGTACGTAGTCTTCCTTTGATTAAAACCCAGGATTGTTCTTGTACAGCAAATAGACCCTTACAATATTCACCAGTTTTCCATCTGCTATCATTTTTTATTCTTTATTAGTAAACGTCTCCAACATCATCCAAAAAGTCTAATTGGGGCTATGAATTTCATATATGCTTGTATTGATGGATCTCGCATGAATATCCTCTCCATGCGATCTTTTTTTATGGAAAGATCAGGATGCAAAGCGCTCATGCAGGTAGTTATTCAGACTAAAATATTGATAGGCCTAGTAGTAGATGGGCCTTCCGGTTTCTTTAGGCTCATGACGATTCAAACGACAAAAGCTAGGGTACACCCCATACAATGACTTGCATAATAATTATATCAACATCAAATCCACATCATTCTGGGTAAACTGAGCAAGGAGGTTGTCATTTTCCTTCGGGGTACATCAGATCCCTGCCCCCCCCCCCCTCGACTCAGTGTTAATTAGGATACGCGTATCAGTGCTGCAGCAGCTCGTTCCCATCCTTTGAAAGCAATCCCCCCTCAGGACGGGGTCCATTCGCTATTCATAAGAACCGTTATTCATAAGGACCGCTATTCATAAGGACTGCTATTCATAACGTGGAACTTCCCATACCTGCTGGTCCGCTATTCATAATGGTAAAAGAGGGTCACTATTCATAAAGAAATAAGGTTGGTTAATCATAAGGACCGCTATTCATGATATGAAATCAGGGTCGCTATTCGTAATAGGAGTAGTGGTCGCTATTCATAATAGGAGAAGAGGGTCGCTATTCATAATAGGAATAAAGGGTCGCTATTCATAATATGAAATGAGGTTCGCTATTCATAATAGGAGTAGAGGGTTGCTATTCCTAATACGAAGTGAGGGTCGCTATTCATAATATGAATAGAGGGTCGCTATTTATAATAGGGTCACTATTCATAATACGAAATGAGGGTCGCTATTTATAATATGAATGGAGGGTCGCTATTCATAATATGAATAGAGGGTCGCTATTCATAAGAGGGTCACTATTCATAATACGAAATGAGGTTCGCTATTTATAATACGAAATGAGGGTCGCTATTCATAATATAGAGTTAGGGTAGCTTTTCATAGTGCGGAATAAGGTTCCCTATTCATAATACGGGATAAGGGTTGCTATTTATAAAAAATGAAATTATGTGAAATAAGCAATAAACAAAATGTTAAAAAAAAAAAAAAGCGAAATAATGGATAAGGGACACTCCACGGCTGTGGCGTAGGCGGGAGGGGGGCACAGGGCCCCGAATATTCGTAGAAAACATTTATTGAAAACATATTGAAAACATTTCTGAGCAAGAAAAAGAAAAAGGCGTGCCCCCCCCCCTATCAGTCTGACCATTCGGCCTACTCTCCCTCCAGTATTTCCGTAGTTCAAGTATTACCGACAATCTCGTCCAAGTAGTTCATTGATGGCGTAGTCTGTTTGTGTTTCACGGGGTAGGGGGTGCGGTAGGGGTGTAGCAGTGTTGCCATCAAGGGGTTGATCTATCATGTCTCTTACCTTCAGCAAAGGAAGGAAGCGACAAAAAGGGGATTGTAGGCAGGGGCGTTTGCCATCTTATTAAGAAGAAGATTTGTTGTATCGACTCTTAAAATCATTGTCTGAATTTTCAAAAATGTTTCTTTATCCGATAAAAAGTCACGCTTCGTAGGGAAAAAAATTGCCGGCTGATCGACATAATACATCTCACCGCGACTTCAAACTTCTACATAAATATAGTATACGAGGATCGAGCAAGAATACCGACACAGCGGACCCGAAACAGCAACAAAATTATCTACGTGTATCTTTCTTGCTTCCTCGACGTGGCAACTCCACCAAACATACCCCGCAAGTTTACCGACAATATCCTGACAGGTGTGTGTGTGTGGGGGGGGGGGGTGTCAAATCCCCACCCCCCCCCCCTTTAGCGACGCCCCTGGCTGTAGGGAGTTAGATTATATACAATATTCAAGCTTTTCGTAAATATACAATATTGCACGATTTGTTTTTCTCCTCATAAGTAAGGAAGTAAGATTTTCAAGATTTTAAGTCAAATAAGATACGATTTTGCGACCGTAAGGCATTATGCAAACGGTGGCATCCCCTATATTATGTCTTTTTAAAAGTAGGCCTAAATTTTCTTTTTAGCTTTGATAATTACATAAATACATCCCCCGCTCCTGTGGTGACAAAAAATGTGAAACATAACACACACATAATCCTATCGTAATTTGTCCCCCTTGTGCGAAATCTCCCCCCCCCCTCAACTGATAGTCAAACTTAAGGAAATTTACTTTGGTGACACGACCACATATTTTATAAGGAAACCACCTCAGCCCCCCCCCCCCCGAAAATAAATATTAAGGTCCGCTACCTGAATTTCCCAGTCGTCATCATAAAGGCGAAGGAGGCGGGTGTGGGGGTGTGGGGTGGTGGCTGTAGGATGTTTAATTATTTAAATGCTATTGATTTAAATGCTCAATTATGTTTCTAACATTGGATAACAAATTTCAAAATTATAGTGTAACATAGATTGGCTGACATGACAGTAAGACTATATATATATTGTCTTACTGTCACGTCGTATATCTTTTTATTTTTTCCTTTTTATTTGAATAGAAAAAAGAAAAAGAAAGGAAAAAATATTATATCAAGTATTACCTGTACTATGCTTTATGATTATCCAACCTTTCCTGCGAGATGACCCCGACAATAAGACACTATTTCAAACTCGTGGGAGACAGTGAGCATGGGATGACAATATATTATGCTTTTTACAATACTAAATTCCATAAAGATTGATATGGTTAACAAAGAACAACAGCAACAAACAATATATTCCTGTTCTCAATGTGTATGATGAATTGACAGGTGGTATGTATATTATGATGTGTTTGTTCTGTAATTATCTACTTTGTTTCATGACAACTTACATCAGCCTTTTTCATTTCATTTCATTTCATTTATTTAACCAGTATAAAAACAATTTACAATGAAAATACAATATACAATATACAATATAATGGTTAGGACCCCTAAGAAGCAGAAATCTGCTTGTAATCGGGGCCCTGCAAACAAACAATAACAAGATAATGCACATAAATTAACAATACAAAGTAAAGGACTTAAATAATACAAGTACGCACCCGTACATCAACACACACGCACGTTCATAAAGGTTACAGAGAAAGAATAGAAGGAAGCGAAAATAGGGCAGAAAGAGATACAAGTAGAAAAAGATGGGAAAGAGAAGTACTTACTCAAGCATGGATTGAAAAATACTTTTTTTATACATTGATTTAAATCTGGTAATTGTAGAACTGGATCTTAGGTCATAATTCAAGGAATTCCACTCCCGTACCCCAACAAATGATATAGAATTATACATTAAAGTTGAACGACAGAGTGGGTGATGTAAATTTAGACGTTGACGAGTGGGGTAATTGTGAACAGAAGAATTTGTTTGGAACATATTATTAAAAACAGATGGTAACAGGTTTTTATGAAATTTAAACATAAATATACATGTATTAAGTTTGATCAAATCATATACAGGAATAATTTTCAGTTTAATAAATAATGGTAAACTTGGAGACATATAATGACTATTTGTTATTAACCGAGCTGCACGTTTCTGTAACATATAAATCTTGAACAGTTTTGTTTTGTAAGTATTACCCCAAATGATATTGCAATAATTTAAGTGGGGAAGAAGTGTTGCATTGTAAATATTCATTAATATGTTCCTTGGGAGAAAATTCTTTAGTCTAGATAAAACACCAATACTTCTAGAAATTTTAGAACAAACATAATCAATATGACATTTCCAATCTAGAGTTTCTTCAATATTAGTACCTAAAAAAATAACACTTAGTTCTCGTTCAATATTTACATTCGCTATTTTAACAGGATTGGTGACATTTGGAACTTTCTTTTTCTTTGTGTGAAAAATTACATATTTTGTTTTTTCATAATTCAAAAATAATTTATTACATTTAAACCAATCATTCAATTTTATTAACTCTTCATTTAAATTAGAAACTAAGCATGCTACATTAGAATGAGAATAATATACAACCGTATCATCAGCAAATAATGAAAACATAAGTAATTTGGATGAACTGATTATATCGTTAATATATATGATAAATAAAAGTGGTCCGAGAACCGATCCTTGCGGAACTCCAGTGTTTACATCCATATAATCAGATTCGACACCATCGACCACCACATATTGTTTTCTATTAAACAAATAATCAGAAAACCACTGATGAGGTATACCGCGTATACCGTAATGGTACAGTTTTTTAAGTAAAATATGGTGGTCGATGGTGTCAAATGCCCTAGATAGATCCATAAACAATCCATAACAAAACATTCCATTATTAATTTCATGCAGAATATTTTTAGTAAAATTCACAATACTCAGATCAGTGCTATGGTTTTTACGAAAACCAAACTGTTCTGAAATAAGAACATTATATTTCAGTAAATAATCATATAACCTTTTATGCATTACTTTTTCCAACAGTTTTGCAAAAACAGAAAGCAAGGCTATGGGTTTATAATTTTCTATATTTTTAACATCATTTTTTTTGTATAAGGGTACAATTTTGGCAACTTTTAATTTATCTGGGACGATTCCACTATTTAAAGATTTATTAAATATGTCACACAATGGATTAACAAAAAATGAATACAATTTTTAACAACTTTAGGTGAAATGCAGTCAGGTCCACTTGACTTATCTATTTTTAACAGAGAAGACAGTTTGATAATTTCATGAATACTTGTTGATTTAACATAAAATGAATTTAAATTTGGGTTAACAAGGTATTTATCATAAGAGTAATTAGGTGTTTGAATCGATTTTGATAGTTGTTTACCTACACTGTCGCTCATAAAGGTGGAATTTTTTTTTTTATCCCAATTTATGGAATTATAAAAAAATTATTTAAAAATAATAGATCGAGATAATAGTATACATTCTCAGATTTTATTGAATAATAATTTGCCAATGTGTGTTTTGCGTGACTGCTAAAGCATGTGTATGCTACAATGCTTATCAACTAGGGGACCTATGCCCTTAAGTCACAAATGACAGTAATGAGGATTAATGCCCCACAAAAGGGCACTAATATAGCACATCGACACGGTTTTGATCCTGGGGCCTCACAGTTACGAGGCCATTGCTTTGTCACCGAACCATGACTGTACGCAGCGGGGGCTAGGGTAGGGGGCAGTTTCCATAAATAAAAAAAAACAACAGAAAATGCAATAAATTTTCAATAATTTATTGCATTTTACCCCGGTTCCCAACATAAAAAAATCTTCTGTGTGCCCATGCCTTGAGCCATAATGCATGGCCGTCCAGAGGATTTTTTATGTTGGGGACCGGGGTAAAATGCAATAAATTATTGAAAATTTATTGCATTTTCTGCGTTTTTTTAATTTTATGGAAACAGCCCCCTACCCTAGCCCCCGCTGCGTACAGTCATGGTTCAGTGATAAAACAATGGCCTCATAGCTGTGAGGCCCCAGGATCAAAACCGTGTCGATGTGCTATATATTAGTGCCCTTTTGTGGGGCATCAATCCTCATTACTGTCATTTATGACTTGAGGGCGTAGGTCCCCTAATTAATAAGCATAGTAGCATACAAATGCTTTAGCAGTCCCGCAAAACACACATTGGCAAATTATTATTCAATAAAATCTGAGAATGTATACTATTATCTAGATCTATTATTTTTAAATAATTTTTAAAATAATTCCATAAATTGGGATAAAACTAAAATATTCCACCTTTATGAGCGACAGTGTATGTCAATAAAAAATGTATTAAACTCTTTTGCAATATCTTTCCTACTACTCATTTTTATATTTCCGTGATACATATTTTGAGGTAGTTTATTCTGTTTCTTTTTGCCAAGTATCATATTGATCTGCGACCATGTTTTTTTCATATCATTCTTTAAGTTATAAAACAAAGACTCGTAATATTTCCTCTTTGACGCTCTTATGATATTTGTTAATTTATTTTTATAATCTAAATATTTTCTTTTATGATTGACACTAGGTCTTTTTAAGCTATTTTCATATAATCTATGTTTACGTTTCACTGAATTCAATATTACTTGCGTAATCCAAGGTTTCCGTAAATTACCATTGAGTTGTTTGACTAATTGAATAGGAAAACAGTTATTATAATTGGAATAGAATTTTGTAAAGAAAATATCATAAGAGTCATTTGCACTTTCACAAGTATAGACCTCTGACCAGTCAATGGATGATAAACTTTCTTTAAACATTGACATTGATGAATCATTAATAATGCGTCTTTTTATGTATTTGTTACCATTCTTTACAATTCTTTCACTTGCAATTGAAAATACTGGAAAATGATCTGATAGATCACTATAAATGAGTCCTGTATATTTTTCTTCCTGTATGGTATTTGAAAATATGTTATCTATCAAGGATGCTTTATTTTCAGTAATGCGAGTTGGCTTTGTTATTAAGGGAAGTAAATTAAAAGAAAGCATCATATCTAAAAAGTCATTTGTTTTATTATGGATACCATAATTAAGCAAGTTTACGTTAAAGTCCCCTAAAATATATAAGTCTTTCTTCTCACTTTCCAGTATTTCAAGAACACTTTGTATTTTCTCATTGAAACAAGATATGTCAGAATCTGGTGGACGATAAACGCAACCAACAACTATAGGTTTAGGTTTCTTACTTATTTCAACAAAAAACTCACACGCCTTAATCTTCGTTCTATTTGTTCCCTTTATTGTATATTTTCTTTTTTATTATGGTTTGGTTATTTAAAGTAATTTATTAT
This sequence comes from Strongylocentrotus purpuratus, assembly GCF_000002235.5. Lineage (NCBI taxonomy): Eukaryota > Metazoa > Echinodermata > Echinoidea > Camarodonta > Strongylocentrotidae > Strongylocentrotus > Strongylocentrotus purpuratus. The sequence goes on from NW_022145598.1 coordinate 30,595,368, forward strand.
ATATATTTCGTGTGTGAACGTTTAAGGATGTATATATCGACTCGAAAAACTATAACATATATTTTGTGTGTTTGCTTTGAATTCACCATGTCTCGAATTAATTAATGTTTATTTTTTATTGAACCTGCGTTCATATTTATTTTAACATTCCGTATTTTCCTGTGTTTGTTCTGTATCTATCATTATATCCGGCCCCTCGTTGCCACGAGGGCTAGTATTGCACTAAAAAGACCTTATCAGACCTCCTTACCCATCACCATCACCCTCACCCCAACAATAAAAGACAATGTTTGATTCATATTCGGATTGCATTACCGGTACCTCTTTGTACGATACACGACGCGAAAACCGTTAAGGTCCGAAAGTGTTCAAGCGCCCTATCCCCCAAAGTCTTAAACAAATCACAATTCTAAATTGCCCCCTCCACGTATTGTATTGTATTGTATTTTGTCGGTAATTGTTGGCCTCTATACCCCCCCCCCCCCCCACCCAACTGAAAAAGGTCTAGCGACGCCCCTGGGTCCGGCACAACCCCGCTATACAATTTGTAGGTCCATAAGTCCTAATAAAAGCTACTTTCTACAAAAACATAATGGTCGTATAAGCAATGACAATGTCTGAAATAGCAAACTCAGTCCTTAAATAACTATGAAAATGGGCCTGCTGGGTCTACTTCATATCGCATTGGCATAGCCTGGATAAGGTCAGTCGGGGGCACCCTGGTGGGGCAAAATTTCCCACAAGGAAGTCAAATTACGATACGATTATATGTGTTCATGTTTTCCTTTTTTCGTCACCATAAGGGGCGGGAGATGTCTCTAGATAATTATCAAAGATAAAAGGTGAAATATACCTACTTAAAAACAAGACAAATATTCAGGGCCTTTTTACGCCCCACGAAGACAATACGAAGGGAACAATTAGCTGCCCGCGGATTGTCTTAGGAATTAAGGCAACACGACTACGCGAGCGCTCACATGACGTCGTGTTTTTAGCCATGCATCGTATTATATTACGATGACATCGAGATGGGACCACGATGTCGGCGAAGATAACCGAATTCGGGTAACTCAAGCGTTTCCTATGCAACGTTGCCAGATCTGGCTAAATTATGCTTTGTGGCATAATTTGGACCCTTTTATTAGCATCTGGCATTATAATTTGGCTGTTGTTAGCATAATTTGAATAAATTGTTCAAGTACATATAGTTATGATAGTAAATCATTTCTCTTCTCTATATTGTTTTTCTAAGCCGCTGCAAAATATTTCCTAAAGAATTGGAGAAAAAATAGCTTCTTACCCCCCCCCCCCCCCCAATAATGGACTTCCCTTGCGACTTAATTTTTGTTGTTTGACATTTTGACAAAGATGTCCAAGAAAATTGTATACAATTGTGAATAGCAGTGTTTTGTACAGTAGGCCTACGTGTTCAGCAGTCATCAGGGGCGGATCTAGCTTTTTGCTAAGGGGAGGGGGGTCGACCCAGCAAAATTTGAAAATCGCGCCGACCAATATTTCGCTCAGTGTTGTAGTGAGTACTTTTTTATTTTTTTTTTCATTTTGCCACCCGAATTTCAAAAAAGTGCCGAGAAAGCACTAATAAAAATGAAAAAAATAACAACAAAAAATTGGGGGGGAGGGGGTCAGCCCAAGGGGGAGGGGGGGGGGGGGTTAAACCCCCTAACTTCCCCTAGATCCGCCTGGTCATGTGCGAGTGTATTGTCAAAGACAGCAATAAATATTCAAGTGAGTTTTTTTTTTCTTTTTCTACCCCCCCCCCCCCCCCCCTAAACTATTGGTCGGCACTTTATTGAAATTCGGGGGGGGGGATGAAGAAAACAAATTAGTACTCACTACCCCACCCCTCTTTTTTTGGGGGGGGGGGGGTCAGCCCAAGAGGAGGGGGGGGGGGGTCAAGTCACCTACCCCCTCCCTAGATCCGCCCCTGGTCATGTGCGATTGTCAAATACGGCAATAAATATTGAAGTGATATTCATTAATTTGTGAAATATCAAGAAGACATGGATTTATCTCGTGCCACTTTTGTTTCATTTGTTTTTTTTAATCGTCTCTTTGGCTTTTGGAAACTGTTTTAATATTCCAGTTTCCAAACAGGGAGAGAGAGAGAGAGACAGAGAGACAGAGAGAGATAGATAGAGATAGAGAGAGAATTTTTAATGGAAAGTCGGGAGGAAGGAAGATACCTTTAATAGCTACTCCCCCCTTTTATCAATGAAAATGACAGGCTTTTACAGAGAAAATCAGGCTACTACAAGTTTGTGGTTCCACTTATTCATTCAGTGATGTGTTCAAGCTATTCATTCTGCCTGTGAATATGTACATGAACACGTCGACACCCCCCCCCCCCCCCCCCCCCCCCCCCCCCCCTCTCTCCACATACACACATAAACACATTTCAATCACTCTGGATTAATCAACCATAAGTAAAGAAAGTAACACAATTCCTTTTTTAGTTTCACAGCACAAAAAGTTTGATTTATTCATAAAAAGGCAGCACCTAATTATGAAAGAATAATGCCTCAGCTCTCTTTCAATAAATACATGTACAACACAAATACACAACTTTCAAATAAGCAAGTAGCAATCATATATCTTAACACATTTTTTTTTGAATCGCTGTCATCTCTATTCTTATAGATTTCTCGATAGAGGTGGGATATATTTCCACTTCTTTATATACTGCACTTTACTAATTACTTACAAAAATGAGAGTTAAAAAATTGTTATATATCTGCTGACAATGCTGGAGTAAAAAGATAATAAATAAACCTACATGTACTTTTTTTCCTCTTTCTCACATACTTGTATTGTTCACTCCCAACAGAATAAAGTTTACATGTTAAGGTTAAAAGCTGAAGACACTTGTAAGTAAACTGCACACGAAGGCCAGCACTACAAATTGACATAAATTCGGGAATCCAGATTGCTTCGCAGGGCATTAATACAAATTCATAAGAGAGTTGACCCTGTCAAAAGAAAACATTATTAATGTACCCGGACTGTACATGCATGTGACCTTTCAGCTAAACAAATGACCTATTTCTGAATTCCTGCTCTTTTACATATCTAAAAAAGGAGATAACTTTACACTTTAAATATACATAAACCATATTTACATTTTCTTAAATACTTCAAATAAAAAAAACTTTGAAAACGAAGAGATAAAAAGCTTGCTTTGGATATTAATTTCTGGACGGGATGACGGTACTATAAATATGTAAAATATATTTCAAGAATAAAATTAATTCATCTAATATCCTATAACTCCTCTGTTTTTAGCTCTACCCTAAATCAAATTTGCCAATAAATGTCCACAGAATATAATAGACTATATTGCCTTTTTACAACAATTAATAATTATGCAAATTATCACCTACAAGTGCATGTAAGTAATCATAACCTGATAAAGTATCGTAAACAGACAAATATTAGGTAAAAAGAATTATCACCCTTTGTAAAGTGTTGATGATCAACAAATTGGCAACACTTAGATCCCTTTGTGAATAATTGCAATCGATAGTCATTAAATTGGCAAGAATTTTCAAAAGGTGTTCTCCCTACATTACGCATAGAATACTTGTTGATAAATAAAATACATAGACACATACTGGCAAAAAGATGTAAAATATTACTTCCAAGGTCGGTTCCAGGACACCTACCCCCTGAACAACTACCCTCCGGATAACCACCCCTAGGATAGCCACCCTGACAACTACCCTCTAGGACAACTACCCCCTAGGGCAACCACCCTCCAGGACAACTACCCCCTTGGACAACCACCCCCTAGGATAGTTGTCCGGGGGTAGTTGTCCTAAAGGATAGTTGTCGTAGGGGGAAGTTGTCTTAGGGGGTAGTTGTCAGGGTGGTTATCCTAGGGGTGGTTATCCGGGGGTGGCTGTCCAGGGGGTAGGTGTCCGGATATGCCAAGGTCATATTATAAAGTAAAATACCCAACTTCTGACTAATGATTAAGAGCTCATACTGTGTCAGAGAGGATAAATCTCAATTTTATCCCGATATTCACACATTTCATACCAAACAACATAATTAAGCATCAATTCATCACTTCAATACATACTTACAATCATACAAATGTTATCTTATGTAGATAACACAGTGGAATGGATCAAAGTATATTTGGTAGGCTACTTCAACCTTTGGTATTACAGAAAGACTACGTATGTCAATTTCCTCGTAGTTGTTCATACTGTCTGGTGTTTACAAACATCATGTATTTCTAAAGTGTACCAATCACCCAAAACTATTTTGTCATCTCTGTTAGTTCATGTAGTTCCATGCCATACATTTATAATACTACATGTATGTTCAAAATATGAGCCTTCACTTGACAAAATGTAAGTCAAATAAATGTTCATGTATCTTGTCCCAAATGTTCATATCATTTTTATTCTTGGGAACTTACAAAAACAAGCTATGCTTTCCAGTAGGTTCCTGTTTCATTTCATAATTTTGAACTTACTTTGTCAACTATGTTCTTCATTTAGCAAACAATTGATACGAAATGGAATAAATTCAAATCGAATTATGCATAGTAAAACGTGTGCAGTCTGTGACATTGCAAATAACAGCCTCTAAGTTCACAACCCCTGAACTAAATTTGAAGTGACATCACGATGTATCCTTGCAGCTCATAAAGATGATTTATACAAAATCGCAGCAAAGCAAACGGCAATAAACAATTAAATTGCCTAGAATATTAAGCCCCATGGAGTACTGAATTTCAAGTCAATTCACAACGCGAAAAAATTAAATATTCTGAATATTAGATAGTAAAAAATATATGGTACAATTGTTTTGAGCAATATCTTTTTCATTTCTAGAACAAAGGAACTACAGGTTATTGCATGCCCACACCTCATTTAAAAAAATCACAGAATGTTTGAAATATTATAGATTTTCAACTGTACTTGCAGATATTCATTATTTATATATTTCATTACCTTCTGTCACTGCACTACCTTATTTAAAATTCAAACAAAGTTTTAATCAATCCACTCTTCTCTAAATGAAAAGAGACGTAACTTGGTATGTTTTGAGACTTATACAGCAAACATTTATAACACTGCATATTGCATAATGATCAAGCATAACTTACACTTTCAACATCTTTTCAAATTTGTCATAACCATCAGGAAAAAAAAATCAACCCCCCTCCCCCTTCTGGGTCGCCGCCCCAGCATTTGGAGTATGAACCATAGCATATTCATGGAGTTATCTGTGACATAGATAGATGCATATTCAAATGCCATTTCATTCTCATATGGGAGGAACTACTTCAGTGACCCATGCATCTGACCTATGAACGAATGTGACTTCCTGTGACGCATCTATCTCCTCTTCTCTAGCTACAGGTGTAACTAGCTTCTCAGGAAGCCAACGATGACAAATGTAGAGGGCTAGAAATCTACCCAGAAACCAATCTTCTTGACTGGGATGGGTATTTTCTGTGACCCATGAATCTGACCTATGAACGAATGTGACTTCCTGTGACGCATCTATCTCCTCTTTACTAGCTATGGGTGTAACTAGCAACTCAGGAAGCCAATGAAGGTGGGCTAGAAATCTACCCAGAAACCAATTTTCTTGACTGGGATGGGTGTTTTCTGAGACTGCCGCCTTTGCAGTAACTCATTCAGTTCAACCACTTGGTAGGAAACACTGGAATCTCTCTGAAGATTAGAATTGGAAAGACAACAGAAATATCTTTTTGAAACAGGTTGAAATAATGTATATCTATAAGTATTAAATGTTGGTCATCTACTTTATGATCATACTACATGACAACAACATCAGAAAATGTCATCACTATGATCACAAAGAATTCAAGAAATCTAGCTCAGGGGGATTTCAATGGCCCACGGCAAGCCATTCCCTCATGAAATAAGTATCAAGAATACATAATCTGTACATGTTTTATCGGAAACACAATAGTGGTTGGGTCTTGACAATGCCCTTTAAAGCCTATCTGCACTAGTTTGGCCAGGAGGGATTAGACCTCCCAGCATGGTCACTGACAGGTGGTTTTTTCATCAAATCAGCTCTAAATTAAGAAAAAGGAGACCATGGGGACCAATGGTCATCGATTAGGCATTGTTGGCTATATATAGAGGGCGCAATTAGCTATAAGTAGTGCAGTGGGGTTTTAAGGCTAATTAAGATATGATGCGGCAAACTTCTTCGTCTTTGACGTACAGGTGAAATACGCTTCACATTTCTGTATCTTATAACACAGAATGAGTTCCTCCAACTAGTATTTTGTATTATATTTATTAACATTTATTTCCTTCTCAACAGCACAATATAAAACACAATGTATATACATACATGATATATGTAACAATTATTTCAACATAGAGTATACAGTAAATAATTCAGATACGGAAGGAGCGAAAACCCGGAAAGCATAGCTTGAGTTGGGAACGCCCATAATAAATTAACACAGTTACCGAAAGAACATTATAGATATTATTATGAAAATTACATTGTTTATAAAAGAACGTTGATAGGAAAGAAAAAATAGTGAAAGGAAGAAAGGAGAGAATTAAGTATAGGAAGGCATGTTCACCCATAAAGAGAAAGTTACATCAATTGGGCTGTACATGTGTCTGCGATTACATCATAAAGTTAACGAAGTACAATTGTAAAATAGACAGCGGGTACATATCATTAAAAAAAACTAATTAGCAGTAGGAGTTGGGAGCTGTAGAGTAACAAACGTGTAGAGTAACAAATGTATGGAGTGACAAACGTATTCTGGAAAGATTTTGTGATCAAGTTACTCAATAATCAATTGTTATGCATTGCATAAGCTTTTCCTCACCCTCTGGAATATTTGTAGCATTTTTTTTAATGCAACACAAAATGTATTTTATTTCATATTTCTCGGAAACAAGAATACATGAGAGCCCATCCGCAACGCTACAATCAATACGTTCGTTGCGCTTTCATTGTATGATTTACGAAATCACCGAGCTGCAAAAATCTGTTGATATTTTTGCAATCCTTCGTTTCTGGCAGAGTTTTATGTAATCGCGAGCCACCCACCACCGTATCTTGAGAGTACTTACCCGTCCTCCAGTGAAGGAGTTTGATTTCTTGATCGGGCTTCCTACTTTGGATTTAAGGTAGGAAGGTTCTTGCATACTGCCAATCGAGCGACTCCTGAAAGAAGAGCAAGAAAGAAAAATTGTTATAAACTCAGCGAAGCAGTCATCTGATGCAGTGAAAAAGAAAATAAATTAATTAAGCCTCAAAAAGCTCCAAAAAAAAGACATTTTCATTTTTACAAGAAAAACTGAACAAAACTGAATTGATGATTCAATGACAGAGCAGTAAGCACAAGAGAAAGAGAGAGAAATAGAAAGAGAAAGAGAGAGAGAGAGAGAGAGAGAAAAAAAAAATCAAACTCTTTCCACTGCATTATCAGTATTATTCACAAGCAAAACAATGCTAGAATAGAGCACCCTTTTCTCTTGTTTCTGTTGAGGTGGCACAGAATAATATGTCTGGAACACAAAATGTACATAGTTGAATTAATAATTTTTCACATACAGGTATTGTTAGGATATGGAACTGGGAAATACATGTACTGGTACTAGTACATTGGACCTTGATTGGGCCTATTGTACTGAAAATTTCATTCAGATAGATACCGCTGTCAAATAAAAACTTATAATTCAACTACATCATGCCTTTTGAATTCTGAACTCAGCTTTTCATTCCACTTATTATGCAAAACAACCTTAAAGAGGAGCTGAGGAACTGACCATTTTTGTAATGTAACCAAATCTAATGCATACGCGACCAAAGACAAATTATTGCATTCATCTGATATGCATAATTGTATTTCAATAGTCAGAATACAAACTGCATACATTAGTTGTTGTCAGGTAGGGAGAACATTATATCTTGCCTGACCTAACAACAAGTAACATATGTAATAAGCATTCTAACTCTTGAAATACATGCATTAAAGGCCCACTGTACTACTTGTAGCTACTTGCTCCCTCTATATAGAAAACAATGCCTAATCGGTGACCATTGGTCCCCCATGATCCTCTTTTCCTCATGTTAATTGAGAGCTGAGTTAATGAGAAAGCCACCTGTCAGTGACCTTCCTGTGTGGTCTAATCCCTCCTAGTCAAACTAGTACAGACGGCCTTTAAGTTTGGTTACATTACGAAAATGGTCTATTGAAATATGATTTTGATTGAGTGATGGAATGAAAGTATGAACGTACCAGCATTGTGAGGCTGTGAGAGGGCTAGAAGGTGCTGCTGCATGGTTTGAAAACTGCACTCAACAACACACAAAAGATGGAGCGACAGAACAAGGAAATTAGTTACAACGAAGAGTGTAGATGTGAGAGAAAAGAAAGGAAAGGAAAAAAGTATGAAATCGTATGAGATAGGATTTGAGGCAGCTATTTTTAGAATCAAATCAGTCATTTCCCCCCAACCTTCAAAAAATAAAAAGGCTTTTCAGCCCAAGTGCAAACATAAGAAAATATATTTGGAAAACAAAAGGGGCAAAGTTAAATGTATTATACAATTGAGGACATGTAGGTACAAACAAATCTTTAATCACCACAGTATTTACAAACTTTAAAGGTAATACAAAGTTTTGGTATGGGTCATGAATTTGGTTCAAATGAACATATTGGAAACATATGCGATCCCACTATATTCGGTGATCGTTGTCGCGGTTGAAATCGAGGTAAAGTGATGAAATTGTAAATAATAAACTTTCGATGTATGGCTCCCTCTCAAGGTCAGGATATTAATTTAGCCATAAAAAAATGTTTCGTAACTAAAATCGACCGATTGGCTATTCCTATTTAGAAATTATATATCACAACTACATATTCTGAGATTTTCAAGGTCGCAGCTACCATTGTATGGCCGTAGGTGCTATTTGAAAATATCGAAATTTACCCGGAGCACCGGTAAATTTTCATATTCATTTTTTCTCGAAAGTAGAAGTGTTTTAGGGGTTAAATTTTCTAGTGCTTATAATACATCCACAGGGGCATCAAATTATTTCAAAATTGTAAAGAATCACTATCCAGCCAATTTTCAAAATTTCCCAAAACTTTGTATTACCTTTAAGACTTTTTCAAACATAAAAATTAACCAGCACCATCTCTGCACCACTTTAAAAAACACATTTAATAAAAACCTATTAAAAAAAAAAATAATAATTCAAGTGAATGAATTAAAAGGGGAAAAAAGACTTGTATGCAAATTTTAGTACATTCAGGAAACTCATTAATACAAATTTCACATTTACCACACACAATATTTACACATATGAATATGCCAAACAGGGAAAAAAAAATCACTAGTAAACTATTAAGAATGCAAACACCATTGTGAAATAGAATGATATTAGGAGTAGAGACTGAAACACATGTTCACTATTCAAGAAACACACATGTTGAAAGATGAAAGATTGCAAGGTGGAAGCAATAATTGCAACTTACCTCTTTGGTGTACTGTCTCTCCGACGGTCCCCGTGAGATGCAAAAGTAGTGTGTTCAGACATTGGGTGCAAATCGTCTGTGAAACCGTTAAAAAGATACAAAGAATCAAGATTTCTGTGTAATTAACTAATTAAATTATTACTTTTTATGACCAATTTGTCTAATGCCCATTTCTAAATTAATTTGATGTCATCTATATCAAGTCAGCCTAGCATCCATAATTTACTCTATAAGCTGTTATTTTTCGCAAGGGTTTTTATTTCTGTACCTTTTGCAAATAGATCCATGGTCACCAATAATAACTATGACAACGAAAAAGAGAAAAAAGAGGTGATAATGCATGTGTGGACAAGTAGCAGGTAGCCTGTGTTATAATATCTGTGTCCCTGTCAGTTGCAAAAATATCTGAAGTAAAAAATATTCTGGCATTTACAGTGATTGGATCGAGAATTGACATTTGGTACTGCTACATTTGGTCTGGGGTTTATTTTGTCAAATATATTAGATAAGGGTTAGGGTTCCAATCAGGTTTTAGTAATTAGCTCTAAGGTTTGAGTTAGATAGTGTTGCAGAAGCAAATACAGTCAAACCTGCTTTAGTGAGTTTGACCACCTGTCTACAAAGATCACATTTTTTGTTTCCCTTGAAAATGGTTTCTCATTTAAACATGTACTAAAGGAACCTGTCTACAAAGACCACATTTTTTTTCCCCTTGAAAATGGTTTCTCATTGAATCGTTTACCAAAGGAACCTGTCTACAAAGGCCACATTTGTTGTTTCCCTTTGAAAATGGTTTCTCATTGAATCATGTACCAAAGGAACCTACATGTATCTACAAAGATACACACTTTTTGTGTTTCCCTTGGGCAGGCGCTATAGACAGGTTTGACTGTATCATAAATCCACAGCAATTACTTACTAGGTGTAGGATCTGAGAGGCTGCTTGTAAGTGACCTCTGCCTCGTCCGTTCCGTTGTTCTGCGGTTCATCAATCGCTCAGGGTCGCTGTCTGTCCCGCTGTGCTTACCTCCCTTGGTCAGCGCCGCCCGGTGGGAGTTCTTCTGGGACTTGCGGCTAGGGCTGTGGGAGATGCTGCGTCGTTTCGGTCCGTTCACCTTCTTCCGTCTCTTCTTGGTCTTGTCGGCCGAGTCCTGCTGACTGTGTGTGAGGAGATAGTGGAGGGAGAATGAAGACTCTTCCATTGTAATAATAATAATAATATTCCGCTTTTATATAGCGCCCAATACATCAATACAACAATGTGCCTAATCGCTTTACAGAAATATTATTACCCCGGTCATCAGATTCAGGCTTACTCGTACATGTACACAATGTATGCACATTTTCCACTCCCTGGGGAGCATTCCAGCCAGAAGACTCTTCCATTGTACTTCTGACAGGGTAGCGCTATTGTTAACCTCAACAATTGATCAACATGCCTAGCTATCATGTTGTCTCCAGCTATCCTCTAAGTTTTTATCTTACTCCATTTAATATTTTTTGTTAATATTAGATTCTATCTCCACTCCTGTCTCTGCTTTTCTGGCCTCTTTCTTTCTCTCTTTCTTTTCTGACCTCACATTTTACATTGTACTACCTTGCCCGTTATATTTACATATTTCAAAATTTTATTCTTATTTTCCGTACATTATATTTGATTTGAAATCTTTAATTTTTTAATTTTTTCTTCTTAATAATAATATAATAACCTAGGTTTCTATAGCGCATTTCATCTTCGAAGAAAATACCAATGCGCTTTACAATATTAATACAACAAAATTACACATAACTACTAATTCATGAACTAAAGAAATATCAAAATAAGGACAAGATTAATAATGAAATCTACTCTTATAATAATATACATCTGTATAAAAAAAAATTTAAAAAAAAGAATATAAAGGTAAACTGTTTTTCTATATAAAATGTGGAATAAATAAAACTTCAAACTTCATTACATGTTTCTGTTCATTCTCCCCTTGCCAAACCTGTTTCAGAACACATACAGTTGCTCTATTTTCTTCTTCTCTCCTTACATGTACTTGATGTATTTCTGTATTTGTTAATATCTACATACTGTATATAAATCTCTATCAGTTAACCCCTATTTTTAAAATTTCTTGTCTTTTTTGCCCAGAGAATTAGTCAATTTTGAAGTTCTTAATCTTTAATTCTGCCTCTGCCAGCTTCTGTCTGCCTGTCTAGATCTGTCTCTCCTTCTCTTGTTCCATCTCACTTTCGCTAATCTTTCCTAATGTAAACATAGGCTCCCTAAAGCTTTGAGTTCACTCTTCTCCCCCTCTACGTGTATGCTTGTCTATATCTCTCTCTCTCTCTCAATCTTCCTTAATCTTCTCTATCCTTCTTTTGCCCCCCGCCCTCTCCTCCCTCTATCTCTTTTTTTTTTCTCTCTCTCTCTCTCTTTCTCTCTCTTTCTTTCTCTCTTTCTTTCTCTCTCTTACACTTCTTTATCCTTCTCTGCCCCCCTGCTCTGTCTCTCTCTCTCTCTTTTTTCTCCTTTTCTCTCTCTGCCTTAGTCTTCTCTATCCTTCTTTTGCCCCCTTCCCCCCTGCCCCTCTCCCTCTCTCTCTCCCTCCCTCTCTCTCTATATGTATATATCTCTCTCTATAATATCTTGCTTACCTATCCTCATGTAAACACAGACTCCCCAGTGCTTTGAGATCACTCTTCTCCCCCTGCACATGTATGTTGCCATGATGCTGGGCGGGCTGTGATGAGGATGCCCGAAGGTCTATTGTCATGTGTTGCCGTGGAAACAAAGATTGGTGGCCCTTAGGTGAGAGTGCAGATGGTGCCTAGAGAAATCAGGAAGAGAGTATAATTCAGGTTGTACACCACATGCTCTGGCTTTAAATGCTCCATAGCCAATTTCTGTACACAAAACATATTATGAACTTAAACCCTGGAACAAATACTATATACTGTACCAACTCTTACCCTGACCTGAAGTCCTGAACCCACTTGCACACCTAACCCTAATAATCTCTATATATTTAAAACAAGAAAGCCTGGAGCAAATGTCGGAGAAGCACAAGCAACTGTCGGATGACCAAAATTTGATGTCAATATTGCCGAGGTTGGTATGAAGGAAAGGACAATTCTATGGTACTATAGGAAAATCAAACATAAAAAGAAATTTTTGTCTTTGTACATGTATATAAAATTGCTTATCCTACATGTAGGTTACAAAGCAAACAAGCTGGAAATGATTATGGCTACAACATATGTATAGCCATAAAAAGGTCCAACAAGTGTCCTGACAGATTATATTTTCAGAGCTGCATTACTTTATAGGGTTACAGGATATGATGATTGATATCCGCAATAAAAGAATGATATATGAATGATTCATTAATATCTGATGAACGATGAGAACCTGTAATGAAATGCAGCAAACCCAAGATATATATGCCAATCTTTCCAGAAAACAAAATGGTGCTATTACGTTTGTTTGAAAACTGCAGTAAAAAAAAAAAAAAAATTATATAAAACAATAATGGCTCTGTCATTCTTCATACAGAATTCCACACAGAACCTTTGCAAGAATCATTGAGCAATACGACAGAGCTAGGACACCCCTGCCAGCGAGTGGTATATTCTTACCGTTGGAGGGAACTCCAGCTTGACTGTGTGCACAGCATCAGATGTACTGGGTGATAACACAGTGCTCTGTAGGTGAGTGCAACATCAGACAAGCAGCGGAGGGGCAGACACAGTGTAAAAATGGCAAATATATATGCAGGTTAAAGGTTAATGTCAAGCGTACATGTATGTAGCCTATGAAGAGTTAGTTCAAATTTAATCCAAATCATGAATGCCAAGCTAATTGATTTGTAGTTTTTTGTTTTAAATAAAGAGGCGTTTGTGTTAGTATGTGACAATATTCTTGTATACAAAATACTATGTGGTCAGTTTCATCATAATTTTTCTTGATAATATTTCACTTTTCCAATACAAAACGGAGGTTCAAAACAAGTTCAAATTGCATCAATTTCATAATTTTGAGTAATTCATAGAGTAGATTCCTCACTTTACAAAAATTTCTTATAAGAACAAAAAATTCATCGCAAAAATTGAAAAAATGAGGGAGGGGTAGAGAAACTAAAAATCAATATTGTACAGGGCTTCGCTAGGCCGTTGACTTCTGAATTCTTTAATTCTCATATAGTGTGATCCAATGGGTTAGATGCAATTTGCAGATGACAGTTAGGTGCTCATAATGGTGGTGTTATCAAATGAAACATTTTGAATTTTGCAAACACCAAAACATATGTATGGGAAATATTTTTTTCTTCATCCAAGCAAGGATGTCATTTTGTTAATGCCTGCGTAAAATCACATTTGAATTAACATAGTGCATGTTAAATACTTGCAAAAATTTCTTTAAAATTATGGGTTTTTTTCTCAAGAGGTGGTCCAATGTACACGATAATAACATTTCATAACAAGGATACAAATACAGGGTCTATATACATATGGTCTGCACACTCAAAAGCACATTACAGCGTCATATAATGTATTAGTGTGCTTGCATATAAATCCAATGGGTTAGTACAGTTGTAGGTTAATGTTGATGCTTGGCATTGACACTATTCACTCACCACAAAGCTTGAAACACGTTCGATTATCACTCACTCATGCACTCACCCCATGGTTCTTGACATACATCGCTGTTCTTTGCTGCGCCGTCGACGCCGTCGAGAATGCATGGGACTGCTCCTTGTCGCCACCTTGGGACCCCTCCAGCGCATTGATCATGACGGAGTTGAGCAGCTCGGTGACAACAGAGGGCAGTGTGCTTGACGCCATAGGGCCTCCATGGCGGGTGAACGTCCCTAGATTATTGGTTGACTTTGAGAGGAGGGTTCGGGGCGAGAGCTGGTTGCTTGATTCCTTCTGTCCGCCCCCCGACTCGATCGCGTTCTTTCCCAGCGCCGTGTCGGACTTGTTCTTCTTATGTGCCCATGCCGGTCCGGCCTTGAGGGATCTGGTGGTTGATGGTGGTGACTGTTTGTGGTGGGTCAGGGGGAGGGGTATGGTGAAGTTCCTCCCCCCTGATGGTAAGGTGGATGCCACGCCCACGGTGGTGGTGGTGGTGGAGGCGGAGGCAGCAGAGGATGCAGTGGATGTCGAGACACCGGTCCCTTGAAGGGTAGCTAGATGCTTTCTCCTTTCCATTGATGCTCTGGTTTCTGCAATAACAACAGATCAAACCATGACAAATATTGTTTGTTTAACATCTTGCACAAAATAATTATAGGGAAGCAAGAGGTAAAAAAAAACTTCATCATTTTCTAGAGGAAATTCAACGTTTTTTTTATCTTGTCATTAGATTCTAGAAAACATTGGGGTAAAACATAAATTAGTTTATGTCACATCTACTTTGGACAAATATTAATGTTATAAATTGAAAGACAAAAGTCTGATTCTGTCCCTCTGTTTCATAGAAAGATGGGCCAGAGGGCTTATAACTTGTAAGACCACCTGATATTCCCTACGTATAGAAAGGGATGGGGGGGGGGTAGAATAAATACTTTCATGACACAATTACACTCTCTGCATAAGTGAATAATTGAATTAAATGTATAAGTCACATCTCTTCTCTACTTTTAACAATAAAATGTTGCCATTGCTTACATTTTTTAAAATGTGTAAGTGGATTCTTACCTCTTACAGGTCCTAACGGTTTGGAATGAAGGTTTCTCTTTGGACTGTTGCTTGTATTCTGTTGTGCATTGGAATAGCTTGTGGTGTTACTGATGCCTGCATTGTTGCCGGAGTTGCCAGAATGGAACAGATTTGTTCTGTTAGGTTTTGCAGGAGTCATCACTGTTGCAACAAGACTGGAATATTACAAAGACAATTCAAAAAAAGATTGTTACTATTGGAGCCATTTAGATTATTGACTGACTTCCTATATCAATCAACTGGTTGTATTAAATTAAAGGCAAAACTGCAATCTGGTCCTAGATTACTGAATGTTATTGACCCAGTTCTTTTTACCCCTTATTTGACTTTCATTGTCATTAAAAGATACCCTAAAATGACCATAAAAAAGTATTAGTTGTCTTAAAGTGTAATACAGGACAATATAGAGGAAACTAGATGGAATTCGACTGCGCGCAGTCGACAATGATGCCTCCGTCATAGAGCAATTTTACAAACCAAAACAGAAGAAATTTTTTGAATTCAATTTCAATTGTAATCCATTGACAGGTTCTCAGAATATCGTGATAACAAGCAATTTCTCATATACAGAATAAGCCCTTGACCTTTGACCTTATGAACCAAGAATCTACTCAGTTCATTGGCTCTGCATATAACATACATGACCTAATTTTGGCAGGATTCCATCAATCGGTTCTTGAGATAACGGGATCACGAGCTCTTTTTGCATACATAATGTGCGCTGTGGCCTTTGACCTTTGACCTTATGACTCCTAAATCTAATCAGTTCATTGGCTCTGCAAGTAACGTACGTGACCTAAGTTTGGCGGGAATCCATCAATCGGTTCTTGAGATAACGCGATCACAAGCTGTTTTTGCATACATAATGTGCACTGTGGCCTTTGACCTTTGACCTTGTGACCCCAAAATCTAATCAGTCCATTGGCTCTGCAAGTAACATACATGACCTAAGTTTGGCAGCAATCCATCAATCAGTTCTTGAGATAACGCGATCACGAGCTGTTTTTGCATACATAATGAGCCCTGTGACCTTTGACCTTTAACCTCGTGACCCCAAAATCTAATCAGTTCATTGGCTCTGCAAGATACATACATGACCAAAGTTTGGCAGGAATCCATCAATCGGTTCTTCAGATAACGCGATCACAAGAACGGGACGTACGTACGTACAGACGTACGGACGGACAACCCGAAAACATAATGCCTCCGGCTACTTCGTAACGGAGGCATAAAAAGAAAATTACCCATTTTTTCTGCATCTAGAGTTAGAATATTGTTGATTACCTTAATATGCACCGTTATTTCAATTATAAAAATACCAAAATTGTTGTATTAAATGTTTTTCCCTTATCAAAGTGAGACACAAGATTGATGTACCTGGATGTTTTCGAAGCAACCCTTGACATCTTCTTGGGCAGTGAGGGAGCCCCGCGCATGCTTCGTAAGTAGCGTTGAACCCATGCCCTGACACCGTGAACGCTGCCACTCTCTGTGCCTGCCAGCCGAGACCAAGGGTTTGTATCTGTGATGTCCAGGGCAGCTATGGCTGTTGCTCTACCAACCTGAAAAAATGGATAAAAATCAGCGTAACAGTAACTAAACTACTTTTCATCTGGGTCTGGATTGACGTTGGCAATGGCGGCCTGTTCATGAAATATTGATGTTTTGTAGTGTGGAGGTCAAAGGTAGGGTAAATGACCTTTGAACCCCTTGTTACTATTGAGCCAGGTACATGCACAGGGCAAGGTACTCCATAACAAAAGAAAGTATAGCTGTGACAGAAAATTTCTAAAAGATCAAAAGTACACATCAATTTCTTAATAGTACTAGCATTCCAGAGCGAAATGCTACGTAATGAGCCCGACCTGGGTGTGTCCAAAAAATAAGGAAATCTATTTTGTGAATCCTTGAAATTTTGTAACACCGTGCATTACCTATAAATGAAAAACAAATTATACAATTAATAAAAGCAAGTGTATGAATGCTTTTAAAATACCCTTTACACATTGCACCTACAAATAAACGATACTTTTAAATGGCAAACATCTTCCAAGTTGCTAAATGACGCCCAAGAATTGTCTGTTAGGAGCCAGAAGGGCATTTAATGATAGGAATAAAAGCGCTTCTGGATCCTAACAGAAGGTATATGACACTACACAATGCTATAACACAGTTATTGAAATCTGAATTCAATGACATCAAATCGAGGGTTCAGTGACACAAAGACGTAACTCCATATTTTGTCAAAATGAGTATATGATATCAAAATGTTCAGAAAAATGTGGGCTTTCCAGGAAACACAAAGACTTACCTCCACCCAACACCCCATAGAAGCCAATGGCTAGTGAAACATAGACTTAACCTCTTAAGGCCCAAATGCTCAGTGACACATAAACCACTTTTTCTCAAAATGGCCAAAATGGAGTTACGTCTGACCCCTCGATACTTACCTCTTCATAATGTTGGGGTCCATACTTTGGCGGGTACCCAGCCAGGGGAGGCGGTGATGCCCTCCCTTCATCATTGGAGGCTGGAGCGAGGGAGTTCACAAAGCGACCAGAGTTATAGTTGCACTCTAGAGTGTAGCTGGATAAAAGTGAGAACAGTTTTGAAACAACTACTATGATATAATATTACTCTCAGCAAAGATCGCTTTTTTCAGTGAATATGATTTCTGCAGAAATTGGAGGCAAGGTTCTTTGAAAATGCAAACAATATCTTGCCTCTTAGTCTTTTTATACTCGATTTTTTCTTCCTTTTTTCTTTTTCTTTCTTTCTCTCTTTGAAATACTGAAAACCAAGATTTCACATGTACATGTAGTATAGTTTCCCTAAAGTTGCCAATATCTTATTGATGTTGCATATAAAGGCAGAGTGGGTGGGGGGTATTCCAAACAGAGCTGTTAAATCTTATGGTTGAGAAAATAAAATAACCCCCCCCCCCCTCAAAAAAACAATAATACAATTTGTTTTTGTTAATGCAGCAGCAGTACATGGGGAGTCTGCTCTCTTTTTTGTTGTTAATAACTTAGAAATTCTACAATATATTCAAGAAGAGGTTGAAAAATCATATAAATTTGTTGCCCAATTTACTCGACACCACAACCATGGTACCTGTGAATGATTCCTGTTGCTTTGTAGATACCAACCCGGCCGCTGCCTTCCTTCGACATGCCATCCCTTCTGTCCTTAGTGTACATGTTTTTCTCTGTGAAGTTACATCCGTCAAAATCAAAGTGCGCAGAGTTCATAGCGATCAGCTTCGGGAAGAGGAGGTTCTCCGTCTGTCGCTCCTCATCCTCATGAAAGTTGCCGTATATGAAGCAGCCGCGCTTGGAGGCGTGGCCATGAAGGTCAACGTAGAATGCTATACCACTTTCTTCTGAGGGTATAGACATTGGGTCGGTATCCCCACAGTTTACTGGTAATACTTGCTGTGCATTGTTGTTAGATTGATTGCTAGACAGGGGGGTTTGCGTCTTCATGCCGATGTCGCTTTCGACATCAGAATCGTCCACAGATGCATCGTCCCTTGAAATCTCTTTGCCATTGTGGGAGGTACTGTTTGGCAAGAACAATAAATCATTACCCGGCGTCAATCCATCACCGTATGAGTTTATCCCTCCTTCATTAGGACTGTATCTCTTCTCTTCATCATTAGACAATAGTGGTGAACTGTTGTCTAATTTGCTACCACGGTGCACAACGAGAATTGCATTAGCCCCTACGCCTTTCTTCTCAATGACAAACTTGTCCTTCCCTAGTTCTGCCCTCACCTCTGTACCTTCCTCCGCATTGTCTGTACCCTCTGTCCTTTCATTCCTCCTCATCCCATCATGACTAACGGGGGTTACCCCACCGCCTGGGGGAATTCCCCTACCTCGTCCAGAGTCAACCGATGACCTCATCACTCTTGAATTCACATGATGGTGCTGAACTACGCTCTTGGCAGCAAAGATGGACGGATGGAGCTCGGGGTCAGGGTTCACATAGACCCTGTTGAGGTTGACGCCCCGTTGGTCGGTGCGGTAGTAGCCCCTCTGGACACCATCAGGATTCAGGAGAGGGACCAGTTTGAAGACGTATTGCTTCCGGAGCTGACAGGCTCTTTCATCCTTGCTACGCAGGATGAAGTCAAAGAATCCATTGAAGACAAAACTGGCTGGTGTCTCGCCCGGGTGAACACGACTACTCAAGAAATAAACCTGGAAGAAAGGTCATACAAATATATGGTTTATAATATTGAACTGCAACTCATTGGCATAGTTCTTGGACAGTCCTGATATGAGAAAAAAAACTGGAAACTGGCTTCTTAGTATAGGACTCTACAAATTCTGAGACATCTCTTTATTCAAGCTAAATCCTGAAAGACCAAGATCCAGTTGTTATTATTAGTAAAGATGATATATACTACATACATGTATATGAGCAAGGTACAATTACTTGAGAATAAAGTGTTAAAGTTTACCCTCTTTCCTTTGAACTTCCTAGCCCTCTGTGTAGATGTATCAGGGAAGAGTCTATGCAGTCTTGGTTCCCTCTCTGTGGTTAGTCCATGGCAAGATGATATGGTTATGAGGTCCACACGTAGCTTGTCCAAGGAGTGGCATAGCACCTCACGGTGGTAGTAGATTGCACTGTTAGGGCTGAATTAAGATAGAGTTTGATTTAGAGAGGAATAAAATACTAATACATTGTTGTTCGAGAGATGTGGCTATTTCAGATGGTTATGAGGTTCACACAGAGCTTGTCCAATGTCCAAGGAGTGACATAGCAGTTCCCGGTGGTAGTAGATTACACTGTTAGGGCTGAATTAAGACAGAGTTTGATTTAGAGAGGGATTAAATACTATTACATTGTTGTTACAGAGATGTGGCTATGTAGGATGGTTATGAGGTCCACACGTAGTGTATACTAGGAGTGGCATAGCAGCTCCCGGAGGTAGTAGATTTCACCCCACCCCCCTCCAACTAATAACTTGTGGATAATAACTAATATCTAGTCCTTAGCGTTTAGTCATTTGTTGTGATTGACAACCTAAATACATTTTTTTTCGTTCTAATCCACATCATTTAATTGGGCCATATTTAGGGAAATCCTTTTTTCAAATTTAAACACCCAATAAAGAGCCTGCCCCTTTGCGCAATATCATAACCCTTAGACTCCCACCCAAAGAAAAAATCAACTTACCAGCCTGAATCATAATTCCTGCTGCTGAATTTGTTGTCCAGCTCAGTGAACTTGTCCTGGTACTCTGTGTAGGAATACGGGTAGCAGAACGCAAAGTAGACCGTAGAGAAGCGGTACTCAAAGCGATAGGTGAAGGAGAGTATGAACTGACCATCCACAGTCTGCAGAGTGAAAGAATGAAAATGCATGACTGAATGGTTATGCACTGATGCAAGTTTCTAGTTTCTATCTGCAAGCACAGATTCTACCTTTGAAAATACTATAGTCTGTGGAGCTCTGAACTAGGGCAAATCAGTTTATATAAGTAAATTTAGTGTACTGCACAGTTCAATCCTTCAAGTACAGGTATAGAGGCTTCTTTTGTCTAGTCTATAGAATGCTTCAAGACGATGTATTCTAATCGACAAAAATTGTCCATGTAAATTCTGATCACCCCGACTGTGTATAAAACATTTTGCAAAACATTAGTAGAGAGACGGGAAGGTATTGACTATGTTACAGTGTAAGTTAACAGCCTTCTCACTCTCCATAGATGATATTTATTTCTTCTACCTACATTTATACTGGTATGAATCATCATCAAGTGTGTGTGTGTGTGTTGGGGGTGGGGAAGGGGAGGCTGTCAGAACTTGTATCAATTCAAATTCAAATTCAAACTTTATTGATTTCAATCCAAACAGATAGGATCATTCTCAAATTTGTTTATACATTGGATAACAAATTTCAAAGTTATAGTGTAATTGAGTGTAAGAGTAAAGATAACAATTTAATGACACATATTAACATACTACTGCATGTCTCATCTGAAATATTATACAAGGATGAAAACATGTATGTATGTAAATTATCAAAAAGAAGAGAAAGAGAAAAAAAAAGAGAGAAAGAAAGAGAGATTGGACATTTTCTCACCTCATGGTAGGGCCTGTCCCGGATGCGTTCCCACTTGGGTTTCTGTGGGAGGACTTTGACGACCGGAGCTAGCCCCTGATTGTAGAGCTTGCCCTGCTTGTTCATGTTCATGATGTTAAACTTGATCAGTTTGTTCATGGGGCAACCCTTCACGGCAAAGTGGAACCAGGTTCTGTGAGAAGCGACATAGGGAGGGAAATGATTGGGAGAAGAATAAGAAAGTTAAACTCAGTAAGCATATAGTCTGGGTGACCTGCCTTTTTTTTCTGATTTGCCATTTTAATTGAAGGTTCTATGCAAAATATTATAGACTTCTATTTTCTGTTATTTCTTATAATTGCATGAAGTAATTTGAGCCAGGCACAAGAATGAGTTCTATACATGAGTATGTGTTTGATACAAAATATACCCATATAATTTTGCAGTCCATGTGGGTGCTGCTTTTTAGTGGATGCCCCCCATTTCCTCAGAAATTAAGAAATTCTTGTAATTTTATTATGTGCAAAGTTTATTTGTATAGTTTCTTGAAAAAATGAATTATGTACGAAATCAAATGTAATATCTTTGTTTACCTTTCTGTTGGAAATGAAATAAATATGAATATGAATATGTATACATTTATAAGTCATTTCAACATTTTTGGTAGAGAGTGGCATCATTTCTAGTGTGAACAGTACAAATATATCACATAGTAACCTCATATGGCCTATGGGTCCCCACAGAGAACAAGATAATGGATAATGCACAGCATTATATCACTGCCATGATAGGTTTTGTACCATTTGATACTTCTCTCAATTGATTCAGGCTGGAAATACCACTCAATGGAGATTTTCCCTCATGTCATAACTTTCTTGAGAAACTTGCCTGTTGCCATTTTCAAACTCTGTTCCTCCGCAGTCTGGATTGGTCCAGAGGTTAAACTCGTAGTCCGGGGCAGCGTTGGCATCCCCCACCCGGTGGCCTGTCCCGTCCTCATCATCGTCAGAACTGACTCTCTCTACCCGGGCCAAGTTACCAGAGTCAAACTTGGAGGTGAACAGGAGCCCTGCCAAGCGGCATTCCATAGCTGTGGAGTTACGACTAACATAAAGAAATATAAAGAGGTGCATTCAGACATTATTTACTACTCCTGGGGAGTGTTTCACAAAGACTAAGATCGACTTTTAGTTGAACTTTACTATGGCAGGCCTTTCATGCCACTAGTTCCTCTAACCATTCCTGGCATTGTTTTCTCAAGGGACGTACACATCGTGGTCACAAATCTAAAAAAATTACCTTTTTTAATAGTTCATTATTGAAGGAAAAAATATTATCTAAAGATCATTATTGCGAGACCAATGGTGAGAGCAACTAGTGGCATGAACATGAAACACTCCCTGGGTGATATCTCCACAGGAGGGAGAGGGCAGGGGGGGGGGGGCAGGAATTGATATCACATTATTGAAGAGGCGATGACCAGCGAAAACCTACATGGGGAGCGGTGAGCGGTATAGCTCCATGCAGAAAGCTCAAAAAAAGCTCTG
Source organism: Strongylocentrotus purpuratus (assembly GCF_000002235.5). Classification (NCBI taxonomy): domain Eukaryota; kingdom Metazoa; phylum Echinodermata; class Echinoidea; order Camarodonta; family Strongylocentrotidae; genus Strongylocentrotus; species Strongylocentrotus purpuratus. The sequence goes on from NW_022145598.1 coordinate 30,618,225, forward strand.
GTATTTGGTAAACTGATGAAGAGCTCAGGTGGTATTACTATCAAATACTAAAATACCACTGTGTGTAAATCACACTTACATGTGTACACATACAATTCTAAATCACAAAAAATGGCTACTGCAAACAAAAAAGCTTCTTCTTTTTTTTTTCCAAAATAAAAACTATCTCTAATTCTTTATTAGCCCATAACAATTAGTGCATAATTCCTGGGGCTGCATGAGTGACATAAATAATAAAGGTTTTGTTTGTACATGTAGGTATGGTATATAGTTGTTCTTAGAGTGTAATTGTTGCGGGGGGGGGGGGGTCATTTACATTATAGTGGTATCAGTAAATTAAAGGTTTTTATTTCATCTAAATGGAATTTGGATAAAATATTTTTAATGGCGGGGACTAGAATAGTTGTTCTTGGAAAGTAAATTAATGACAGCCTGAGGAGTAGATGCTGGATAATTTGTTTTTGTCTACTCTACCTGAAGTGAATTATACACTGCCTATGATGTCAGCTTGCTTGAATAAGAAGTTATAAAACAGCACAAGTTTTCTTTGAATGATCATTTTGAAGCTCGTATCATCTTGAAGTGTTCTGCATCGTGTCTCTACAATAATGCTTGTCTGAAAAACAGAGGGATATAACAAAAAATATTTTTTAAATAAAAAAAATAATGATAATAATGATTACAATATTAAAAATAGTAGTAGTAGTACTAGTATTGTTATTAATGGTAGTAGTTGTAGGCAAACAAGATGAATAGAATATCAATGATATGATCAACAACAACAAAAAAGTAAGGAAAGTGCATTTCCAGGAAACCAATACAAAATAAAAACAAAATATAGACCTATGAACAAAATCCTGGAGAAAGAAATAAAATGAAAAAGGACACAAGAATTGAAGAAGAAAAGAGATGAAATTTATATAGACTATAGAGCGAAATAGAGAGAGAGAAAAAAAAATAACCAGGAGAATTACCAAAAATAAAACATAGTCAGGGGAAGCTACAGAACAAGGTCATGGTAACCTGGGCATCGTTTCATCAAACTATAAATCTAACACAATCAATCGGTGTGACGTTGGCACTTCTGAACCTAATTTAATCATTGCAATGCTCAGATTCAGAAGTGTAGTTGGTATGTTTTAGTACTAATACTAGTACTACTAGCAGCAGTAGTCAGTAGTAGGGTATCTCCACACCAGAGTTACGGGCCGATGTCTGTATACGAATGTACAAGCCGCCTGAAGTTCAACTTCATTTTTAGTCTTGATTGCAGTTTTCAATGGAAACCGTTCACACAATCGCTCACCTTTAAGGGGGTGTAGCATTACGAGACTATGTGTCTTCCCATGGCCTGACTCTGGGCCAATCAGGTATAATACAACTACGGACGACATGACCACAGTATTCACGTGCATGCAACTTATGCGAAATCGAAGTGTGAGGAGAACTTTGGGGCAATTCCATGATTAGGTGGACATGAGTAAAAAATTTAGAATTCAAATTTTCTTTTTTTTTTTTTTTGTATTTGACTAAAGACACCACAAAGTATCTGAAAAAAATATTTTCCACACCATACATTTGGTATAAGTGAGTGAAAATTGCAAATGAACATTGTTCATGTTTTCCTGTGAAATTTGTAATATAAGAGGAAAAAAAGTTATTTAAGTCATTATCAACATAAAAGTAACTACATGTATATCCTCACAAACCTATTGAATTTATTGAGGGAGTACAATGCCCTCATGGTTTCATTAAGCAAAATTCAAGTTAAAAAGTGATTTAGTCTACAGTTCACGAAATTCCAAACCCTTGATACGCCATGTAACGTTACCAACCAAAACATGAATTTATTTTTCTGGAGAGAAAATCTGGGGGCTATTAATTGTCATATTTCAAATTTTCCTTTCCTATACAATGCTCTATTGAAGTAAAGGAACCAGAATTACAAATATTCTATGATGTAGAAAATATTAGCAGTCAAAATCTGTAACGTTACCAACCATGTAACGTTACCAACCAGGCTTAAGGATTGTAACGTTACCAACCATGATATTAGTGCCAGGAGATACTTATTTGTAAGCCTTAATCAGAAGAAAGTGAAGTGATTCTTTAACTAAGACAAGAGATGGCAGTATAGAACATTTATTAAAGGCATGTGACAGCCATGTGACAACCATTTCGTCCCTATTTTCACGAAGTGACGGTAGTGAAGAAAATCGTAACGCAAAGTGAATGCAATTTTTTTTCACTACCGTCACTTCGTGAAAACAGCGACGATTTAAGCAGCATCATATCTGTGTAGAATCCATGCAGCATCACATTTGGGAAGAGTCAAATCATCTTTACTGTATTAAAACTCTTCTTGAATCTTTCTCCATGAAAGCAGTTCTAATTAGCAAAACTTGTTGAATCTCAATCTACTGTCACCCAGTGTCAGCATCTGGTAAGTTTATTTATTTTCAATTGTAGTAACTGTAATCTTTATTTATGTTTCTTGAAATACTTTAAGATCAGGCTATAGGCTACTTTCTACAGTCTTCATTGTATGTACAGTTCACACTACACTTTTTAAAGTCAACATTGGCAATTGATAGTACATAAAATATTTAGTATCAACTACATGTACATGCAAATGTACATGTACATCAACTAGATGGAATAGATGCAAATGAAAAAGTGAAGGTTAATGAACTTTTTTGTATTTGTTTTTATGTGCATTGGCTAATTTGTTGCCGTGGAAACTTTCATCTTAATCCGAATGCAGTTGTTTAACACTTTGAGAAAACATGGCAATTGACCTTTACTCAAATTTCCAAAGGATACATTAAATATTATGGGAAATCATGAATTTTAAGTTATATGATTTCTTGTAAATTAGAAAAAAAAAGTGATTTTATTCATAATTGTTATATTGTATCAATTTTTCTGTATGGTGACTTTCCAACACTTATCCAGATTCGCACTAATAGAAGGATTCTAATACCAATTACGAATCTGGAAATCTTTGTTCATCCTGATTATTTTTTTTTTTTAAAGATTTGGTTTGTACAAAAATATTTTAAAAAATTATAATTATTTTTTGATATATAGGTCATCATGCCCAAGTTTACGAAGAAAGAGAAACAAAGGCACTACATAGAAAAGATGAAGAGGATGGGGAAGTATGAAGAATACTTGAAGAAAAAAGCAGCAGCCATGAAGAGGTGCCGGGAGAAGCAAAAGCTGAGAGAGAGGACCTTGCCAAAATATGCGAGAAAACAACTGGAAAGGGAGACGAAAGAAGCAACAAAGAAACGAGTAGCAAAGCACAGGAAATTGAAGAAAGAAAGAAAGGCAGAAGCAGAAGCAGAAGCAAGTCATGGGCCCTTCAAAAGTGCGATGGCACTCGCAAAAGCCACTGCCAGGGCACATCGGATAATGGATCGAGTACTCCCCGACACTCCTAAACGGCGAATTGTTGTCTCTCGCAAGTTGTATGAGAAAGAAGCTAAGCAAGGACATGAACTACCATCAGCTTCAACAGAGAAAAGGAAGACGGGTCCTCCTAAAGTCAGTGAAGATACAGTGAAAGTCATCGAAGACTTCTATGAGAGAGATGATGTGAGTCGCCAGGCCCCAGGCAGAAAGGACTGACTATTTGGAATGCAGACGGAAAGAAGAAAATGCAGGCTAGACACCTCACTGCTTCAATTAAAGAGACATATGCCTTCTTTTGTGAGATTTACCCAGAAGTACATGTGGGAAAGTCCAAGTTTGCAGAGTGTCGCCCAAAGCATGTCCTGCTTAGCCAAAAGTTGCCACATAATGTCTGTCTCTGCAGGTACCACGAGAATGCCATTAATGCTTTTACTGCACTTCACAAGGCTCAACCAGAATTCCCTGCTTACACCCGTGATCTCCCAGCTTTGCTCCTTTGCAAGCAACCATCAAGAGAGTGCTGGATGAATGAATGTGCAGAATGCAAAGATGGAGCAGGATTTAGCAAAGCCTTCTCTTTTGAGGGATCCCTTAACAGCCCTTGCTCATGGCTTCAGTGGGAGACGGATAAAGATGGACGGATGATGAAGATTCAAGAGGAGGGAACTGTAGGAGAGCTAGTACAGCACATCACTGCCATCTTACCTCAGTTCCTGCAGCACTGCTATGTAAAGCGTGAGCAAGCATCAGCATACAATGCTCAGAGGGAAAAAGTTTCTCCTGAATCACATGACACCCACAGTGCCCTCCTCCAGGTGGATTTCTCTGAAAATTTTACATGCGTTGCTCAAGATGAAGTCCAGAGCGCACATTGGAATCAACGTCAAGTATCCCTCTTCACTGCAGCACTCTGGTACTCTGGATCTCTACATTCTCATATCCTGGCATCTGATGACCTCACACACTCCAAGGAAACCATCATAGCCTACCTTGATGTGCTGCTAGGATATCTACCAGATACGGTAACATCTATTTCTATCTGGTCAGATGGCCCAGCTTCGCAATTCAAAAATCGGTTTGTGGCAGCAGCACTCTGCACACTTCAAGAGGCTCACAAGATTCAAATCAAGTGGAACTTCTTTTCGACCTCCCATGGAAAAGGCCCTGTTGATGGGATTGGAGGGTCAGCCAAGCGCTTTGTGATGCAAAGAGTTCTGAGCCGCCAAGACATTGTAGCAGATGCAAGCAGCTTTGTTCTAGCAGCAAGCTTCATGGAGAATGTATGCGTCACAGAGGTCAAGTCAACAGAAATTGCTAAGCGGAATGAGAAGCTCAAATTGAAAGATGTTTTCATTCAGGCCAAGCCAATCACTGGCATCGGAAAGATGCATTTCCTGAAGGTCGTAAAGGATGAAGTGGTATCCCACATTCTCACAAAAGACAATAGGGCAGACAAGGATGATGTAGTGGTTACCCAAAGTGGTAGTAAGGCCCAGGCGCGGATCCAGGATTTCTTAGGGGAGGGGGCCCAACTTTTTTTTTTTTTGCTCCCGAAAATTTTCAAATCGCGCCGGCCGAAAAGTCGCTCAGGGGGGGGGGGGGGGGTGTGGTACAGAGCACAATTTTTTTTTTTTTTTTTTTTTTTTTGCTTCCGAAAATTTGAAAAACGCGCCGGCCAAAAATTCGCTCAGTGGGGGGGGGGGGGGGGGGGGGGGGGGGTAGTGAGCACATTTTTTTTTTTAGATCCTCAAAAATTTTTCAATTTGCACCCCCCCCCTTGAGCGCCAGGGGGGGGGGCCCAACCCCCAAAAAAGGTAAAAATCACGTGATTTTACATTATTTTTTTCTCAAGGGGGGGACCCGGGCCCCCCCCCTGGATCCGCCACTGGTAAGGCCATTGTAGTGGGAGATTGGTATGTGGTCGAGTACGAAGGAAAGAAATTTCCTGGTGAAGTTGTTGGGTTCACACGCAAGGGTGAGTTTCAGGTGTCAGTGATGGAGCCAGTGGGAAAGTACTGGAAATGGCCTACAAAAAAGGATGCCATTTTCTACATGGAGAGCAAGATGATTACAAAATTGGCTCCTCCAGAAGTTGTTAACAACCGTGGGCATTTCAAATTTAGATTTGTATGGTATCAAGTAGGCCCTACATCAAATACATGCATTGGGTTATGGAATACAACCGCACATTTTTATTCTGAACTCTGTTAAACTTATCTCAACAAAAATAGTTACTTTGTGAAACCAAGTTATCATGTACATGTTGACATGCATAATCCCATGGCAAATGGTGAACTTCAGAATCTAACATTTGGATAAAAAGTGTTGTAAATATGTTTGGATTGTTTCAAGTTGTGTCTGGGTAAGAGTTATAAATAACACTTACATTGATAACCATGTTAATTTACATGCAATTCCAAAGTGTATCTTTTGATTTTAAGGAAGGAGTACAGGTCTAAATCGACGGCAAATACATTCGTTAAAGAAGTTGTTAATAACCGTGGGCTTTTCAAATTTTAGATTTGTATGGTATCAAGTACATTTGTACATAAAATACATGCATTGGATTATGGAACAAAACAACACATTATCATTCTATTGTGTTATGGACTGAATATCTGCTCAATGTCTCTGTCATGATGTCATGAACTCTGTTAAAATTCTCTCAATAAAATAGTTACTTTGTGAAATCAAGTTATTATGTATGTTGACATGCATAATCCCACGACAAATGGTGAACTTCAGAATGTAACATTTGGATAAAAAGTGTTGTAAATATGTTTGGATTGTTTCAAATTGTGAGTTGGAGTTATAAATAACAGTTACATTTTTAGAGATATGAGTGTGAGGTATTGTGAATGGATATTTGAAAGCGTGTTCACTCGTCACACAACATAACTCTTATTTTTATTTTAGCTACGAGGAAGCAAGGTTGCACTGACAATAAAATACATGAAAGAAAGTATTCCCTTTTCGTTATGTTTATTGGGTACTGATGAGGCTGACGTACACTTGCAAAGTGTAGTCAAGCACAAGCCGAAGATTCGGAATGAGAATGCATAAATGAGAATTGAAGATATTGCACGTAGTTACATTATAATGATCAAAGATAAGAATGAACATGAATAAATGCGATGTACATAATGAATGAAAGCTTACGACAGGATAGAAATGAGGTCGAAAGTCCAATGAAGATGAAGAGAGATGAAAACGAAGGAAGGGGCTCACGCGATGAATGCTGCGGAGGCTTGAAGGCGGAGATGAAGCTTCGTAGTCGTGGCTGAAGAGCCGTGAAGAATCTCGACGTTGACGCTCGTAATGAAGATGTGAAGAAGCTCTCAGGCGAGAAGAGAAGAGACGAGATGTGGCGCTCGACGACGGAGGTGAAGAGTAGAAACGTAGACATGCAAAGCCGGCACTGGTGCTGAGTAGTAATAGTTGCTCGTTTGATGCGCCGGACTTTGATGAAGAAATGTTTAGATGAGCTGCGGTGAAATGATGAGCTCGTGAGTGGAAAGAGCTACCGGAACGAAGAAACTGGCAGCTCCCAGCGGAGAGTCAGGCGCCATGTCGGTGCTGACTATAACGTTCCACTGGGAGACTGCAGCCCGATGAACACGGCAGGGAAAGAGTTGACGTGCCGTAGAAAAGACGAAAGGCACAGAAGAATACAGCCTGGAGAGGAAATCGCGGAGACGTCCTGACTCGACCAAGGTGAAAGCGGGAGTGGAGAAAAACCTCGTGGCGTTGAAAATACGCGGGGTGAACAGTGCGGAACCACGATGCGCGATTGGAAGGAAAAACACACGTGGTCCGAATAATGCATATAAATAAGTACCGTGATGGAAAAATACAGGAGACATGAATGTACGATAAAAGTAGGGCGAATGTAAGAGCCGCTACATTACTCCCCTGCCAGAATTGAAGCTGTGTATGCAATACACAGATGAGAGGCGAAAGAAATACATGAGCAAAGTACAAAATGTCACAAGAATCGATGGCTGATAAAAATGTAAAAGTGCATGTATTGCATAGTGTATGCAGTAATTTACAACAGCCTAAGAAAATGTACAAGCATGGCATGTTGAAAGAATGTAAACAACAAGCATGGTATGCGAACGGCTGTTTAGTTGCCAAAAATAGAACATTGAGTACTGACATGGTATGCATCGAATAAACGTGTATAAATGCAAGAGCATAAAAAACATTCAATACATAATCCAGAATGAATACATTTGATAAAACATTGCTAAGTCCAAAAGTCTGGGAATAATAAAATCGTACAACCAAGCTTCAAAGTAAACGAGGGGTCACCACTTTAGAGATATCATTGGTGAACGTACTACATCACGACATAAAATGGTAAATGGACATTATTGAATGAAATGTAATGACATAAAAGCTTACGACAGGATAGAAATGAGGTCGAAAGTCCAATGAAGATGAAGAGAGATGAAAACGAAGGAAGGGGCTCACGCGATGAATGCTGCGGAGGCTTGAAGGCGGAGATGAAGCTTCGTAGTCGTGGCTGAAGAGCCGTGAAGAATCTCGACGTTGACGCTCGTAATGAAGATGTGAAGAAGCTCTCAGGCGAGAAGAGAAGAGACGAGATGTGGCGCTCGACGACGGAGGCGAAGAGTAGAAACGTAGACATGCAAAGCCGGCACTGGTGCTGAGTAGTAATAGTTGCTCGTTTGATGCGCCGGACTTTGATGAAGAAATGTTTAGATGAGCTGCGGTGAAATGATGAGCTCGTGAGTGGAAAGAGCTACCGGAACGAAGAAACTGGCAGCTCCCAGCGGAGAGTCAGGCGCCATGTCGGTGCTGACTATAACGTTCCACTGGGAGACTGCAGCCCGATGAACACGGCAGGGAAAGAGTTGACGTGCCGTAGAAAAGACGAAAGGCACAGAAGAATACAGCCTGGAGAGGAAATTGCGGAGACGTCCTGACTCGACCAAGGTGAAAGCGGGAGTGGAGAAAAACCTCGTGGCGTTGAAAATACGCGGGGTGAACAGTGCGGAACCACGATGCGCGATTGGAAGGAAAAACACACGTGGTCCGAATAATGCATATAAATAAGTACCGTGATGGAAAAATACAGGAGACATGAATGTACGATAAAAGTAGGGCGAATGTAAGAGCCGCTACATTACTCCCCTGCCAGAATTGAAGCTGTGTATGCAATACACAGATGAGAGGCGAAAGAAATACATGAGCAAAGTACAAAATGTCACAAGAATCGATGGCTGATAAAAATGTAAAAGTGCATGTATTGCATAGTGTATGCAGTAATTTACAACAGCCTAAGAAAATGTACAAGCATGGCATGTTGAAAGAATGTAAACAACAAGCATGGTATGCGAACGGCTGTTTAGTTGCCAAAAATAGAACATTGAGTACTGACATGGTATGCATCGAATAAACGTGTATAAATGCAAGAGCATAAAAACATTCAATACATAATCCAGAATGAATACATTTGATAAAACATTGCTAAGTCCAAAAAGTCTGGGAATAATAAAATCGTACAACCAAGCTTCAAAGTAAACGAGGGGTCACCACTTTAGAGATATCATTGGTGAACGTACTACATCACGACATAAAATGGTAAATGGACATTATTGAATGAAATGTAATGACATAAAAGCTTACGACAGGATAGAAATGAGGTCGAAAGTCCAATGAAGATGAAGAGAGATGAAAACGAAGGAAGGGGCTCACGCGATGAATGCTGCGGAGGCTTGAAGGCGGAGATGAAGCTTCGTAGTCGTGGCTGAAGAGCCGTGAAGAATCTCGACGTTGACGCTCGTAATGAAGATGTGAAGAAGCTCTCAGGCGAGAAGAGAAGAGACGAGATGTGGCGCTCGACGACGGAGGCGAAGAGTAGAAACGTAGACATGCAAAGCCGGCACTGGTGCTGAGTAGTAATAGTTGCTCGTTTGATGCGCCGGACTTTGATGAAGAAATGTTTAGATGAGCTGCGGTGAAATGATGAGCTCGTGAGTGGAAAGAGCTACCGGAACGAAGAAACTGGCAGCTCCCAGCGGAGAGTCAGGCGCCATGTCGGTGCTGACTATAACGTTCAACTGGGAGACTGCAGCCCGATGAACACGGCAGGGAAAGAGTTGACCTGCCGTAGAAAAGACGAAAGGCACAGAAGAATACAGCCTGGAGAGGAAATTGCGGAGACGTCCTGACTCGACCAAGGTGAAAGCGGGAGTGGAGAAAAACCTCGTGGCGTTGAAATACGCGGGGTGAACAGTGCGGAACCACGATGCGCGATTGGAAGGAAAAACACACGTGGTCCGAATAATGCATATAAATAAGTACCGTGATGGAAAAATACAGGAGACATGAATGTACGATAAAAGTAGGGCGAATGTAAGAGCCGCTACACATTGATAACTATGTTAATTTATATGTAATTGCAAAGTGTATCTTTTGATTTTAAGGAAGGAGTAGGTTTAACACTTGCTTTTTACAACGCTTATTTCTGCATGGACAAACTGTAACGTTACCAACCGGTAACGTTACCAACCATGAATTTTGGGTCTAATAAAAAATTGAAGAGTCAAGCTGCTAAAATTATTGGCTGAAATATTTATCATGACACTAGAATTGAAATGAATACGACACTTTGTTTGAGGTATCTCGCGTTTTAGGAAACTTTTGGTCTGAAGACACTGATTTTTTTCGCATGTCCTTTTTTTGTAACGTTACCAACCAACATTAAAGTTACCATGGCGACTCTAATATTTGTTCAATTGTAGATCTAGACTCTATTCATTCTTTTTTATATTATAGACCTAGGGTGGGTGAACATATTGTAACATGATTGTGACTTGAAATGAATAGATGGTGATGTAGTAGTAAAATGAAATTATGAAAATTTGCTTAAATGTAACGTTACCAATTGTGGAATTGCCCTTTGGAGTTTGGAACTTTGGTCTGTTTCGCGAACGCTAGCGTGCGCTGACCGTTTTAAATCAAGTCCATTCGTTTACGTGCAGTTGTCCAAAAGAAGTCATAGATGGAATTAACCAGTATTTGACATGCTACACCCCGTTTAAGAACAACGAAGTCACAAGCCACAGGCCACCCCACAGTCGTTCCACACACTACAGAGCAAACGGGATTTTAAACTCGTTAGAAATAAAAACAAACTTGAAATTCGGTGTGTGGGACTGTTGTGGGAAATTGCAAAAGGAGCGACGGCACAACAACAACGTTAACAAAAGACGTTTTGATGCCATCAAATTCCAAATGACTGTAAAATCATAATAATTTACGGCCATTTTACACAGATATTGCAATAAATTTCAGACAAATCAATTAAAGAGTGAAATATTACCTCAGTTGGCGACGGAAAGAAAAAGAGGCTCGGCCCTGGATCCTGGATCGGTTTAAACAATTTGGCTAGCAACCTATCACGTGATCAGACCATAGCTTCGCGATTGGACGATATAACAGGTGCATTACATTCAACTGTTATGTAATTCAATTTGATTTCTTTCGATCTCGCCGACTGTTTTTTTGTTTGTTTGTTTGTTTTGTTGTTTGTTTTTTTTTGTTTTTTTGTTTTTTTGTTTTTTTTTTTTTTTTTGGGGGGGGGGGGATATTTTTCTCCTCATCCTCCTTCTCTTCTTCTTTAACAAGCCTGTTAGTATATCTCCCTTCAACTTACCTCGATTGCTAGTGAGCCTTTTCCGCTTTCTCCCCCCCCCCCCCCCCCTATCTCTAGCTCGCATTCACTTCCAACTTGTTTTATTCTCATATAGTGCTCTCTTCAAATTTCTCTCACTACTTATTAATTTGTTCTGTTCTCCGATCTCCTCTCCTGCAGCTATATTTGCTTCTCTCTATTTCGAAATGTGTGTTACATATTCTTGTTTGCCTAGTGTCTTTTTCTTAATTGGGCTGGTCATACTCTGCATATATTTCCCATTTCTTTGTCATATGCAGGCACATGTATTTCTTTGTTGAATTATTTGTATTTATGTCTTAAATATATTTTTGTAATGCGTTATTCTCATTTGTGATTCTATGTTACTAAATTTTAATTTGGTAGTTGATGGAAACAGGGAGAATGCAATTATGTCAACTTGTCAAAATGCTACTAAAATTTAGAAATAATAAAATAAGTGACCGGGGAAGGAGGGGGATCGAGGGATAGAGGACACATAAATATATACAGGATACAGGAGAATAAAATAATCCATTACACTGAAATTCTTATAATTAATTCAACTCTCCATGCATTTTATGCTTTCATTTTATTTCTTAATTTTTATTTATGAAATTTTTACAAAAAATAAATGTTATCATTAATATTAATATACTGCAATATCCCAAGAGAAATACAAACATTATTTCTACAATGGACTAATATCAACACAAAGTATGCATGATCTATAAGGAGGAGCATTACACCCCCCCCCCCCCCCCCCCCCCCCCCAAGCCAATTAAGACTAATGAAGAATGAACATATATTACATTTTCTGCCCACTCATCTGATTTTCAGGCAAAATAAAGTTTGAAACTCAGTATGTATTGAATGATTTGTAGCTGGAACTCAGTCCACTGTAGTTTATTCTTTGAATTAAAAGATTAAGAAGTACTGAGAGTGTATTTTTAAATCACTTCAAGGTAGATTCACTTATTGCATAGGACATGAAATCATTTAAATCATAATTATTGTAATGGGTAATTTTTAATTCTAAATCTAGTTATCAAATTTCTTTGATCGATGTGCAAATAAGAAATATTTCACATATATGTTAGAAAAATTACCAATCATAGCTGGAAATGTCAACATTTCAAGATATATTATACTTGTACGATTGTCAAAAGAAATGTGTAGGTATTCATTAAATCCCAATCATTATGTATAGAGAAGTCGATACAAACATAAACACAAGTTTCAATATATATGTTTTATAGATGTGGACACAAGTCACACAACTATCACATGATTGTCCCATATTTGCTTTTTTAAAGTGCACCTTCAAACAAACATAGATTGTCCTTAGAACCACTAACTATAACAATGATAACTCTACTTATTGAACAAAAATACTATACATTCACAATAGTGCACCATTACCATGCCCAAAATAGAACAAGTCTTTATTTCAGATCAAACTAAAGCATAGAAAGGCAATCATCTTTTTGTTCCATAAAAAGATAATCAAATCCGTTCAAGTTTTAAACAACAGCCTCTTTCTTTTGACCTTCTCTGGTATAACTCTTTGGAAAATTGACATAGATACCTTCTACTTTCTTTTGTTTCTATAATTAATAATTGCACCATATTTAGTAAATAAATTTCTATGATTTTTTATTTATTAAAGGCAATAATGAAGCATCACAAGTACTCATACATATTGGTATAACATCAAGATACAAACACCTTAACCCTTTGTCTATGGGAACTGTACGGTCCTGATGTTAAGCCTATGGGAAGGAGAACATTCAGTAGTCAACGCCTTAACCTAATATAGAGTAAGAAATAGATTTCTTTATATACTAAGCTTTCCTCTAACCACATAACATTTACAAACACTTGACGAAAGACAACAAATTATTCAAACATTTACTTTAGAAGTTTTTAGACTGCTGCAAAATTATAAATGTGTGACCATATCACATGAAAGGTACTCATACCATCCCTTCATCTAAATTTCTACAAAAGTATCACATCCATCCTAAATCAGGAAACATTATATCACCATTCATTTACTTCAGTTCTAAATATTTAGCAAGTTGTAAAGGAGATGAATTAGGATTTCTTCATAAATGTTGGTATACATGAACTATTCAGTGGTGAACTTACTACCCTTTATTGTATACGACTACCCTATTGGTATTATTGTCACGAAATCCTTACCATCTTAATACTAAAGTCTACAAGAGTACAACAAAGTTTGGGTCCTTCATACTGATTAAGAAAACAAAATTCATAACGTATCATTTCCCTCATTCCTATTACAGATATATTGTTAGTGTGACATACTTGTTTTACTTAAGTTCTACATAACTAGCAGCAATAGCAACATCAAATTTTGGGCCTTCGTTCTTGTGAGGAAAGAAATATTTCTTAATTAATCATTTAACTTATTTCTACACAAGAATTCATGTTATTGTGACATAGTGGTTACCATCCTTCTAGTTTTTCTCTAGTTCTACATAGGTAGCAGCTGTAGCCACACCACAATTGTTATCCTTCATGCTGATGGCCACGTAACCATTGTTGCCCCAATGGGTGGACCAGGAGTTCTTGATCAACCAGTAGTCTTGACCGCTGCTGTCCGTCCCGTAGCCAACGGCCAGCACGGCGTGGTCAAGATCATCTACTGTATTTCCTGCAATAATAATAATAATTTTCAAAGAATTCAATCAACTTTGGCATGTAGCTTTTATACTTCCGTCATATCGACAAGATTAGACACAGATAAATAACAACAGACCAAACGATTGCTTTACCCAACATGGCCCAGACTTTTCATTTACCGGTATTGTTGTTCATTGTCGGTTTTGGATTGGTCTGGCAGTACCGGTATGTGTTTATCACATCCAAGCAAAGCTCCTTCACATTTTAATTGAACAACACCGACTCAAAGGGCGGTACCTGATTATTTTGTTATGGAGGTGAAGATGTCAAAAGTACCTGAAGGTCCAAGAAGAAGGAGAAGAAAAGAAGAAGACGATGAGGAAGAAGAAGAAGAAGAAGAAGAAGAAGAAGAAGAAGAAGAAGAAGAAGAAGAAGAAGAAGAAGAAAAGAAGAAGACAAGGAAGAAGAAGAAGAAGAAGAAAAGAAGAAGAAGACAAGGAAGAAGAAGAAAGAGAAGAAAAGAAGGAGACGATGAGGAAGAAGAAAGAGAAGAAAAGAAGAAGAAGAAGAAGAAGAAGAAGGATGTAAATGAGGAAAAGTCAGAGAATAAAAAGACAAATAATAATACTAAGAGCAATAAAAAGAAGGAGGAGGAGGAAAATTAAAAAAAAAACACGAAGAAAAAGAGAAAGAAATTCCATACCACAGCTAGCATCATAATATGTCCCGTACGAGTAGAAGCTGAAAGAGGGCACAGCAGCATCGATGCCGACAGCGATAGGTCCTTTGGTCGCCAGAGCTTTCTTGAGGTCCTTCTGGTTACCGGAGGTCACGTTGTAGTATTTCTTGATACTCGCTACAGCCGGCGTAGACTTGCCATAATGGCACATCCCATTCTAAGAAGAGGAGAGAGAAATTAAAAGGGGTTAGAGATTTGACAGAAAGAAGAATGCAGACTGGTTTTCTTGTTACTGTATCTGCGATGATTTTTGACTATTTTCTTTTTCAGACTATTTTAATAGTCTGCTATGAGTGAGAGCCTACAGAGGAATTTAAACAATGCAAAAGATGATCAAATGCGTTATGTAATCAGCCAAATTCATTAAAGTGTATAATTTCAGTTCTGTTCAAGTGATCGAGATAAGGAGTTAGTGGGCCTTGATAGCAAACTGCTCTGAATGATATATTAAAAGAGATGATTGGTACTACAAAATCAAAGAATAGTAATGAATACAGACATATTAAAGCTTTTTCCTTTTGCTTTTGCACTCATCAGAGTAAATCGCAAGGAATGAACATAAAGCCAAAAAACCTGACAACATTAATTATCTAGAAGCTAATAGAACACAGCGCCCTCCCCCCCCCCCCCAAAAAAAAAAAAAAAAAATAAATAAATAAATAATAATAACAGGCTGTGATTGGCTACAGGACAGTAGACTTAATGCCAGCTGTTTAATGAAAACAGTCTGTACCCGGGGTGTTTTTAAAGACAGAAATACACATGTAAACCTTAAAATTCTTGAACATTCAAAAGCTTTGGAGAAAAAAAATCTGAATACAAACTACAAATATCATATAAAAATACAAGTCCTTGTATTTAAAGCCCCACTGCACTACCGCACTTATAGCTACTTAAGCCCTCTATATAGCAAACGATGCCTAATCTGTGACCATTGGTCCCCCATGGTCACCTTTTCCTAATGTTCATTGAGAGCTGATTTGATGAGATAGCCACCTGTCAGTGACCATGCAGGGAGGTCTAATCCCTCCTGGCCAAACTGATGCAGATGGGCTTTAAAGACAAAACTATGAAACACTCCTGATAATAAATTACACCTGTCCAAGGTAAGGTCCGTAGGTCTCTTCCAGCGGGATGCCTCCGTTCTTCATGAGCCACTCGTAAACTCTCCATTCCTCGCCACCGTCACACCCGTTGTTCCCTGCTGCCCATGTGCAGTCCATCAGCATCTGCTGTGAGAGGCGCACTCGCTTGCCACTCTACAGAGAACAGATCATTATGAGAGATATATGTGAGAAATTCTACAAATGGAACAATTTGCATAAGAGATATGATGTAATAACCCTAGTCAAAATAAAATAGTGTAAAGCATCTGAAAACATACCTGTACAATTCCTCTTAAATTGTTGATAGATACAGAGACAGTGCCTTGTATCCTTTGGAAGAGACACTATATAAATTCAATTATTATTATTTTTATTATTATTAAAAAACTAGGCAAAAAAATTGGGAGGAGGAAAAGTACAGAAAGATGTTTTTTGGCTATTTTCAACTCTAAATATTTTTTTCATCTATCTTTTGTTCCGAATCCTTAACAGTAAATACATGTTTTTGTCTATTTTCCCTTACGAAAAAAGGAGAAAAATATAATCTAGTTTCCTGTGAAATAGCACAAAAATAAAGAGAAAATAGCACCCTACCTGCATGAAGACAGCTCCTTCAATGGTTTCTGCCGATCCAAAACTCCAGCAGGATCCACATACAGCCTGGTCCTTTACTGGACTCACAGCACCTGCATTGTACATGTATGATACGGGTAAAACAAAACACATTGGTTCATAGTCATTTAGACAAGCTACATTCCTTGTTGGGTTTTTTGTGTGCAATATTATCACTATTTGGTATATTACTCTGCATATTACAGTATTTTGTCGAAACATTTTTCATTGTATTTTTTTCTTCAAAATCTTTTGTAAGTTTGATTTGTTACAGCCTTTGGCTGCTATTTTGAATTGATGTTTTGTTAATTAATCAAAAACCAGTTAAATCAACTGTAAGACCAGGAAAATTTGCAAACTTTGAGAGTAATTCAGATTTGCAAAACTTTCGCCCCCCCCCCCCCAAAAAAAAAAGAGAATGAAATGCAGCACTGAATTTGAGCCCTTTTGTAGAAGTGGCTGGTTTTCCAGAACGTTAAACTTGGTTCTACCCTATCCATTGATTTATGGGGCCCACAGTGTCAATCTCTACTCTGCACAAATTACAATAGTTATGTAGTAATGTAGAGGTGTTGTGGTCGAGTGGATACGTCGTCGGACTATCGATCACAAGGTCCGCGGTTCGAGTCCCGCCGCCGCACTAATGTCCTTTGGCAAGACATTGATCTACATCTGCCACACTCCACCCAAGTGAAGTAAATGGGTACCTGGTAGGAATTTATTCCTTGAAATGCTAGAGCGCCGTATGGCAGCCGTGCTAAAGCCAGGGTAATAATCAAGAGCGCCAGGAGGGTCAAATCTGACTGACATGAGCGCTATACAAGAACCCACTATTATTATTATTATACAATTAAATAACAAGGGAAACGCTCTCGGCGGTCTCGCCTGCATAACGCAATTCAATATGATAAACCAGAACGTCAATGACGTAGCGTTCATCCGCATCTCGCTACAACAAAAAATCGTAAATTTTATGTGGTACACTTTTGAACTGGTCAAAAAAAAAAAAAAAATTGGATCTTTAAATTATTTTTGGAATAAATTTGCATAAATTACCATAATTAATTAATGGAGAACAATTTCAAAATTCTGTGTACAACTTTAGTGTACCAAAGTTAGCTCTACCAGATAAAGCAAACCAAATAAAAATTGGTCGAGAAATGACCAATTTTTTGCAATTTTTAGAATTTTTTGTGATTTCGAATAAATTTGCATAAATAAGCATAGATAATGAATTTCACGATTCTGTGTAAAAGTTTTAAATCCCCTTCCTAGCCCTATCATATGAAACAATCAGAATCAAAATCAGTTGAAAAATAACGAAGAAGAAACATTTTGAAAATCTTGATGTTGATGCCACAACAAAGTCTAAGTTTTTTTTACCTTAAATGACCTTTGACCTTAACTTAGTGACCTGAAATTCTACTCACATGATTGGGGAGACTTGATAACCCTTGATAGTCCAAGTTTCATTGACAAAGAACTTATATTTTCAAAATTATATCAAAAATTCAAAAACTTAACCTTAGGTTAAGTTTTCGATGATGATGCTACAACATAGTCCAAGTCTGTTGACCTGAAATGACCTTTGACCTTGACTTTGTGATCTGAAATTCTACTCACATGATTGGGGATACTTGGTTATCCTATAGTCCAAGTTTCAGTGACTTAGAACTTATACTTTAAAAATTATATCAAAAATTCAAAAACTTAACCTTAGGTTAAGTTTTTGATGTTGACGCCGTCGCCACCGCCGTCGCCACCGCCGTCGCTGCCGTCGCCGTCACCGGAAAAGCCATCACCTATGTCTCGCTTTTTGCTACGCAGGCGAGACAAAAATGAATCCGAACTAAAAATGCTAATTAGGGATCGATTACATTATGACTAGATTTTTATTCATTAATTTAGTGATCAAAATTGAATTACTATGAGTATTGGATGAAGAGATTAATACTAGGAGCTCCATAAATCAGCAGACTAATCTAATCCACATATTTGGGATTTCTAACTATTAAGAGGAAAAACACAGAGTAAGGGAAGGATAGGAGAAAATAGAGAGATGAAGAGAAAAAGAATCAGAGAGGAAAAACAAGAGCAACAATAATGGAGAGATAGAGGGATAAAGATAGACAAAGAGAAAGAGGGAGAGAGAGGGGGGCAGAGAGGATAAAGTGAGAGTGGAAAATAGAGATAGAGATAGAGAGAGTAAGGATAACAAGATTGACACAAAAACAAGCATGAGAGAAGTGGAGGGTGTGATGGACAATAAATAGAGGGACAGAGAGAAAGGGGAGAGAGAGAGGGGAGGGAGTGGGGAAGAAATACAGAGAAAGACCATCTGAGAGAATACAGGCCTCCATGCAACGATCACTCACCTCGCACATTCCAGTCGATATGGTCTGGTACGGCATCATCGCTGATGTCAGAACCATCGTAGGGGAGTCCGTTGTTGGGTCTGGTTTGACGTAGACGACCTCTCATTCTCTTCAGCTCCTGATGTGACTGGTCAGCCATGTGATTGATGTCAAGTACGTAGCCCAGGTTGGCTCGGTTGATGGAGTGGATCATTCTAAAGACAAGAGCAGAGTATCACGTTCAACCGAAAATCGCAACCACTGTTTAAAGCCCGTCTGTGCTAGTTTAGCCAAGGAGATTATACCTCTCTGCAAGGTCACTGACAGGTGGTTATCTCATCAAATCAGCTCTCATTTAACATATGAAAAAGGATCATGGTGGACCAACAAGCACCAATTAGGCATTGTTTGCTATATAGAGGGCGCAAGTAGCTATAAAGAACACATTCTTTGTTTCATTTTAATAGTGTTTTTTAATCAAATCATGTTCTAAAAGAACCTGTATATATGAACCACATGCCTATACAGACAACTTTCTTCTCAGCTGCATTATAATAGAGTAATAATCACTGAGACAAATGTCATCCCATATCAACATTGTCACATAGCTGATCTAAAGTTAAAAGTAATGTATGATTACTTCTTCCTCATTAATGTTGACTCCTTCTGTGGCATGTTTGTGAACAACTATTGTACAAGTACATGTCTTATAGGGGGAAAGGGGAGGGGGTATCTTTGGACTCGATGATTATGGAAGGCAAAGTTCACATAGCATCCATTCGTCTTTGTAGCCATTCCTCTTTCATATTTTTGGAAAGGTTTGCTGTGAATTATACAAATTCTTG
This sequence comes from Strongylocentrotus purpuratus, assembly GCF_000002235.5. Lineage (NCBI taxonomy): Eukaryota > Metazoa > Echinodermata > Echinoidea > Camarodonta > Strongylocentrotidae > Strongylocentrotus > Strongylocentrotus purpuratus. The sequence continues at coordinate 30,637,631 of NW_022145598.1, forward strand.
GTGTGGGTGAACTGTGCCACACATAAATACTCCGTAAAGCCTGTCTGTACTAGTTTGGCCAGGGGGATTAGACTTCCCTGCAAGGCCACTGACAGGTGGTTATCTCATCAAGTCAGCTCTCAATTAACATAAGAAAAAGAGGATCATGGGGGACCAACAGGCACCGAATAGTCATTGTTTGCTATATAGAGGGCACAAAGAGCTACAAGTAATGCAGTGGGGCTTTAAGTTCATGCTACAAAAAAAGATTGGTGCACATCAATCCACCAGCTAATGTTGAGCCCAGCTAGGCTTACCTCACGTTCTTGGTGAAATGGCCCTTGCGTTGTACATGCTCCACGTCTGTCTTGTAGGTCTTGTCGTACTTCTGCTTGTACTCATCAAAGAGCTGATGGAAGCGGTCACCCATCTCTGGGTTCACCATCTCTTTCATGGGGTTTCCCTTGATCTTCTGCTCCACACCAGGCCCCGGGAATCCCGCACATGTCAAATCTGAAAACAGTAGCATTGATGTTATTCTAATATGATTGTATCAATGTTGATGCTATGCATATGATGTTGATGTTGTTTACAATGTATGTTATGATAAAATAATCATGATGTTAACATAACCATCATGGTAATGATGGTGTTGATGACGGTGAAAATGATAATGATGATAATGATAATGAGGATGATGGCAATGATAATAATGATAAATGATAACAAAAATAACAATGGTAATGGACTAGTGCTGTAGTCAAACGTTTAACCGACCGGTATCTGACCGGCCATGGCGGATTCCGTTTTCAATTGGACGGTTTTGTTTTCCCGTTTTTTTTTTTTTTTTTAATAATTGTTTTGTTTTGTTTGCTTTTGTTTTTTTTAATTTTCGATTTATGCCCATCCACCTGGCACTAGAACAGGCAATGTCTCCCAGCTCAGTAATCTGTGTGTTGACTCACCACTCAAAACTAGAACAACACTCCAATTTGTCTGTCATCTTGGTTTGAAAGTAATCTTTGTAATAGATCTCAATATGTAGTTTATAATAATAATTCATCCAATTTTTACACAAGGTGTACCACAAGGTTCCATCCTAGGTCCTCTACTATTTTTAATTTGCATTAATGATCTTACACAATCTTCTAAAAACGACATTGTTACTATTAATTGTGACAAGTTCACAAGCACAAATCGGTGCCTTCAACTGCACCCGCTTTTTCACACGGACCTGGCTTGCTGCCGACAGAGTCGGCCAAATTTTTTTTTTTTTTTTTAATCGTTTAACCGAAAACCGTCCGGTTTTGACTGGCGGTTAAACGGAATTGGAGATATCCGTGATATTACAGCACTAGTAATGACAATATTAAAACGATCATAATCGTTTATCGTCTGAGGGCAATCTTTTCAATAATGAATTCATAGATATGTTTTGTTCTTTTTCATTTTACCCAGTTATTGATAAGCCCACCCGCATAACGAAAGATTCTGCTACATTAATTGACAACATGTTTACAAATAAGCCTGATACGGTCAGGGAAAGTGGTATTCTCTTTGGAGACATTAGTGATCATTTGCCCATATTTAGCGTTATTTCACCAAGTTGTATATTTTCTAACTCTGACAATGTAAACAGTTTTAAACGTGTAGTCAATGATTATAATATTGCAATATTTTGTAGACATTTAAGGGATTTTGACTGGAATCTTCGTGTGACAAATGTAAATGACATGTTCAAAGACTTTGTGGATATTTTTCTAGATATATACGACAAGTGTTTCCCTCTCAAAAAATCAAAAAATATGAACAATCGGAAGAACAAGGCTTGGTTCACAAAAGAACTAAAAAAAATGTGTAAAAAAAGACAAACTTTATACAAAAAATTTATATCACGCCGAACAGTAATTGATGAAAGAATTTACAAGTCATTCCGTAACAAATGCACAAAGGCAATACAAAAAACAAAACAACGATATTTTCAATCTAAATTTTGTGTCGTTACAGGGAATTCCAAGGCTACTTGGAAAGAAATTAATACGGTTTTAAATAGAACTAAAATTAAAAAAAATATCCCTTCCAAAATTGTAAATGACAAGAATGACATATCTCACCCAAGGGAAATGGCTAACGAATTTAATAAATATTTCATTTCGATAGGCCCCAATTTACAAAAGAAACTGGATGATCCCCATGATACATGTAATAAACATTTCTCCAAATATCTTTCAAATCCTTGTTCTTCTTCAATATTTTTTCAACCGATTGTTGAAAGTGAAATTATATCCATTGTTGACAAATTTAAAAATGATACTTCTTCTGGTTTCGACCACATAGATGTAAAAGTAGTTAAGAAAGTAATACCGTTTATTTGTAAACCATTGAGTCAAATTTTTAACATGTCAATGTCGACAGGTCTTGTTCCAGATAATCTCAAAGTAGCTAAAGTTATACCAGTTTTTAAATCGGGGTCAAAAGAATGTATGTCGAATTATAGACCAATTTCTGTACTTACTGTTTTCTCAAAAATAATCGAAAAATGTGTTTTCAGTAGAATTTCCAATTTTTTATCTTCTAACAACTTATTAAATAGCACTCAATATGGATTTAGAGAGGGTCTGTCAACATCATTAGCAATTACAAAATTCACTCAAGATATTACAAATTCCATTGAAATTAAAAAAACAACAGTCGGTGTATTTTTAGATATGTCAAAAGCATTTGATACAATAGACCATAATATTTTAATGCACAAATTATATCATATTGGCATACGAGGTGTTCCCCATAAATGGATTGAAAATTATCTTAGCAATAGAAAACAATATGTTACAATTAATTCTACAGACTCAAATATGCTCAATGTTGTTTGCGGGGTTCCACAGGGTTCTATCCTCGGCCCATTATTATTTCTAATTTACATAAATGATATTCAGTGTTCATCAAATGTCCTAAGTTTTATACAGTTTGCCGACGATACAAGTATTTTTTTTACCCATAAAGATATTCCCCTTATTAATACCACGTTTAATAAAGAATTACAAAATGTATATCAGTGGTTAAAATGTAATAGGTTAATTATAAATATGTCTAAAACTAACTATATGGTTTTTAGCAATATGAATTATAATATTGATGATATAAGAATCCATATGGACAAATCCCAACTATTACATACAAATCATACCAAATTTTTAGGTGTTCATATAGATGAATCCATGTCTTGGAAATATCATTTAGGAGATGTTTGTTCTAAAATTTCTCAAGTTGTTGGTATCCTATATCGCCTGCGCAATTTATTACCCGAAAAAATTCTTCTTACTATTTACAATACCCTTTTCCTACCCCACATATCATACTGTAATATAAATTGGGGTGGCTGTCCTAAGTCATATTCTGATAGAGTCTTTAAACTACAAAAAAAAGCCATTCGCCTGATATCAAAATCCTCGTATAACTCTCATTCTGCTCCGCTATTTCATAAGCTCAATGTATTAAGCCTATCCGATATTTGTCAGCTACAAACTGGTATGTTCATGTATAAATGTAAAAATCGCTTATTCCCTCGTTATATTACTGATCTATTTCCTATAAATGCAAGTATTCACTCTTATCAAACTCGGTCTTCTAATGATTTTCATTTCCCCAAAATACGTACATCCTATGCAAAATCTACTTTATTTTTTACCGGCCCAAAACTGTGGAGTTCTTTACCAAATGAAATAAAAAAACTCAGTGTCACTCCAATCTTTCAAACGCAAACTAAAAAAACACTTGATAAATTCATACCGTAATCAACTACAACGTTAGTAGAGCTTCTTAACCCGTCCTTTCTTTCTTTATATACAAATTTACTTTGCTTTTTTGTTTTGTTTAACGCAATTATTCAATTGTTATTTAATGTATTAAGATTATATTTAATTGATCATGATGGGTGCCAACGCACTTAAGACTATTTTCCTGTCTTCCAGTTGGCTCCCTCCGCAATAATAACATGTTCTATATCATTACACTTTAAAGGTATAGTTGAGTATTGGTAATTTCCAAAGTGCCCCTCCAAAACAAATTTGGTTTATTTCAGTACCATATGAAAGATCATCGAAAAAAACATGGGAGATGATAATAATTCCAAATCAAATGCTCTAATTGTTGTGCAATTTGCTTTCAAAACATTATATAAAAGTGTTTGACGTCCGGACATCACTTTTGACTTTCGACGGTTTATTTTTTGAATTTACGTGTTTAGCTCCCTCTATGTCATTTAACAACCAGCGTATTTACAACGAGTGTTTGAGTTCGTTGGTACGTACAGTACTACAGGTAGCTAGCAGGCGGGTATCCGACCGCGCGCTAGTAATACAGTACAGCTGATCAATTCCAATACGCTGCTTTCACGTAAAGTATAACACACACAGCTCATATCAGCGCCGATCGAACGCTAGACAGCTACAGACAAGCTTTGATTGAAATACGATAACGAGATCGAGATTGGAAAAGGAGCTCGAGGTCACGGACGATGGCCGACTCGGACTCGGGCTCGGACTCAGCTAGTGCTAAGCCTAAGGACAAGGCTAAGGCTACGCTAAATCGGAATAAGACTAAGTAAGACGGTAAGAGGAAGGAGAGAAACAAGCAATGGCAGCTCGACCATCCGGCCCAGAGGAGGCGCGGGAGTGGCTGTGAACAAGGCCAGGGTACGGCGGAGAAACTTCGCGAGCTGCAGGCGGCCTTCTCGTTGCCGAGTCTAGACTAGAGGATGCAATAGACATGCCAGCTCACTGAGAGGTAAGTTGAAATGATATACGCCCCACTGCATTGGGTAGGCCTACCGTTTTAATTTGATCTAGTCTAGAGACTAGATGCATGGAATCGGCAAATTTAAGAAATTACGTTTTGTTATCTCTTGCCTTGGATTTTTAATTCAGATTTCATGAATCATATGATATTGATAGTCTAGCCTAGGTCTACAGTAGACCGAAAGCTTCAGTCTCTATATTGTCGGTTGTTCCACTGAGACTACGTCTGGCTCCACTAGACCTCCGGATGAATTTGGTTCAAATGAAAATATTGGAAGCATATGCGATCCTACAATATTCAGTGAACGTTGTCGCGTTGAAATCGAGTCTAAAGTGATGAAATTGTAAATAATAATCTCTTTATGGGGTATACTATAACTCTCTCTCAAGGTCAATATATTAATTCAGCTATACAACAAGCTACAATTGACCGATTGGCTATTACCTTTTTGAAATTATATATCACAACTACATATTCCGGGATTTTTATGGTAGCAGCTACCGTTGTACGACCGTAGGCGCTATTTTAAATTTATCAAAATTTACCGGGAGCACCGGTAAATTTTTATATTCAATTTTTTTCGAAAGCAGAAGTGTTTTAGGAGCTAAATTTTCTAGTGCTTATAATACTTCCACAGGGGCATCCAAATATATCAAAATTGTAAAGAATCACTATCCACCCAATTTTCAAAATTTCCCAAAACTTTGTAATAGACCCTACCTTTAATGTCCCTCGTTACAACTGCAGTTTTCTTTGTAATGATGACGTGCAGGGCTAGTCAACCGGGTAAACATCCTGCTCTTTTTAAAAGTCGACAAGGTTATACTATAGCTTGCTTGAGATGTGACTGTCTCATCTATATTTATCTCTACCAAAGAGTGTCTCAACTTCACATACATGACAGAGAACCAATGCATCAGTTATTAGTCATGCAAATTCCAAATCTGGCTAGCTGTGATAATTATTAGAGAATGCCATCTTCAAAATAATTTCTTTTGGTGATTTAAAATCTGAATGTTTTTTACTTTGTGAATGACTTTCGTTTCTTCACTTTTTACAGATATGAAGAACAGACAACACAATCCATCCCCACCGAAGAAATTCCAAGCAGCAGTGGGGAATTAGCAGGTGAATAGTACAAGTCACCTTTGACCGCAAATTCATGGAGAACTTGGCCTACTCTGCTGATTTGCTCGCTTCAGGTAGGATTCTGTATACATGTACGAAAGGCTCTGTAAATTGAGAGGAATTTAATGAGAATGCGTTCATTACGTACATGTTTGCAAGATTGAGCTCTTTTTCGGTTATGACCTATAAAATTGGGACATATCAGCAGGTCAAGATAATGCATCTTATTTGCTCATGTGTATGACATGGGATTTTCAATATTGATTTTGTGGTATGAAAATAATGAAATGCCCTATCATTTATATCAGTTTTTATTTTGTTTTCATAATTCCTTAGGCACACCAGCATGCTCGAGTGTTTCCACAACCATATACTGATGTATGCTTCCAAGCGGTATTCCTTTGAGTAAGTATTTTTAGTATCATTTTGTATGTTTGAAGTAAGATTGTGGAAAAGTTGAAACATATCATTACAGTACGGTTACAGTTACAATATCATATTTTGAAGCAAATAGCAAAGTTAATGAGAAATTATGAATGACATCTATATAAATGCTGAAATCACTTTTGGATGCATGCAGAGTCTTGAAACAGCAGACTTTGTATCGTACTTGTGTCGGTACCTGATGTTAAGTCAAGTTGGAGTGGTTGTAGCAGGGAAATGTAACTACCTTTAATTAAGAGTCAATAATTTACAACACAAATCCAGAACTGAAGTGAATGGCTCGTATTCACAAAGGAGGTTTGTACAAACCATGGTTTGGCCAAGGTTTACATCTATGGAATGCCATTTGTAAACTGATGGAGAAGGAATGTAAACTCCATACTTGTTAACAATGTTAATTTACAATTTACGGTATGCGAGCAGCATTCCATAGATGTAAACCATCGTCAAACCATGGTTTGTACAAACCTCCTACAAACCTCCTTTGTGACTACGGGCCAATGAGTCTGAGATTTGTCTAAAGCATTTACTATTCATTCATCATGGTAGTGGTAATACCAATTGTTTGTCTTATCCATCCAGCTACCCAGCAAACCGGGCAAGGAATTTGCTTGCGGTCATCGACTACATGGCACACAAGGACAGGCCCGACCAGATTGATGAACAAGGCAATACAAAGTGAGTGGAAATTAGAAAGAAAGAAAAAAAGGTTTTCTTTTCTTTCTTGTTTTTCCTATTTTTATTTGTACATTTTTTTTTAGATGGACAAGGCAATCCAAAGTGGGTGGAGTAAAAAAAAAAAACATGATTTTTTGTTTTCCCTGTGTAGTTGGACAGGGCAATCCGAATTGGCAGTTCTTTCCCATGAAATTTATCAATTTTGGGGAAATTATTAAATATCTAATTGTCCTTCCTGGGAACGCCCTTTTAAATCGCCAAAATATGACGTCATCTAAAGAAGTTGTCCCTGTACACGACGCACATCTAAATTATGTAGATGACGGACTGTAAGCTGATGGTTTGTCAATCATGCTGCTGATTTTGGACCCTAAATGCGGACTTGGATTCAGTGTAATAATATACTTGGTGTGTAATGCAAGGTTCTGGAGTCATCAAAATCATCATAAATTTGGCAGAGTTTTGGTAAAGTAACAATCACTTACACAGAAAGATGTATATGGGACAACACACATGGTGTCGGCCTGTCGGGGCTAGTACTACCCTGATTTCCTTATCTTTCTATGCTCATTACTCAGCCAGTATACATTTTCTTCCAAAATTGTTTGGCACATGACATTTATTTGTAATCTTGAACATTCAGTGTAAGTTTCGTTAGATTCTGTGAGAATTCATTTTCTTTTTTTACCAGAACTCAAGTTTATCTTTAAGAGATATGAATCATTTCCAATTGACAAGAATGAGTGTGCATATAATGCAACTTGTTACATTTTGCATGTTCTTTTATTTTATGATACAGATATGTTGCAGTATGGTCAAAGCGTGCCAACAACTACGTGGCCCGGAAGGAGAAGGTCCCCAAGACCTACCCCTACATGTATGTACAAGGACTCATCGGTGCGATACTGGAACGCAGAGAACAGGACCAAGGACCACTGTTCTCGAAGGCTGTTCTGCTCCCTGATGACCCTAGACACACAAGGCCCCGGCTTGCACCATTTCCTCCACCACAAGTTGATGTGATCCTAGCCAGGAGACTAGGCCGATTAGAGAAATCCATGTGAACATTTGGGATTGTCTGACTTGAGAACTGCTTTTTTTCGAGCAGAGACTAAGGGATCCAAATGGCGTCCTTCCGTCCATCCTCCGTGACTGTACACAAATTTGAATGAAGTCTAATGTGAAATCTTACCTGCAAAAATCAATTAGGGTTGCTAACTTTCCAACCCTGCATCTGTTTGTAACCATACTTGATTGGTACATGTAGATGCCCTTTATTGGCCTCCATGATATTCTGGAGTTGAAGGTCACATAAGTAGGTGAAAGGTCAAATGAGGTTCATTGTTGCATGATTGCATGCAAGACTCTTAATCGCCTCGATTTAATTTGTCCATGTGGCATGTTTTTAGGCTATCTTGAGGATTGGTTGGAACTTAACATTTTGGACTCATTTGGTTGCTAATGATTTTGTGGTCCGGAGGTGAAAGATTGCATGGCTTAGCATTACGAGCATGTATTCTTGATATGTCAGAGACCCTTTGACAAAATACCACCAAACTTGATACCAGAGTGTCCCTGGGGATCATGGGGATGTGGTTATCTGGAGAAAAAAAATCACATAACACATGATATACATGTACCAGAAATAAATTGTTATTGTTGCTAGATTAGCCACCATGCTTGGCACTTGTATATTGTATTACAATAAGAGGTTGGCAAGTTTACAAATGGAAGAAATGTAGGAATATAAAAGACAAATTGTGACATCAGTGTATAAAAGCTCTATGTGATTTATACAATTCATAATTTGTGATAAAATCAGTGCTTGCTCATGTGGAAATGGTGGATATTTCAATTTGTATCTATTTGGCAACCTATATTCCTTGAAGAAGTTACGGTAGTAATTATAAAATTTACAGCCAAGAGGTCAAACCATGAGTCAACAATGTGTTTGGTTTTAGTGACTGTGCATGTAACTGAGGTGACAGTCGATCATGAAAAAGACTATACTTCGGAACCTGTTGAAAATCAACATGGACAGAAGAAAGATTTGTAGAATATCTTATTGTAAATAGTCTTCATTTTTTGTTTAATGCAATCAATGTGACTAAAATAATGCAAGCGAAAAAGAGAAATGATCACAAGACAGCAAAACAGTTGGTTTCATGCATCATTTGAATCAATGAACGTGAATCAGCTCAACGCCAAAGTATTGCGGTTCAAGGTTATATCATCAAGAGATATGCTGCCTGTAACTACTTTGTAGTTTGAAAGGGTGTATAAAGGAATAAGGATACAGTTGGGCAGGCGAGTCTTTCTGTTGGTCTATTGTAAAAAACTGGGTCAAATTTTTTCCAATTTTTTTGCAAATTGTAATAAAACTTGGTATACCGATTGACCCGAGGGTGTGCAAGACACATTTGTTGTGTCTGTCTGTTAAGGTACCTCCATGGTAACCAAGCTTTGCACAAAGAATACAATTTTGTTTTAATAATCTTGTGGAGCATATTCTTTCCAAGTTTTAGCAATTTTATAGTTTTGGTATCTTTGATGAGGCATTATAATAACAGTATAAAACTCAATGCATGTGCAGTGTGTAAAATAAGTATGTGAGCAAACTATTGGAAGTAGTTTGATCGATTCATATGAAACTCAGTACACACAACGCAGAATTGTCTTTTGTGTGCGTATAGGACATGACCAGTTTTGAAATGTCTGTGCTATTTTTTTGAAAAACCTTATGTTGGATGTTAATCACTTGAGGTGATATTCATAGTCGAGCATTAGGGAAGATGAAAGACATATATGTACCTAACTATACTTAATTTTTTGCTGAAACTGATATGATTCAGGATTTGAGATCGATATGGAGTATGTATACATGTATACTCGTACACATTAAGGAAAAGAATCACTCAGACAATTTTTAAAGCATTTATATATAAAGTAAGATGTGAAACTTAAAAGATAAAACCAGTTATGGTCATGCGACTGCATTGTGAAAGGATTGTTGTGGAATCGATCAGAAAAGGTTGATCATCTAGCATATAAGTCTTGGTGTGTACTGCAAGGTTCTAGAATCATCGAAATGATAAAAAAATTGGCCCAGTCTTGGTAAAGTTACAAGCACTGTACACAGAAAGATGTATATGGGACTACGCACAAGTGCGCGACACATGCGTTATATCTATCAAGTCCAAATAGATATAATAATTTACCAAATATATCAATTAGTAGGCAGTTTCTCGGCAAAATTTGTATGATCACGTACTAGTCAAAACATTGTGTGCGGGCAAGCACTGAATCAAATGACCGGGGTAATAGTATATTTGTCAAGCGCGTAGAAACATTACTGTTATAGATACTTTTCTTTGGTAAACTTATCTACACATTGCCTATAGAGTATGTCAAGTTTTTATGAAAGACACAAGATAAGATGTATATAAATAAGCAGTAACTAATAAGTAACAAGACATGGTGGTATACAAATAAAGTATATTGCTCCTTCTTAATGACGACGGTTAAAGTTGTCATAGCGATAGATGCTAAATAAAAATGTGCCTTTTTTAATACACATGATCTGTTTGTATGCAATGGTTGAAATCAACATCACGTTTAAATATTGCCTTCAGTACAGCAATTATAATTTGTATTCATCTCAATAATGTTGTGTAAATTTAACTGTTAGTTATGGCCGAATAAAGCTTTCAATGTACACCATAAAAATATGTTATGTATCTTCATTTTAGCATTACTATAATTATATTAAAATCTTATGTCTTTACACATTTACAAGTTATCACATACTGACATAGGTCATGCAATACACAGGCACTGTAGAACACAACTTATTTACAAGAAGTTACAATCACTTTTTTTTTAAACTTTACAATTGCATGCAGTACCAAAATAAGAATACTGAAAAACACTGCATTATGGACAAGTATGAATCAAGTAAGATGTTAAATTAATTCACTACTGTTATTCATTATAGTATACTGATACAACAATTTTTAATATTTTTTTAAATTTATTTCTTTTTATTTCTCCACTTTCCCTTTAGCCATGTACCTTCATGTTGTTATATATGTTAAAGGTGTCGCTCTGGACCTATAACATATGATAAGACAAAAAATCCACCAGTTATTTCTGATTTCTATCAAATTTTTAGATTTTGTGTTGTTGTTGTTGTTTGGTATTATCGGCGTTTCATTCTTTTTTAGAATATTTACGCCTTTCACTTTATTTTTTTTTTCTTCTATTTTTGGTACTATTTGTCAATTCATATTCATCTCTTTTTTTTGGATAATATAATCTCAGATCTACTGGTCCATGAAAACCCCTCACCGCAATTGGCACCTTCCTGCCAGACCGGCGCGGTACATTGCGCAATCTTCTCGGCCATCATTGGCCTAGGCAACTCTGGTGCCGGTGAGAGGATTCTGGGGTACACTGTAGATCTTTTGAGTCTCTTGTTTGGGGTTTACCGTCCTCAATCCGTCTTTACTCTTTCTTACCTTTTCTCTTCTAGTATTTTTCCATTTTGTAAAACCTTATTTTTCTATCAAAGTGGGTATCAACATCTTAGGGCATTTGGTTGTCGTGCGATATGTGCCAAAAAAAAAATGTGGATTTAGTAATTCCTTTTTGAATGAAACATGGATTTAGCTTCTTTTGGAATTGAATGGATTTAGCTCCTTTTGGAATGAAACTGTAATAATGTTGTTTACTTTCTTTTCGAAAGGTTATATTTATGTGTGATTTCACTATTATTATTTAAAAGGAAAGGTTTGCTGCTAAATTTGAATAAAATTTCAGTGACTTTATTGAGAAAATATGATTTATTTTTTATTTTTTAGGTACAATAACATGTTTCATTCCAAAAGGAGCTAAATCCACGAAAATAAAAAATCAAAAAATTTAGTAAACATCAGAAAAGCCGAAGGGAAGATTTTTTCTTATCATTATTGGCAGATAATCAGGTCCATGCAGGGTGACACCTTTAACATATATAACAACATGAAGGTATACATGGCTAAAGGGAAAGTGGAGAAATAAAAAAGGCAATTTACTCAGAAGTACCCAAAGTGGATTTGGCTCCTTTTGGAATGAAACTCTTCACATATTATAAAAGGAAGACAAGTAATATAAAAGGAAAAACGAAGGCCCACGTCATTTACATAGAAGGTAGGTGGACAGATAACCTCGATGTTTTTAATCTAATTTCATCTGGGAGATCATTCCACAGCTTTGTTCCTACAAACGAAATACAAAATTGCCCTTGCGTTGTCTCACATATTGGTTGATAGATAGAGTAAGCCACTTTCTTTACACTGTAGAAGTAATCAACTAGGTCATACGACGTATGAAGGGGTGACCAAAGTTCGCGGACATTTTAGAACATATTACAAAATGTGATATTCGATCTATGATTTCTCACATTCTACACAACTTTATTTATTTCAATTATTACCAAATGGACGGCAAAGTTTTTTACTACAGATTGGTTCAACTAGAAAAATTTACCGTCGAAGGATTTCGGAGATATCGCGATCTAAAAATTCGATGTCCGATCGTGCGCGCGCGCTGCATCTAAAAAAGTCATAAAAACAATGAGACCTAACTTCACGCACGGTGGTTTACAGTTGATTTATCAAAAAAAGCGATCCATCAAAAATAAGGTAATATCATAATTTGCAAGGCAAGATATCGTACAATCAGTTCGTACCACTCTTTACTTACAATTTTCAGGATTTCTGATCTCAAAATGAAGATTTCCAGACCCTTATCGATAAGTTGATAATTTTTCGGAACGGACGCAAATAACTGCAAAATTTGCCGATCTTTTGTCAATATTTTCACAATTTCGCAACCAATTCTAAAGAAAATTTCGTTTCTGGGTAATTTTAAGACCCTCTTTCCATTGGTGATATCAGATTTTCGAAATCTTACCGATTTTTTGAGAAAGCGAACTTTGGTCACGCGCGAACTTTGGTCACACCGCCATACAATACATACACATACACTACTACTAGGTCGAGCGTACTCGCACTACATACACATACAGTATTCGCATATCGCGCTCAAAAACAATAGCGCTACCAGTACCACAGACCATGCAATTATGTGCAGGCCTCGCATACCATAATGTGTACAATATAAATCAGTCAGCGCGCTATAGACATGGTTCGGATATTACTTGCACGCCCATATCCGATCGTCGTCTTGGCGAAAATTCACGGTGTGCTGCCGCTTGACCGAGAGGTGGCGCTATACAATTACACTGAACACGCCTCGAAAGTAAAATTTTTGATAAATAAAATCATTTGCAGTCGAACAGGTTTTTTGCATATAAATTCACTCTAATGTAATATTTCGGATTTATATCTTCAATGGTCAATGCATTCTTAGACATTTATTGTATGTTTTTTATGTTTAGATCATAGTTTCGTTCGCTAATGTGAGTATTGACCAACACTCAACTATTCCTTTAATCAATCACTTATGCTCTTTGTCAATGTTACTGTAAATGTTCATATTTTGTTTCGGTATTTGTTGTTGTTATTGTATATACATGTATATATCTGTTATATGTAATGTACATCTTTGTACTTTTATTATTGTGGAAAATAAATGAACTGAACTGAACTGAATAATAATATTGATAATGAAAATGATGATATTGAAAATGATGATGATGATAGTGGTAATTATAACAATGACAAAAAATATGACAATAATGTTTTTTTCTTCTACTACTACAACTACAACTGACTCACTTTTGGGGATGCTGAAGACATCATCAGAGATTGCAGTTGCTTCATCGTAGAAGTCATAATCGATGATATACTCGTCAAAGTGCGAACCAAGTAGACTATCATATCCCATCATCATATACTGCACAGGTCTTGGAGGCGTGGTGGTGGTGACGGCAAATGTGTACGTGCTGGTGCGAGACTTGTTGAAGAACGTCATGGTTGTTTTGTTCTGCCACAAGTTTACGCTCTGCCCATTTCGCAATCCACCAGATAAGAACTGTAAGAAAAGAGTGTAGGCTTGTGTTCTAGGTTAAGAGGTCAATGTTAAATCATGGATGTGGGTTAACGTAGCACAATGGCCACCTCCGAATAGGTAGATAATAATAGTCATCATAATAATCACCATCATCAAGATATATACTTGTACTTGCATCAAGTACCTCTTGTATGATATATCCAAATTCAAGATATTCTTATGGGAATATGTAAAATACTTACTGAAAAGGTCATGATGAAAATTTTACAAAGTGAAATTGTACCATGAAAATGTATGGCTATTTAGTGGTCCAGGGTGTGGAGTGCACTTAAAGCCACACTGTCCTATTGGTAGCTACTTGCTCCCTCTATATAGAAAACTTCCCCAATTGGTGCCTGCATGTTCGTCCCCCATGATCCTCTTTTTCTTATGTTGATTGAGAGTTGAGTTAATGAGATAGCCACCTGTCAGTGACCTCGCTGTGTAGTCTAATTCCTTCTGGCTGAACTAGTACAGCCGGCCTTTAACTCATGAAATCTTTTTTTCAACTTACTTATTTTGCAAAAAATTCAACTTACCGTGAAGCCAGTGAGATCAGGTAGCATACTTTGAGGCATGACCGGGTCACCCTTCTCACCGGGGATGAGGAAACAACTCTCAAGAGAGGGGAGACCTTTCACGGTAGCTGGAGAGATCTTGTAGAGATTACCGTAATCCTTCTCATCACCTCGGAAGTACACCTTGTCCATGCCTACAAGTTGATGGAAATACAGAGTTCAGCTTCAAATTGTTTAATTTATTTGGAAACTTATTAACTTTCAACAAAAATGTTGTCATTCAACACAAATAACCATGCTGACTTAGCATGGTTGCTAAGGCAAAAAAAAAAAATATTTAAGTACCATAAAATTGTAACTCTGACAGTCACAAAAATAAATACAGTTTACTTATAAAAGGGGGTAACAAAAGTTGGTGTATAAAGGGGATGGTCAAACTGACTCAAGTGGACAAATCTTTGTTTGAAACTGAGTAACGTCTTTTGGATAATAAAGTAAAACATTGAGGTAAATGATCACATCTGATTGATACAAGTCTACACTTTCCTCATTAAGTAGGCATGGTTTCAGTTTTAGATTATTATTATTACGATTATGTATTTGGCCTCACCTGTGTACGGGAGGCGAAAGCAAACTGAATTATTGTAACACTACTCGGGTCTCTCCTCCTGGTATAACTGATTGGGGTTGTACAGATGGACCACTACACCAGGGTTGCCCCCCCCCCCCCTACTGAATAGTGCAGTAGGTTCTTATCATGTAAAGGTGGTGACTCTCCTCTTCATGAAGACTCCATTTAACGTCCTATCCGAGGGACAGAGTGCTTTCCTCTGTAACATACATGTAGCCTGTGTCCATGAAACAAGGGAGGGGCCCTTTAAAACACAACGCAGACTTTAGTCCTCTGCCTGGGTTGGATTCAAACCCACGATCTTTGGTTCGACAGGCAGATGCTTTACCAACTTAGCCAACTTGCCTGTGTGAGGTCAAAATCTATCTATCTATCTAAGTATCTTCTCCCAGTTCGGAGGTTGATTGCAACATCTCTTCATTTCACTAACAAAATCACCGAGGAGAAAGAAAAAAGAAGAAGGCTCACCACTGTAGGTATCCATTCTACTCCTGTTCTTCGGGCCCTGGAAGAAGATCTCAAAAGGTTCGATGAGTTCAGCATAAGGCAGTCTGATTTGCCCGGAGGCATGGTAGTGATCCTTGAAGACTGGTTTCACTGGAGAGGCCTGGAGGCTAGCGAGGCCTGGGGAATCACAAAAAAGAAGAAAGGGAATGAACATTAAAACAAATCATAAAATAATAACGTGTTTAATAAATCATTTCCTCAAGGGATGAAATTAAGAAAAAAACAAGCTGGAAAATAAAGGAATTATTAATATATTCGTGGAACTGTTCCATTGTAATATAATACCAAGAAAGCCTTAAACAGAACTGAATCTAGGAAATCACAGAATAGCAGAAAAAGATTTAGTTTTTTTTTAAATACAAGAAACAAAAACTAAATTCAGTAAACTAGTGTGCCTTAATCAGTTGTTAATTATCATGTTAAACTAATTACTATTATCATAGTTGAAGTATCATATTGGTAACGAGAAAACAGCTATTATTGTGTGTACACTACATGTATTTATGTTTCCGGCAGAACCGACAAAGCAAACTCTTGTGAGAGGTCAGCTAGCGTTTTTGTAATGTAAATCACATTTTAGCTCATAACATTAAAGAGATGTATAGACTGGTAGTGGTAAAATTGCGGTTCAAGGGTTCTGTGTGCAAAATATCCATTCAATATTGTTTAAATATTGCCTTCAGAAGTTTAGATGGCAATACTTCAACCTAAATTTGCAAAAAAGCAGAAATATATGCCCAAATGTTCAATGTTAAATTGCATTCGCGATATCTATCCAGGCCAGATCGATGTGATAATTTACTAAATATATCAATAGTAGGCAGCTTTTGTATCATCACGTATTAAAGATAAACTTGAGTTCTGGTAAAAAAAAGAAAATTAATTCTCACAGAATCAAACGAAACTTACACTGAATGTTCAAGATTACAAATAAATGACATGTGCCAAACAATTTTGGAAGAAAATGTATACTGGCTGAGTAATGAGCATAGAAAGACAAGGAAATCAAGGTAGTACCAGCCCCGACACCATGTGTGTTGTCCCATATATAGCTTTCCGTGTACAGCGCTTGTTATTTTACCAAGACTCGGTCAAATTTATTATGATTTTGATGACTCCAGAACCTTGCAGTGCACACCAATACTTACATGCTACATGATCAACTGTTTCTGATCCTAATTTCCACACCTTTTCTTTCACAATGCAATCGCATTACCAGTACTAAAGTTTATCTTTAAGTAGTCAAAACATATTCTTTCACATGATTGGTAATAACAGCTTCCATTTTATTGTTTGAGAGGGGACGTTTCCAAAACTGGTAGACTCTATACCTTTAAGCAAATCGCCTTCACTCTGGTATCAAATGACAAATGTTCAATTTTGTTGTTATGTTCTTAGGGTGCGTTTAATTGATTTTTCGAAGCTAGAATCACAAACATGAATTACAAATCAAAACGCTGTTACAAAAAACAAGGTCACTGCGGTTTGCGTTCAAGCGATTTTTCATCAACGCTGATTCTAGCTCATTTCGAGCCCAGCCACTGCGCATCACACTGCGCAGTTGACCCAGGAAGTATAGGTCAACCTTGGCGCGCGCTTTTTTGAAATTGTTTACGGCGACTGTCGACTGCTGTTTTGAGCATAGATCGCAATAATAAAACAAAGAATGAGAAGGTGGTAGAAGGAAGAAAAAAAGAATAACATCGGGAAAGACAGAAAGAGAAAGTGATAGAATGATTAAAACGAAGAATAACATAAAAGAAGTGATAGAATGATTTAAACCAAGAAAAACATAAGAGAAGGTGAAAGAAGGAAGAAACAAAGAATAAAATAAGGAAAGACAGAAAGAGAAAGTGATAGAATTATTAAAACAGAAGGAAGAAACAAAGAATAACAAAAGAGAAAGTGATAGAATTATAAAAACAAAGAATAACATAAGAGAAGGTGATAGAAGGAAAAAACAAAGAATAACATAAGAATAGAAGGAAGAAACAAAGAATAACATAAGAAAAGACAGAAAGAGAAAGTGATAGAAGGAAATCAAGGAATAACATAACGGAACAGGCTATAAAGAGCATGATAAAGACGATAAAGAGCATGGTATAGTGAATGCAATTGCATGAAAAGCAGGCGCGCGGTTTTGCCCAAACCGGAACAGGCCACGATAAAATCAGGATTGAGACTACATTCGTTCAATCGAATTTTAGCGACCGTGATTCTGCAGAATCATGATACAAAACGCATCTTTTTCAGCGTTTCATGTTTGCGTTTTTAAACACGTTTATTTTTACGACCGACGAAAAAATCGCTTGAACGAATTGCGTTTTAAACTAAACGTCTTTAAAAACCGTGATTCGAGGGTGAAAAAGTGTCGATTAAATGCACCCATAATTAATTTCAAAGTGGTTTGTAATTGTACGAGTAGAAGGAAGGGTCCACTTGTGAAGTTCAGTCTGCAACTTAACGTTTGTCGGGTGCTGGAATATAGGATAGGAGGCCGCGGCCGCGGCCGTGGTGCATGGCTTAAAATTCTTTCTAAAGCTACCAGTAATGGCAGTACCACAGTCAGACAGTCATGATCCAGGCCGAGGCGTAGGCGCAGTGGAGGCTCAGCTCATGATCGATCTCGATTCAGCCTCAGCTCAGCTCTGAGAGTCAATTGTACAACTTGAAATGAAATCATGATAGGTACTTACTTGCCACCAGGATGAAACACACCAGTACCATATGACGGGGCGACATTTTATCTAAAAATGACATCCAAAAATCACAATTGTCTTAACTCTAAAATTGAACACGGGCACTTCCTCCTTGTTTAGGTACGGTAGGCCTGCATGTGATGAAATCACGTGATTACATTTGAATCACGTGACCCCTTTCCCCAGGGGCGGTAGTTTGTATAATGTTTACTCAAGTCACAAGGCTCGAACCCGCCTCCCTGTTTTTGCAATCAACTTAAATCATGACATGTATATAACTTAGCAATTTCCTTAGTCATGCACCTCTATAAAATTGACACAATATGCCATTGTCATATTTACATCCATGTATCGCCCACAGAAATTAGGCATTCGAAGTAAGATATATTATAATAGGGGTTGGTATATATTATTATGCTCTAATTTTAAAATAGGCTTTATGTACTTCAGTGATACAAAATTCTGCGGTAGGCCTACTTTGCGTATCCTATCTAAAATTTATGAAACGGGGAGGGGTATCGAACTTAGTTGGTTTCTTCTTTTGCATGTACTATTATGAAGATAATCCGAAATAATTTGATCATATGTGATATATATATATATTATATAATGATTTAAGGGGTTATAGCTGCGCCAGTCAGCGTGGCCTGCGGCCGGTAGCTTTAGCCACAAAGCCATGTCCATTTTTCAAAATTGATTCAAGAGCCTCTTATTGACAGGTTCAGGCGCGGATCCAGGATTTCTTAGGGGAGGGGGCCCAACTTTTTTTTTTTTTTTTGCTCACGAAAATTTGAAAATCGCGCCGGCCGAAAAAAACGCTCAGTGGGGGGGGGAGGGGGGGGGGGGGGGGGGGGGGGGGGGGGTTAGTGAGCACATTTTTTTTTTTTGGTCCTCAAAAAAAATTCAATTTGCACCCCCCCCCCCCCCCCCTTGAGCGCCAGGGGGGGGGGGCCAACCCCCAAAAAGGTAAAATTCACGTGATTTTACATGATTTTTTTCTCAAGGGGGGGGGGGGGGGCCGGGCCCCCCGGGCCCCCCCCCCCCCCCCTGGATCCGCCACTGGACAGGTTATGGTTTACAATTAGTTTTCAATTTTAATTTCCTCGTTTTATTCATTCTCTTTAACTTTGCAACGTATAAAAACAATGATGGACACGGTTTTACTTCTAATTAAAGCGCCCTAATCTTGCACGAGGTGATACAAAAAGGGCCTTTCACATTCAAGTCTATTGAAAGCTATAGTATATTGATTGACAGTGTACTATTAGATATCAGGTATATTGGATGCTCTTTTTCAAATACAGTCAAGACTTCCGAGCAATGAATTATCTCCATATCTTCCTGGTTTTTAAAACGGTATCATTTGAATTTCCTTTTCCCAGCATTATTCTGAACTGTACCGAAATTGTTTTCCTTTCTTGAAATGAGACTACAGCCCCAGTCTATTCTTTTCCTATGGGGATATTGAAAGTGCTTGTCCTCCCAGACAATATGAATTTATAGAATTAATGATAATAATAATAATAACGTTTTATTTAACCAGGGTAGCCACCTCAGTTATGAAACTGCTCTTCCAGCGGGCCTTGCCTATAACATTATATGTTAGATATGATTATATTGATATATTATAGAGATATAAAATCTAATGACATCCTTGCACTAAATATTAAACTAGATAATATTTCTATAGAGAGAAAGAAATGTACACAGTTTCTTGGTGTCTATATATCAATGCCACTTGACTGGAGCGACCATGTAAAACACATTGTTTTGTTATACCAGTCTCCAGAAATATTGGCGTACTGTGTAGAATGAAATGTTTTACTTATGCCATATCATAGTCTAATTTTACCATATACAATTATCCTATTGTAATTTTTTTTGGCAACATCCAAGTATGTGACTAATAATATTCTCCTGCTGCAAAAGAAAGCTGTACGCGTATAGCTTTGATTTGATTTGATTTGATTTGATTTATTCAAATTTTAAAGACGATTAAGCAAAACATACCAATGTGGGTGCTATTATAACGCTGTGATACTTTTCCTTTCTTTTGTTTGTTTTCTTATTTGTTTTTATCTATTTTTTATTTGGTTGGTCAATTGCTTTGTTTTTCTTCACTTTTCAAATTTTGTCAAACTTTCGGATCTTAGTCTTTACTTTTATGGCCGCCATCTTGGATGGGAGCCCCTGAATTAATTTCATGATTTAGACATTCATTCAATCATCCATCATCCATTAATTTATTTGTCAGTCATTCGTTCATTTATTTATTCATTTATCCATCAATTTTAATAATAATTATAATGAAATTATAGCGCAGCTTTTTACAAAATATAATCAGCTGCGCTGGTTCAGAGCTCCTTATTTTGATACTGAATTCTACAAAATAGAATATCTCAATTGAACAAATGTGTTTTGAATTTGGATTTGAAGACATCGAGAGATGAAGAGCTTCGTATTTCTGTTGGCAAGCTATCCCATTTAATTATTTAGGGGCAGTAATGACAAACGCACGGTCCCCGAGAGTTACTTTAGTTTTGCCATGGGGAATCTGGAACAATAATTTATCTCTGGAACTGCGCAGGTTACGGCTGTGTGACTGGACTTAAGTTGAAGGAATTCTGTTATGTCACTATAGGACCACTCAATGATTCATACATAATTAACAACATTTTGAATGAAATTCGTTGGCGGACTGGCAACCAGTACAGCCCTCTCAAAAGGTGGCGGTTGAAGTGAATTTTGACCGACGATATACAAGTCTTGCACATGTATTTTGGACTCTTTGTAACCTACCTATCAGAGAATCAGGCATTCCAAACAGCAACCCATTACAATAATCAAGCTTACTTGTGATGAGAGCATGTACAACCAATTTCATACTTTCTTGATCAAAATATTTGCGAAAACATCTGAGATTGTATAGAAAATAGTATGTTGATTTGCATATATTTCTAACATGTGTGTCCATGTTCAAATTAGTATCAAAGTATACTCCTAAATTCCTGGCTGTAACAGAGGGTTTCACATTGGAGGATCCAACTCTTATTTCGAAATCTGTTGTGAAGTTCCAATAACCGAAAATGCACTCTTACTATCGTTTAGCTTAAGATTATTATTAAGCATCCATCTATGAATGAAATTAATACACTTGTCCAACATTCATTCTTTTATTCATCAATTCACCCATTAACTTATTGATTGTCAGTCATAACTTCATTTATTCATCAAGCCATCAATTTATTCATCAGGCATCAATTCGTTCATCAATTCATCCATCAATTTATTCGACAGTTATTCGTTCATTTATTTATTCATTCATTCATCAATTCATCCATCAATAATTATTCGTCCTTCATTCGTTCATTTATTCATCAATTTATCCATTAATGTATTCATCAGTCATCCGATTCATCCATCGATAATTTATTCATCAGTCATTCATCAATTTATTCATTGATTCATTTGTCCATCCATCAATGCCTTTGTTTTTGAATTTCCTAAATTTCGTGTTTCTATTTGATCCTTATTACCCTGAAAATATGTTTAAACTTTTGAAACAAATTTCAATTACATCTAAATCATTCAAATTTACGTATCCAAAATTTTGTATGTTTATTTTTTTAATGTCAGGTAGGTTGAATGGTTTTACTTACACACAGGTTTTATTCTACTGTTGAGACTCTAACTCTGACTCGAAGAAAACATAAAGAAAATGATAATGGATAAAAAAAAAAAAGAGGAAAATGATCAATTATTACAAAAGATACACTGACTACACTTGACATACTTAAAATTGAATTTCACGTTAATGAAATGTGTTGAGGTAGCAGTTTAACAGAAAAACACACAACACATTGTGTTATAATAATGATAATAATTTGATTTTATTTTGGCTCGATTGATTGATTTTTCCATTTTTCATACAATAATATTTAGTAACAATCTGAAAATTTTGTACATAGATTTTTTTTCTTCAAATCACCGTCAATGAATATTATTTGTGGAGCAAAATGTTGGGACCATTGACATAGAAAAATGCAGGAGAGATGCAGCGTAAGCGTGTACTTGAAGTGCATGCAGCTCTTTAACCTATGAGCAACAGCAAAGTATGATAATATAAACAGGCAAAAAACAATAGGAATTCACGGCAAAAAATGACAACAAATAATGATAATAACAATAAGAAGAAAAAATAATTGCAATAATGATAATAATTGTAATAATGATAACAACAATATCCTTTGATCAAAGCGCTTTACAATAATGTCATTATCAGAAGAGGTGAGCTTTTGAGATATTTTTGGAAGGCATTTAGAGACTGCTGGTTGCGAAGAAATCTGGGTAGATTATTCCATAGTTTTGAGGCAGGAGTTGTGAATGCTCTGTCACCAAGGGTTGGAAGCTTGATGCCTAGAGAGAAGCGGAGGGAGTACCGGGAAGGCTGCCTGGTAAAGATGTATGCAGGAGTTCAAATAAGAATGAAGGGGCGAGACAATGGATACATTTGAAGGTGAAAAGAAGTTGGAATTACTTTAATATGTACATAATGTATCTCTTATCATTTAATAGTAGGCATCTACAGGGCACCGTCTTACAAAGAGTTGCGATTGATCCAAATCAATCGAAAGTCCTCCAATCAATCGCAAGTTTGATCTCCTATCTCTTATGTACATAGTTGCGATTGATATCAACTCTTTTGATGTTTCTTTCATATTTCCATTTTGTGGTGATTTTCCTGAAATCGTCTATCACCCTTGACAGAAGGGATAATATTGATTTGTTTTGAGAAAAACAACGCCTTCGTCATGAGTGGGACTTGCAGTGTACCCCATATCGGGGCAAGCCATATTCCGACAGTCCCGAGTTTGTATTCCCTTCTTGTAGTTGTCCCATTTAGGTGCCCACGTGGTGGGCCTGAAGCGGCATGGGGTACGCTTGGAGATGCTCTCGGTGTAGTATGCAATGGCTTTCATATGGTCGCAGATGATGCTGAAGTAGCAATTGGGCATGTCCATCCCCCCGTTGGGATAGAAATCTTGGTGGCCAAGCTGTGAAATGATTGAGGACAAAGAAGCGACTAAGTGATCAGAGAATATAGGGAAATACTGGCAAACTTAGGAGACCACAACCCGCCCTTGTTCCTACACTTGAAAATCCCGGGGAATACACTAAAGATTCTCTTCAATTTGAGACCTGAATAATGACTCATAACGGATTTTTTTTGTTGTAAAGATGTGAAAAAAATAAGTCAGTCTGTTGGTTAGTCAATAAATATCCTGAAAATCCCTTTTTCCCCGGAAATGTGCCCCCCCCCCCCGCCAAAGCTTTGGAAGTTTGGGGGAAGGCGTAGAACGTGAACAAGTAGGAAAGAGGGGAAAATAATGAAAAAGAGAAAGAGAGAGACATACAGACAGACAGAGACAGGGGTAGAGAGAGAGATAAAGAGAGGGGATGGGTGGGGGGGAAGGTGAAAATGAGGGGGTAGAGATAGTACCCCTGTATTACCAAATTAGATTAGAAATTAGCAGGCCTACGTTTAACGTCATGTAGCCCTTGTCTGATTTCCCCTTCTTTAATCACAAAAAAGAGGAACATCTTTTACAATAGTTTCCATAGTTACCTCATCCGTGAGCCCAAGTCCTCCCATTGCGATCAGTTCACCGTCAGTGTGTATGACGTCAACAAAAGTTGCATCGGATTTGTCCAGACGACAGAAGTTCCTCACCCGTTTCCCGCCAAACCCTGGGCCTGCAGGGTCCAAACCTGGTATAAAGATATAGAGAGAGAGAGAGAGAGAGAAAGAGGAGAGGGAGAGAGAGAAAGAAGAAGAGACACAGAGAGAGAGAGAGAGAGAGAGACAGACAGACAGAGACAGAGAGAGAGAGAGAGAGAAAGAAGGCGGGGGAGAGATTGGGTCAGTTAATATCAAATTAATGAAGGCCCCGTTTCCCATTTTCTTTCATTAGGGGCCTACGTGTATGAGGCCGAAACATCAGTTCTGTTTGTCATGTTGATATACAAAGTGGAGAGCGCCGCCGACATCGGAGGATGCTTTACTACTAGAATACCGCTGCAACAACGGCGAAGTTCACTACTCTATTGCATCAGGAAACAGATGTGCATAATTACGTAACAAGAAAATGGAATGTAAAATAGCTCTAAGTAATTCAAGCTATATGCCCCCCCCCCCCCGCAATTATTATTATATTTTTAATTTAGGGCATTTACTCAGCACTGCGCAAATTAAATGACAAAAATACCCCCCCCCCCTTTCTTGGGCCCGCAAACTCGGTGGGAAGTACGCCTAATGCCTCAGTCACACCTTTGCGTATGTTGCTGCGTATTGCTGCGCTCTGCGGGGGTATATCAATACGCAGCCGTGCCCAGCAATACGCAGCAAAATTGAAGGTAGCAGTCACACTATTGCGTATCTAGCTCGTAGGAAGCTCGTATGCCGCTCGTACAAAGACTGCCTACGGCTGCCTATTGCCACGCTATAGCTCGCTGTTGCTCATAGCAGTACGATTCAATACGCAGTTTGCTCGCCATGTTGCGTATGTAGCTCGTTTGCTGCTCGTTTACTGCTCGTTACCCGCTCGCACCAGTTGGTCTCGTTGCGTGTTCGCTCGCTTTAGCTCGTCTGTTGTTCGTACTGATGCGTGTCAGCTCGCGCTACAGCGTACCAGCTTGTTCGGGCTGCGGCATATGTAAAAATTCTATTCATTTTGCGGACTGGGCATAAACATCTTAGCTTCTAACGATTCTACATCTACAAGAAAACATAGATCTGATGACAAAAATGGCCCTGCAGCAGAGGTCTGCTTTGCACAAGTTTAAAGCCCCACTGTCCTACTTGTAGCTACTAGCTCCCTCTATGTAGAAAATGTCCCTAATCGGTGCCTGTTGGTTCCCCATGATCCTCTTTTTCTTATGTTAGTTGAGAGCTGAGTTAATGAGATAGCCACCTGTCAGTGACCTCGCTGTGTGGTCTAATCCCTTCTGGCCCAGTAGTATTGACGGTCTTTAAGCTTTTGGTTCAGCTGGAAGAGAGAGGCGAATAAAGATTATGAGCAAGGGAATCTGCTTAATGAGCTGCTTCACGAAGTATTACTCGGAGCTGTTGGGTGCGGTCCTGCATGGATCTACCGGAGGAAGGACCAGGGACAATTCGACCAATTGATGAGGGAGCTGGAAGATGAGGACCAAGAGGCATTCACGAACGTTTTGAGGCTAACCCCTGAAATGTTTAAATAGAGCAGAGACTACATGAAAGACTGGATAAGTGGGACACCTTCTTCAAGAAAGCCCTCTCGCCCGTGCTGAAACTGGCCAGGTGACAACTACACGACACTCATGTATAGCTTCAGGGTACCCCCACAATACCATTTCACGCATAGTACGTGAGGTATGCACTGCCATCATAGAGGAATATGGTGATGAGCTGGTGAGGTGACCTACCAGCCCACAGGAATGAAAAGCAGTCGCACAGGGCTTCGAAGACCGCTGGAATTCTCCTCAAACCTTGGTGCTTTGGAAAGCAAGTATTTTGAAATCAAGTGCCCTGAGGATAGTGGATCAATATTTTTACAACTACAACGGTTTCTACTCTATTGTACTCATGGCCCTGGTCGACGCTAAGTACATATTTTTGTGGATATATGTCGGATACAAAACCTATGATGCAGAGCTCTTCAACTCGTGTGAACTAAAACAACGTCTTGATTCTGAAACCCTTGGAGTGCCTCTGCCAGAGCCAATGTCCAGCGATGATGAAGACACCCTCTACTTCTTTGTGGGAGACGAGACCTTCGCCATGACGACATAGCTAATGAAGCCGTACGCAAGGAGGGCTATGGCTAGACAAGATAGAATTTACAACTACCGGCCAGGGCAAGGACGTTTGTGGAGAATTCTTTCTGCATTCTTACCAACCGATTTCAGTGCCTGCTGACCACTCTCCGACAAACCCCTTCAACCGTCAGGACCATGGTATAGGCAAGCTCCTTCTCTTGGTCACTTGAGATGTTGACTAGGTCTTTCCGCGGCTTCTTCGCCACGTTCGTTTCCTCGTGTTCATCCAGCGATCGTGACTCCGGGGCCGGCGGGGGCGATGGGACCTAGGCGGCTCGGCTGGTTTCGTCCTCGTCGTCACCCTCTTTTTCGTTTTGGCTTTCGGCATCTTCTTGTTCAGTAGTTGTATATTCTTCAAATGTTGACTGCGGTATGATTCCAACCCGTGAGGCGCCCCGCCTTATATTGCAGATACGCAGCGCATAGGCAACTAATCGCAGTGATAGCGAGCTAAAGCGTGCGGCAACCAGCGACTGCGAGCTAAAGCGAACAGCGTACGAGCTAGACTCGCAGCGTACCGAGCGGCAATCGCAAGGTTTTCTTGCTGCTGCGAGCGATGTGCGATCCGCCAAGGATAAGGCTGAAAGTTTTAATAAATATTTCATTGGACTACCCAGGAAAATCAGTACAGATATCCCTCAAGTACCACAATCTTTTCGTGATTATATGAAACAGTGTGAAGATAATGCATCTATGTTTCTAAAACCAACTTCAAACTCTGAGATCATTGATATTGTGTCATCTTTGAAACCATCTAAATCTAGTGGTTCTGATGATATTTCACCTAGAATTATAAAGGAGTGCATTCACCTTTTTTATTGATCCCTTATGTAAAATCTTTAATATGTCTTTATCTCAGGGAGTTGTTCCAGATAAACTCAAGGTAGCTAAAGTGGTACCAGTATATACAAAATCTGACCGTAAAATGTCATTAATTATAGGCCAATAGCACTGTTACCAATCTTTTCTAAAATTCTTGAGAAAATATGTATAAACGCTTAAATGAGTTTCTATCTGAAAAGAATATCTTGATTCCTCAGCAGTGCGGTTTTCGTAAGCACTTCTCCACACAAATGGGTGTGTTTTAATTTATTAAGTAATATCATAAAAGCTATTGATGGAGACAAGTATTGTCTGGGGATGTTCTTAGATCTATCTAAGGCGTTTGATACCATTGACCATGGTATCCTCCTCAGGAAACTAGAGCATTATGGAATACGTGGTGTAGCATTGTCTTGGTTCCAAAGCTATTTGTTTGACAGGACTCAATTTGTTGTGTGGATGGTAGTAGTTCCCAACTTGCTTCTATTAAATATGGTGTACCTCAGGGTTCTGTTCTTGGTCCCCTGTTGTTTTTAATTTATATAAATGATATAATACACTCGTCAACATTATTCTCATACTCCCTGTTTGCTGATGATACCAGCTTGCTGCTGGTTGATAAGAAGGCTGAAGACTTATTACTAATTGTAAATCAAGAGATTCAGAAACTGTATGCATGGTATTGTTGTAATAAGTTATTGTTGAATGTTCAAAAGACCAAACGTGTTATTTTTTCGCTCAAAGGGTAAAAGCTTCCAGATGGTATTAATTTTCTTATGTTGGAGGCCATGATGTTGCGCTTATTGAAAATGTTCAGTTTCTTAGGGTTGACTATGGATGAACATTTATCTTGGAAGAATCATTTAGATGTTGTATGCACTAAGTTGTCTCGAAGTGTAGGTGTCATTTTTAGATTGAAATTTATTTTACCTGAAAGAGTGCTGATAACATTATATAATAGTATTATTCTTCCTTATTTGACATATTGTAATGTTGCTTGGGGAAACACTTTTAAGTCATATCTTGATAAGTTAAGAGTATTGCAGAAGAAGGCAATAAGCTTATTACTAATTCTAATTATAGACATCCAAGTTCTCCATTGTTCCTTCGATTAAGAATGCTACCACTAAGTGGACTTGTGTCAATCAATTGCGTATTGTTTATGTATAAACTTCAGTTTATGCCTCATGAATGTACGTTAAAATTTATTCCGTAAAAACTCACAAATTCATAATTACACTGTTGGTCATAATGGTGGAATAATTATTTTTTACCCCAGTTTAGGGAAGGATTTAAAAAAAAAATATTTCTAATAGACCTAGATAATGGCATACATTTTCAGATTTTATTGAATATTAATTTGCGAGTGTTTGTTTTGCGTGACTTCTAAATCATATGTGTGCTACTATGCTAATCAGCTAGGGAACCTACGTCCTTAAATCATAATTGACAGTAATGAGGATTAATGCCTCACAAAAGGGCACTAATATAGCTGATCGACACGATTTTTATCATTGGGCCTCACAGTAACGAGGCCATTGCTTAGCCCCTGAATCATGACTGTACGCAGTGTTTGCTAGGGACGCGGCGGCCGCCCCTACAAATTCATTGTATTTTCCCCCGGCCCCCAACAGGAAAAATTCCTCTGTGGGCCGTGCCTTGAACCATAATGCATGGCCCTACAGAGGAATTTTTCCTGTTGGGGGCCGGGGGGGGGGAATGCAATGAATTTTTGACAATTTATTGCATTTTCTTCGTTTTGGGGGATTTGTGGGAGGGGCCGCGTACCCTAGCAAACACTGCGTACAGTCATGATTCAGGGCTAAGCAATGGCCTCGTTACTGTGAGGCCCCAGGATAAAAATTGTTTCGATCAGCTATATATTAGTGCCCTTTTGTGAGGCATTAATCCTCATTACTGTCAATTATGACTTAAGGACGTAGGTCCCTTAGCTGATTAGCATAGTAGCACACATATGATTAAGCAGTCACGCAAAACAACACTCGCAAATTAATATTCAATAAAATCTGAGAATGTATGCCATTATCTAGATCTATTAGAAATAAATACTTTTTTTTAAATCCTTCCCTAAACTGGGGTAAAAATAAATATTCCACCATTATGACCAACAGTGTATAATACACGTCAAAGGGGTCTCATTCATCAGCCTTTTGCAAGAACAAATATCACTCTGACCTCTTTCCATATCTCTTGCATCAAAGAATGGAACAGTTTGCCTGATGATATAAAATATAGTACAACTCTTTCTAGGTTTAGAAGGTTATCTAAAACGTACCTACTTGGAAGACTGACATAATTCTACTTTGTATCTTAATAATTTCTCATTCTCAATTTGCTTATAGACCACTAAGGACTGTGTGTGTGTGTGTGTGTGTGCGTGCGCGCGTGTGTGTGAATATTTTTTGTGTTCTATATTCTGTAGCTTAGTTTGTTTCCATCCCTTGTATAAACATTACATTCTTTTTAATCACCTTGCCATATCGTTAATGTATGTATTTTGTTGACTATAGGGCCCCGCTCACAAGCTTAGCTTCTACGGGGGTCCTAAAACCATTCACTTAATGATGTACTATTACCAGTCTCTTTTTTCATGTAAAAGATTATATCTTGTTTTGTGTGGTTTTGAATAAATGAACTTGAACTTGAGCAACAGCGCAACAATACGCGCAATCATGCGTATGGACACGAGCTAAAGCGAGGTAAATCGTGCAGGAAACGCAGCTACACATGCTCCAAAAAGAGGTGCGTATGATTGCGTTTACCTGCGCTAAGCCACTCGCTGTCCGCTCGCATTCACTGGTAGCCACTCGTTGCCGCTCGTATGCGATTTGACCTTGCGTTTGCTTGCGATAGTTTAGAAAATTTTTAAACTAGCGAGCGACCAACGCAGGCATATGCGCTAGTCTGCGTATTGAGTACGTAGTGAGCACGTTTTATTGCGCGTTATTGGGTATGACTGCCTTTGTCTGCGTTCGGGTAATACGCAGCAATACGCAAACCCAATACGCAAAGGTGTGACTGAGGCATAATGCCAGACAAGAACCTCAAGTGTAACAGCTGCTGTTTTATACATTATTGAGAACAGTGCATGAACACAATTTTAAGGAATTGTGTCACATTGCCAATAGACCTACTCTTTGATCAATATTTGATCTGCCATATATTCAAAATAGTTTGAATATTGTACTAACAATTAGAATACAAGTAATGTTCTTGGGGAAATATTACTAATATAGAAGTATCGAATCCAAGACACCTTTCGCCAGTGTGTACATCTTATGGGCGAAAGAGCGTGTAAGGCCGGAATAGGCTTGAGAAAAATAATGCTCAGTTACTTAAGGGTCCAATGTTACATAGGCCTAATTGGGTGACTATTTCGGGACAGGTTCTTAGACTATGTTAGTCCTTTTCCTGATAAACTCACCTTTTTCCCCAATGATCTATGTTATATACTCCCTGTACTGTACTTTTTTTGTCCTCTTTTCATTTGTAAGCGCTATGGTACTTATTGTTTTTAGCGCTCCTAAATATCGATATTATTATTATTATTATTATTATAAAGAAAATGGTATCAAAATGATGAACGGACCGGGAAAATGTTGAGAGTCAGGTATGCAAACCGTTTTCCGAAAAATCAACTCAAGGGCATTATCAATGCGCTATTGACTCCTACAGAAATCATGTTGAGATTACGTAATAACGCGTCATTGTCATGATCACACATTTTATTGGTGACTCACAAGGCTCTTGAAACTTGTTTTCATGATGGTGCATCTTATTTTTTTTACCAGAATGTCGGTAAGCCCACTATCATTGTTATTATCTTTTTAGGGGGGGGGGGGGGGCGCCACTCTTTGCTTGATTTAATGTACAAACATTATACATATAACCAATGTATTGTACATAACTACTCTTACTTATTTATTACATATTAATAGGCTCACAGATAATATATGACATTCTTTCTTCAGCCTATATAACACTTATATTCTCTTTAACTTGTATTTTACATCATTTATATACTTTCATTTTGATACTAGGCCCCTTGCATACCGTCCCGGCCCCCCCCCCCCCCCCCCCCCCCCCACTCAGGTTTCGAAATGACCGCATGCGTGTTGCCAAAATGTCCTTTTCGTAACAAAAGAAAAAGTCGACCCGTATTGACTTTACACAC